>NC_141263.1:19850000-20362500 GCF_054856545.1 Hippocampus guttulatus
AATAGTGAAAAAAATATTTCAATGCTCTATCTCAACAATTCAATACTACATTGCTCTCAGTCGTCACACGTTTTCAGCAATTATCTTCAAACATATGTATTTTGAAGCAAATCGCCGCTGAATTCACGTTTAAGTTTTTGTGTGCATTTTTCATTTAAGAAATTGTTTGAATTTACATTTTCCCCCCTTAGGACCTTGTAAAAAAAATCATGAAGGCCCCAGGGAATCTAACTACATGATCAAATGACTATCCTGCTTTTATATGCTTGATAACCTCATAAAAGTCTAAAATGCCTTTTTTTTTTTTTTTTTTTTTTTTTTAAAGAACGTGCCATGTCGTACTGTCCAGCATTTACAATTCACAAGGACATGAGTCATGCTGCCATTGTTAACGTTAGAAGCAAATGATAACATTAGGGGCTGTTCAGAATGCTTTTGTTTTGTTTTTGCACACACATGCCTTTCTGAAGACACAAACTGACATGTACAATTACCATTTGGCCTTAATTGTCGTGCATATTTATTAATGACGAGCTTTTTGTTCCAGAGCAATTACAGCTTGCTTCATTTTGAGTGGCTCGTCAGTGATGCAACTAATACTGTACTGGACATGAATGTAATGGCCACCTTACAGCTTTTTTTTTTAAATTTAGTTTTTTTTAGGATTTTTGTTTTGTTCAAACAGTCCCACGATACAGACCAGCACAATGCCACTAACATTCAATATTCCTTCTTGGCCTCATCCAAATAAACGTCATCCACTTAGTTGACTGAAAAAAAGTAGACAAATGTGGTCTTGCCTGCATGATGCCCTTCTCTTTTTTCAGTTATTATTATTGTTATTATAATTATTTGTTGTGTAAATACTTGTGAACTGTATTTTTTGTATTATGGAGATGAATTGTAACTGTTGTTTTTGTTATAATGTACATAAAAAGCACTTTATTTTAAGTTTTTAAGATAAATGAATAAAATCAATGTTTTTGACAGACATTTGTGTGTGTCGTTTTTTGTTGGACATATTCTGTAATTTTTTTTTTTTAATTACAACCGACTTTTCTGCACATTGTGAAAAGCATTATAATTATTTTGTTTATTTTAGGACATTTTTTTAATCATCATTTGCTAACTAGAGGACAAATGCGCATGCTATTTAGCAGTTTGTTTACATGCATTTCCGACTGCTTGTCCGACTGGGACGGAGAATGGTTGTACAGTATTTACTTTTCAGGCATGTGACCAGAATGGAAACTCACACAGCCCATCATCCAATCAGCAGAACAGGAAAAGCGCTTTTCCACGTGCACGGTGCTCTGACTGAGTGCATGCCAATCCCAAACTGGCCGCACACAAATCAGGCGAGCGTACCACTACACCATCAGCGATTTCTGGATGAATCCGAGTTCTTCATAATTTGGAGTATAGATTTGACTTGAATACACTGGTCTTTCCTGCCACCTGGCGGTCAAGTGCGCTAACTGTGGTAATAGGAAAACATGGGGATGGGAGCCTTAAATCAATCAGAGAAATGAAAAAGACCACCCAGGAGCTCACCAGGATAGAAAATGACATCTACCCAGGCAGACACTTCTCGAAGTTGCGGACAGTGCTGAGTTGACCAGAGTGAAAGACTGCAAAATTCAGTCTGACTTCCGGTTGTGTTGTTTTGTATTTTAAGTCCACAAAAAAAGTTGCAATGTCAAGTCAAGTCAAGTCAAGTCAACAGTATTTATAGAGCACTTTCAAACAGCCATCGCTGCATACAAAGTGCTGTACATGGAGCAATTTAACATGCACAATAAACAGTAAGACAAATCGGTAATAAAGGCGGTAGAAAGCACCAAACAGTAAAACCAAGAACAAATCTAAGTCATGCTGAGTCGAATGCCAAAGAATACAAGTGAGTTTTGACGAGGGTTTTGAAGATGGGCAGCGAGGAGGCTTGCCGAATGTTTAGTGGGAGGTCATTCCAGAGAGAGGGACTAATGTACATTAGTTCCCCTCAAAACTTACTGTGTAAACACACTTACAGAGTAGATACCAAATACATCTGAAAGTAAAAATCCCAATAGAGCTGTCAAAGTCATATTTGTGTTTTTCCATCCATTATCCGAGCTGCTTATCCGAACGAGGGCCGCGCACATGCTGGAGCCGAACCTCCGCAGACGGTGGGGTACACCCTGAACTGGTTGCCAGCCGATCGCAGGGCACACAAACACAAACACATTCATGCTCACAATCGCTTTGGGACGATTAAGAGTCATCCATTGTGTGTGTGTGCGTGTGTGTGCGCGCGTGTGTGTGTGTGTGTGCGTGTGTGTGTGTGTGTGTGCGTGTGTGTGTGTGTAGCGACGCCACTCGAGCGAAGCGCGACTCAGCAGTCAATAGTCCGCTGCTCTCTGCTGTGCGTGCGTCAACGCGAACATGTACGCACGCGCGCGTCTTTTGGCTTCAACCAATCAGCGCTGACGCAACGGACGTTAACACATCAAAGAGCTTTCATCTACGAGAACAGCTAAGATAGCCTAGCCGAGACAACAGCTAAGTTAGTACAGTAGACCCGACGCTCGACACGTTTTTCTGTCATCTATATATATTTTTTTCTCTTTTCTGTCCAAATATATATTTTTCTACAAACAATAGCTGTCCTGTCCATGACGTCTTTTTTCGTTCCACGGGGTTTAGCTAGTGTATTTAGAAAGAGACCAAAATCTCTTGATGTGTACCAGTTCCCGATGCTGTGAAAGTACCGTGAGTATTGCTTGCTCAGCAAGTGTGTCATGTTATCTGATTCTGCTCTCCCTGGCCATGCTTTGAACTGTTTAAAGCAGTGGTGGGAAATTCCAGTCGTTTTGGGCCGGTATCCTGGATGCTTTATATGTCCGCCTGCTCCAATACACCTGATTCAAATGATCAGCTCGGCAGCAAGTTCTGAAGAAGCTGGATAACGATGCTGATCATTTTAAACATGTGAAGTGGAGCAAGGAGACATAAAACATCCTGGGTACTGTCGAGGACCGGAGTTGCCGGTTTTTTGTGTTTGGTGCTCACGCTCCTCTTTTATCTATAACTGCTTCAAACAACAAAGTGTATGCAGAAAAAGTGGTTAAGATTGGACGACCGTCTGTGTCTTATGTGTTGTGTTGTATTATTTTGTCATTTTATGTTAACTGTTTTTTTTATGGTGGCGCGGGCACCCGCAGCGGCTTCTCTCTCTCTCCTGAGGAATGTAATTTCATCTGTGCTGTATGTTGCACATGTAGCACATTTGACAATAAAGTTGACTTGACTTGAGAAGTCTCAAATTCCTGACGTCACAAATGACGTTGACCTTAAGTTTTCTTGGCTTTTGAGACGCAGGACTGTATGTCGGTAGAAAATTGCACATCAAATATGCACCTCGTTTTGTATGCAAACTTTGGTCATGGCTCTAAAGTAGGTGCTGCCACCGGATGATGAAAATAAAAGTTGAAAAAACCCCATTTGGTTGTAAACGTTAAGAAATGCAATTTTCATGTAGTAAAAAATGTGCTTTTTATTTTCATGAGGTCAAAAAAATTCACCTCTCATGGAACAGATCATAATGAGGCAAGCGAGCGTGAACTACAAAGATACTCTTGAACAGATCATAATGAGACAAGCGAGCGTGAACTACAAAGATACTCTTTATTTGAAACCATCAGGAGACATGTTTCGTACAAGAAGAAAACACACAACAGCTACAACAACGCTTTGTGTGGACAATTGTTCATATTTCTCCTGCTGCTGAAAGCACTGACGCTCCTCTGCATGCACGTGGCATCAGTGTGGCGTAATGGTGAACAATTTCACCCCAGAAAAAAAAAATCCATTGCCATAAGGAGAGAATGTAGGCTCAATTACATGTCGAGTCTGTTATTTTTTTTAAATGACATTACTGGCTTTTATATTTATCAGGAAGGAAGCCAACTATGGGATGAAGTCAGCTGTTCACTTGGATTTAGGATTGTCTTTCTCTCCACCATCTGCTTTTTTCTGCTTTTGCTGCATTATTACAGCATCCCTTGAGAGGAAAAGACAAGGTGTCATTCGGATGAAACTAATCGAAAATGTTACCCAGGAAGGTGTTTCTTGATGCATATTTTCTTGTACCTTTGCTTGCGAGCAGCAGCTGAGAGCCCATCATCACCTCTCTTCCCTTTGCCACTCTCGTTGGCCTTCTTGGCAGCCTTTTGGCGTGCAAGCTCACGCTGATTTCCCCCTGAAAAAGAACCCCGCAATGTTTGTTGGAAATGTCGTATACAGTGAACCATTTTTCCAATGTTGTTATCGTAAACCACCAATGTACTCCAAACTATGACCTCAAAATTCTGCAACATAATTTTAAAACTGGTTACACAACAACATAAACACGTATTGCATTTTTCTCTCCATCGCAATTTAAGTAAGCAAAGACCTGATTGTCAGATGTCTCGGAAATATTCTTCTGAGTGACTTTTCTGTGGAGTGGTGTGTGCTAAGGGGGATTGTCCCTCACGATCTGCCCAGAAAACAACACTTAAAAATGTTAAAGCTGTTCAGTAGGGTTGTAGCAATACGTTTTTTTGAATGATGCATATCGCCACAGGGCCTAACGATTCAACACAAGGCAATACACCGCTGCTGTTAGTAATTCGATACCAATGGTGATGTGTTCGGCGTGTTGGGTTATCTCGATAAAACAACGCACTACAAAAACAAACACATGATGATTTTTTCCTTTGTCATTTGTAGGGTCAGTCACATTTGAATATTCGGTTGATATGATACAATTCTGTCTGAATGTACCCTGCTTAAGACTGACTAAGCCGTAGTGTCGAAACACTAAAGCTCATCTTAGCTTCACAACGTAAAGTCACAATTACAGTCAATATTTGTTCAATATTTGTAGGTCATACATATACTGTATAACACTCCAACGGGAGATCTGGGCAGCAAGTACGGCTTCTAAGTAAGCGTGTCTTCCTGTAGCGTTCGCCGTTCGTCACCTCCATTTGTGTTATGTCGTAAAACCGAGGAATGGTGCATTGTAAAAACGCAGAAGACGTGGCAGATGGGCGCTATGGAGAAGCGTCACAGCTCAAACCACAACAACACAGAAACAGGTTGAGCAACGGTACAATTACCAAATTGGACACACCCGATATGCAGCTAATGTACTTTACTTAGCGAAAATTAATTTTGAAATGTTCTAAACGATCGATTCGACACCAGACACCATAAAGCGGCGCTTGTGAAGACCATTCGCATCAGTCAATTTCAGTAGGCCAAAAAACTCGCTACACCAGACACTAGTAAAACAGACAAACGAAATTACAACAGTTTTTGATCGTGTTAAATCCCTCCAAGACTGAAAAAATGAAGTTATTAGGTCTTATTAAGAGCAAATTTGGAAACGTCCAAGCCCCGCGAGAAGACGTGAGGTCTGTTTCAGCAAATAGACGGCGTCAAGATTCGGTTGCGCGAGTGACAGAAACAACACAGCATGCAGTTACTGTGAAGTATGTAATGCCTTACGGTAAATTTATATATGTCGATACCCACTGGTCATTTTAACAACCGATGTTCCGTCGACCCAAATCCACAAAAAGCTCAGCCTAAGGGCCAAAGTATCCTTTTGCGTTGCGCCAGTCACTCTCCGCCTGCTTCTGCTTGCGCCTCAACTGCGTCTGCGCATCAGACAGAAACGAGAACATTCCTGCACCAGGGTGCGCATGCGCAACGTGGCCAGATGTTTCTGAGGCTATTATTGGAGCAAAGCAATTTGCAAATGCAGAACTACCAGATTGACAAATATGGAACAAGAGTCAAAAATACGAAACAAGAATCATAATACGAACCCAGGGTCACAAATATGTTTTAAAAAAATGCATGACTATGTCTCCCAATTAAGTTTGGACGTTATGTCACAAAAATCAAAACAGACTACAACTATTCCCGAATCATGTTCAATCTATACTGTATTTAATACACTACAAAGAGAATATTTGTAATTTTTTCAGGCACTTTTTCTCAAAGAGCCGAACCTCGCCTCATTGTTTGCGAATGACTGAGCAGTTCAGGGAAGCTCTTGTTCATACTCAGTCATGGCACCTACCTGTAGTTAGCCTGTTGACCAGAGTTGTTTCAAACAGGGTTTTTTTGCCACCCGTGCCAGCTTTTTTTTTTTTTTTTTGGAACGTTTTGCAGCCATAAAAAAATTAAGCTGAAAATGACTTGCTGGCAACAATAACGTTTATCCATTTGAACATCAGATATCTTGTTTTTGCATTGCAGCCAATTAAGTATAGATTGAACATGCTTTGCAAATCATTGTATTCCGTTTTTATTTATGTTTGACACAATGTCCTAACATTATTGGAGTTTGGTTTGTACTTTCTTGTGTCACAATAATCACACTCCTGCATAGGTGAGAAGAAGAAACAAAGAATATCGTTTAAAACATAATACACCTCAACCAAATGAAAGAAGGAAACAGGATTGTTTGTGATGTTCCTTGTGTAACGTGGTGTTTGCTTGTTTTTTATGCAGTGTAATGGCTCTGTCTGTCTGTGTTTCTGTGTGATATTTGCACACGTGTAGAAATATTTGCCACTTTAGTTGTATTATAATTGAGAACAGTTGTAAGTACAAGAATGACCTACAATGTTGGACTGTACTTTCAAAGGCCAGTGGCATTGACAGTGTCTGGCCAACAGGGGGAAGTCTTTACCAGCACAATGCAAATAAAAAGCATCACTGGGCCTTTCTTGCTACTACCGAACAATAAATCGACTTTTTAAGTAGCGCAATAGTAAACTCTTTTATATTCATGCGAACGTTTAACGAGGAAAGAACGTATTTAACAAGTCAATTGCTAAAATTGTGCATTGTGGGAGAATAAGGCTCAGTGAGGCAGTGTTGAGCTACCGCGATTTACTGTACGGGATGCTTACGGTTTCAAAATAGCTTTTCAAACCAGTGTCAGAATTTCAGGCCACAGTTCGGGTTGCTATCATTTTCAAACCTGGGATATGACTTCAAATTAGGATTTTAAATCTGGATTGGTGTCGAATCTATTCTACCGCAACCAGGGGACAATGTTTCGATGGAAATGCTGCAGTGTCATGAGCATACTTATTACAGTCATGTGTACAGTATACTATATTTTCCTGATAAAACATTGCATAATCTGTGTGAAATCGCTTGCTTGCAATTCATTAGCATCTCCAATAGTTGGCCCAACTAATTTCCTCCTAATAGTACACAAACTGGGACGGCACGGTGGGCAACTGGTTAGCACGTCTGCCTCACAGTACAGCGGTGCGGGGTTCGATTACGGCTCCAGCCTTCTTGTGTGGAGTTTGTATGTTCTCCCCGTGCCTGTGTGGATTTTCTCCGGGTAATCCAGTTTCCTCCCACATTCCAAAAAACATGCATAGCAGGTTCATGGGACAATAACCCTCGGTGTTATTGTGACTGTGAATGGTTGTTTGTCTATCTGTGCCGTGCAATTGGTTGGCAACCAGTTCTGCCCGAAGACAGCTGAGATAGGCTCCAGCATGCCCGCGACCCTCGTGAGGACAAGTGGATTAGAAAATGGATGGATGGATAGTACACAAACCGCCACCCACATTTTACTAAATGCAGTGTTCTCCTTATGCTGATTATGAAGCGGCGTGTGCAGTGATAGGTAGCAGCATGCACTTCTTCTGTCTCAGTCCATCGCTGTCATCCATCACGCTGCCACAGTCCTGCCGGCTATCCTCTGTGATTGATGGGATGAGCTGACGCCAGCCAGCACCTTGCTCTCATTCCACCAGCATTGTTGTTGTACGAACTGCCTTTGACACAAGCCAGAGAAATTCTGCTTTTGTCAGAATGTTTATGATTTTATTTTTGGAGGGGTGACATTGCATCAATATGGCTAGCATTATGAAGAGTTATTGAAGCAACGGTATAAAGTATCCTTGCCAGCCTAGTTTGAAGTCGAATTTTTAAGAATGAATTTGTTTTTGAATTTTAATTTCTTACATTTTCACATTTAAAAAAAAACAGTTTGACATCTGCAGATTTGAAAATTCACAAATTTTTTCTCAATATTTTGGGGGGTTTGGGGCAGGTTTAGAGAATAGTTCCTCTCAAACCCCCATCATTTTTTGTGAAAACACATGTGGGAGGAAACCCTCATACCCAGATAAAACTCACACTGGCACGAGGAGAACATGCAAACTCCACACAGGAAGGTCAGAGCTGGAATCGAACCCACGACCTCTGCACGCTAACCACTGGACCACAATATTTAAAAATATTGAAAAATTTTGTGGGGGGAGGGATCTGTGATGAGGCGTTTGCCTGTACTAATTATACACCAATGGTTACTACAAGACCTTTGAAGACATCTTGTGGCATCTTGGGAATTGTATGAATGTAGAAATTGTGACTTGAGTTTTGAGGACAATTGCAAATAAGGGTAATTTGTTCATAGCGAACCGTGAGTAGGCACGGGTTCACCACTTTTTGATAACATTTTTGTTTGATGGGGTGCTGTGTGTTTTCGTTATAGAAAATATAATGTGCATTGGCTCAATAAAGGCTGCGAAACACGAGTGTAAACTGTGCCATCTGTCTCGATCGTTGGGTTATTTATTATAAAAGCGTGTTGCAGGCAAAGATTCCTGGAAACAGTTTGGAATTGTGAAGAGAAAAAAAATGCAAAAAAATGTCTCTTTCACACTATAGTATTGATTTTAGACTTTCCTGATTCCCTGTTTAGAGCTTCACTTCCTCTCAGTGTCCATAAGGGACAACATCATCACCTGCATTATGTATTCGCATCACCGGGCCTTTGTTCTCCTCCTCACTTGTGAACAGCATATCCTGGACGTTGTTGTTATTGTGCGAAGGAGCATTAAAAGTGGGTCAATGTGTTAACAGGAAACAGGTCGTGTTAGCCAGTCGGTAATTTTTTTTTTGTGTGTGTGTTTCTGATTCAGCATACCATGAAATGTGATCATCTGTTCTACTTTCCTATGAACATCATCTATCTTTTCCCGTGGATAGGCGTGACTCAAGTGGATGTTACTGGATTAAAAACAGGAATGTTAACACTTGGAAAATGAGTGAGGAAATAATCGATTCAGACAAAAATGGCATTCCCCAAATCGCAGGGGTATTGTTCCATCTTTTTGACTGCGGTCGCACTGCCAGAGGGCGCTCGTACCCCTTCATCAAAAGTTATTTTGGGACAAAAGAAGACACGCGAACATAAGATCTCCTGTTGTGCAGATGTTGCACTGGGCGACCTTTTGTCTTGGAAGCAAAAGAGCAATCCAGCACGAGGCTGGATTCAATTTCACATACGCAACTGTTAGATCTTAACGCTTCGGAATGAAAAAATGAACCAGATAAGAGCCACATGAAAAATACACAAAACAATGGAAACTGTATGGTGGAACGCAATCTGATTCATCATGCAAGAACTGAAAAACCATTAAAAAAACACCTTTAGAGCGAGTTTTAAGTCAAACTTGAACGATTTTAATCCTCAAACACGTGTTAGAATAAGCACGGCCGTACAGAATAACAAATATGAAACGAGCTGTACTTAAATGTCGAAAATGCTGGAGGTTGTTTAGGAACATTTCTGAGAAACCGACCACTCATTGCAGGAAAAAAAAGTGGGTGTTGAGTGCAGGGTGGCATTCAAGCTAGGACCGCCATTGGGTGACGCCCCTTCAACCTCATGGATTGTGTTTTTTGAAAAATGTATCTTTTAAGAAGGTATCGAAACTTGTCTGGTCACTATCAGGAGAAGGATTTGTCCTTGTTATGTCAAAATTATTTATGTGATTGCACAGGAAATGACGTCACAGTTTTAGACCCAATGCCTCTACTGAGTCACTTTTTATTATATCATCTCAGCAGAAACGTGTTCTAATCATGCAACTTTGTATTTTTTTTTAAATTCTTGTGCACCGTGAAACATTTCAGACACTAATCGAATGTTCTTTTCGTGACAAGAGTGGTCATCAGAGGAGAAAATGATGGCCTTTTTCACCAGACAACGTCCTCCGCATGTGCTTTCTGACAGGACCAAAATGAATGAGCGTATCACGTCTTCTCTAAATGCAACAGGCTCTTGTTAAAAACTCCTAGATGTGTGTACCACATCACCAAGTGCAAACAACACCCGCAAATGAAACCCAAACGGTAGTAGAAAATAGACACGAGTATACTGAGACGTTATTATAAGATTAAAATTCACTCTTGACATTGTGAGGACCATGTGTGTTCAAATGGTTGCCAGGTTAACAGCCATATGTCCAGAGTATGGGGACGGTGGGGGTTGGTGTTCGTGTGCGAGTTCTTGCGTGTGGTGGAGGGAAGCGTATGTATTTCTGGGTCAAATTTGATCCAATATTAAATTGATTAAAAAATAAATCAATAAAAATAAGAGTGTTAGCAAGAAACCTAATATTTTCCACTGGTTTCCCCCCCCCCCCCCCCCCATTTGCCAGGCTACCTCGGTGAGTTGAATGAACTCACTGTGTCCTGGCTGACTCATCATGTTTGCTTTGCTCTACCACGGCAGAAGTTCATTGTGTAAATCTTTTTGGCCTTCTAAGTACATACAGTCAACTGCGTCACATTGGGCGCTTAAAAGCCACATCATGTTATGATTCCATCTTAATGTGACAGCTTCATTTATAATTGGTTTCTAATGGGTCTGCATGCATGTTTAAGACTGGAATAAAAATGACTCAGTGTTTTCTCCCCTCTGGTGGCACCGTTCACATACGGGATTAATGTAGGAAGCAGCCTTTCAACATCCACGGTTGAAGTCGCCGGCAACAAGAAAGACCACATCGGGCTGGGCGAGATTTGTTTAATGTAGGTATGTTAACAGCCGTCACAGTAGCTACCAACAGTACAACACTCTTGATGACTGCTTATAATTTGCCTTAAACTAACATGTCCTCTAGTCATCTTGTTCCACTTCTCCGGGGGTTGGGTCGCAGGGGCAGCAGCTTTAGGAGGGAAGCCCAGGCTTCCCTCTGCCTAGCCACTTTGTCCTGCTCCTCTGTCCCCAGACCAACGAGGAGACATACTGTAAGTCTCTCCAGCATATCCTTGGTCGTCCCTGGGGCCTCCTCTCAGTGGGACATGCTTGAAACTCCTCATCAGGGAGGCGTCTCGGGAGTATCCTGATCTGATGCCTGAGCCACCTCTTCTGACTTCTCACAATAGGGATAAACAAGCTCCTTGTCCTATTGTGTTTCGTAAAGCCCATATTTTATTGAGTAGCAAAGGTTAGTCTATACAGTATAGTACCGGTACTTAGATTGAATGAGTGCGTTCTTTTTGTATATAGTTTACTTTAATCACAATTTAGTTTAACAGAAATCACAATTTAGTTTAACAGAGTAGAAGGTTAAGAGTAGGACATTGAGGTTTAAAAAAAAAAACATTCACTTTGCACCTTTAAATTCTCCCCAAAAAGTGTACTGTCACATCCAGAAAGTAAATTCATGGGACCTTTTTTCTTTTCTTGAGAAAGCAAAACCTCGGCAGACTGAACTGATCATTTCATTTGGGGATGTCATTTAATGGGCCATCTGGGCCAAAAAAGCAACAAAGGAATAAACAAGTTAATTGTGGCTGAAAACAAGTATTTTGCGTGAGGAAATGTTTTCATGAAGGGCATTTTGTTTACTTCAAGTAAAATATTAAGTCTTTTGATGGGGAAGTAAAAGACACTGATAGCAAGGAATGGCCTATATATGGTTTATGTCAAACAAGTCACCCTCCGCGTAATTTGTTCTGCTTTTGGTATCCCTGTGTTGCAAGAGTTAGTGCCGACTGCTAAAAAAAAAAAAAAAAATTGTTGGAAAACAAGCATATAATTGCATAGCATTTAATACAGAGCCAATTGAACAATCTCATTCTCCAATGTACAGTACTTAAGTCAATAAACCATCAGACACTCCCAGCTGACTGACACTATAAGTAGTATCTCACAATTGGGAGTTTCCTCCATGGCAACAAGTCTCAGTGAGCTGCGTGGCAGGACACAGGGGAAGCACTCACCCATCTGGAGATGATGAAGATGAGCACAGCGGACTGGATCGGCACATACAATTCCCGCTCCGCTTGATTTGAGGAGTGAAAACTCTGCACAGTGACTTTTTTCCCTGGGAGGACACGGTGCAGACAAATATTATGAAGGATGAAATTAGAAGCAGCGAGTCTGCTTGCTCCCATGGCCATAAAAGTCAATGCGATGAGGGTAAAAATTATAGTTGATGCTTAATTGTGGTCTGAATAAATCTTCCTTCACAAAGAGAATTGGATGAGAAGTATTGGCCATTTCAAAATGTTAAAAAAAATGTGAACCTTCATGCAAATATGAACAATGATATATTACCGGTATATATTTAATCCAAAATTTCCGTCGCTTTTTGAGCCAGAATAATAAATACATCTCCTCAAAATATCAATCCATCCATCCATTTTCTAATCCCTTTATCCTCAGAAGGGTCGCGGAGGGTGCTGGCGCCTATCCCAGCTGTCTTCGTCCAATAGGCGGGGACACCCTGAACAGGTTGCCAGCCCATCGCAGGCCACACATAGACGAACAACCATCCGCGCTCACACTCACACCTAGGGACAATTTACAGTGTTCTATTATTCTGCCATGCATGTTTTTGGAAAGTTGGAGGAAACCGGAGTACCCGGAGAAAACCCACGCAAGCACGGAGAGAAAATGCAAACTCAACACATGAAGGCCGGAGCCGGAATCGAACCCTGCATTGTGAGGTGTACTCAAAATATGACAGGTATTTATAATTGTATGCCTAATATTTCACAAATACATAAAATTGTGTTAGATTTGAGAACAAAATTAAAAAGGTTTTACAAATAAATTCCACAAAAATCATTTAAAAAAGATGATTTGCCATTTTGTTTTATAATTGTTATTTTTGTTATCCCTTCCAGGAAAAGCACCGGTCAGTCATAATTGTTGAGTCCTTTCAGATTGAGTATGAGACCCTTGAGAATATGATGCACCACAGTCATGTACAACCACTCTATGAAACTTATTTTGTCAATGTTTTTCACACTGTAAATTAAAACTCTGCATTATTATCTTTGTCACGGCAAAATGTTTGATTGATCTTTTGGAGCTCACTGGATAGTGCATCTAATATTGTGACCACTGAGTGTCTTTCAATGGAGACACGATAATGATGCGCAGACTTTCAAGTCACCTCCCTCGAATCGGATGACGTCTGTGGGCCAAATGAGTCATCAGAGCCACTGGAAGCCCACTCGATCGTGGATATGATGGCTCCAGTCATGCCTCTGGAAAATAGGCATCCAGTGAGCGGTAATAAATTCAGAGATAAGAGTCCTTCCTCCGTCAGCGGCTTTCACACGTGATTACCTGGTTGTGACAAGACAACTCTAATCAGGCCTCAAAAGCAAATGCGTCATGCGGCGGCTTTGTGGAAGCAGTGCGACTTCATCAGCGATGCTCATCAGCAATGCATAGTATACTATCAATTACTGACGCGTGTTTTTGGAATATGGGAAGAAGTCGCAGTACCTGGAGCACAGGGAGAACAATCAAATGCCTTAGAGCAGAGTTGGGCAAACTACGGCCCGCGGGCCAAATCCGGCCCGTTGGTCTTTTTAATCCGGCCCGCCGAAGGTTGGTACACAATTAAGGTTCGATGTCAATGACTGCATTCATTTCATTTGGACTTGTAATGACAGGCATTTCAACGCCAGGTGGCACAGTTACTTGAAGTTGTAGAGCATAGGGAGGAAGGGGGAGACGATACGGAAGCCCGCAGTAGCGGCAAGTCACGCAAATCCCGTTCGATACGACAGAATAATGTACTCTTAAAGTCTGAAAAACGTGCCAAGAAATGCAAAATACTGCTTTTAAAATAAAGAAATCCAATTAATATTATGTTGAATTTAGTTCACCCTTTTGAGCCGGCCCTCCATAATATTTTCTGGTTCTCATGTGGCCCTATGCAAAAAATAATTGCCCACCCCTGCCTTAGAGGAAGGCTGGAGCAGGGATTCGAACCCTGAACTTTCGAACCGTGTGGCAGATGCGCTCACCACTGCACCTCCTTGCTGCCCCACAGATTTACCGCACATGTAAAACAAAAATGAGTACAAAGAGCAAGCCAAAAAAAAAAAACACGTGGAAAATAGGATTCAAATTGTTTTTTTTCGACTGCGCGGATTCTTTGAGAAGTAAAAGTCAGTCGAAACATGTCACACTACTTCCTGGTCCCTCGATATAAACGCTTCAGTAGTCTGGCGTCTGACTTTTATTGGATCACTCTGTCACATGGTGCCCCTGTGGTTTAAAAAGGACACGGACTCCTGCTCCCAATTACCAGATCCTCTCCTGACGCCACACTCCATTCATTGTTGTCTACTGCATGATGTTCCCAGACAGAACGTGCTGCAAGCGGAATGGAACTAAAGTGATTACATTACAGAGCAAGTGAAAATAACGTGTAGTTTTCTGGAGTTGCGCGGGGACAGAGGAGGTCTTGTTTGATTGTCTGCGTGCTCATGCATGGGAAGATGCATC
This sequence comes from Hippocampus guttulatus, assembly GCF_054856545.1. Lineage (NCBI taxonomy): Eukaryota > Metazoa > Chordata > Actinopteri > Syngnathiformes > Syngnathidae > Hippocampus > Hippocampus guttulatus. The sequence goes on from NC_141263.1 coordinate 19,864,618, forward strand.
ACAGCAGTCAACATGGCATCTGGAAAGTCATCTCAGTAAAACGCGACACACCTGGGCTCTCTGATGCACTGCCTTTTAGACGCCTGTGTTTTTATGTGTGTGCAACCGAGACAGAAAGACTAAAATTCTCCGCAAACTTTTTTCCTTTTCAGGCTTTTTTTCCTTTCCTTTGTGCTGATCCTCTGCAGGTGTCGTAGTAGTACATTATTATATTTTTATAATCAGATATGGAATTCTAAGAGCTATTCACATCAGACATCCCTGGAATATTGCTGAACTGCAACAGTTTGTCAAGAGGAATACTGGTAAAATATTGCGAGTTTGCGCTTTATAAATTACATCTCAACACTTTGTATCTTTTATTTCTATTTGGATGTCTAGCACTCCTTCCCGCCTGTTATGCATGCGACGTTTTTGCCTTTCAAACTGCCAAGCAACAGATGACCTTGCAAAAAAATTATAATCATAAATCATGATTGTCAAAGTAAAAACAAAGGGAGATTAGGGACGGGGGAGATGGATCATTTTTATCAGAGTACAAATAGCTGCCATACAAATTCTGCCTAGCAACTTGTGACCTCCAGGCAAACGTGACAGTAAAAAAAAACCCCAACAACAACACAATAATAGATTCAGAATGTACATTTAAATAATATTTGCAACAGGTATGCCGAGATCCAAACCCAGAACTTCAAATCTGTAAATCTGACTTACTCCACCACAATATTTCATTTTGGAAGGACTTTTAAAATGCAAATATGTAGTTTAGATTTTGATCAAAATTAAATCCCTCATTATCTTTTATTGACTTGAAGATATTTATGTCTGACAATATAGATGTTGCAGTGCATTCCCCGAAAGTAGCAACTGTTTTCCCATGAACAAAGCTTCGTTGAATGTTTTGTACGTATGTGATGTTTTTCTACCACCAGCTCTCTCTCCTTTGACCCACAGTAACCTCCTCCTCCTCCTCTTGTTACGTACTTTGATTCAAGCGGTAGCTTAAGAAATTAACTAAGTAGGCTTATACTTGTCAGACTCACCTGCCTTTTTTTTTTGCTTCCGCCGCTGTCGTGCGCTTTCTCTCTGCTTTGTAAACACTCGGGTTTCAGTTAGATCACGTTTGCAAGGGCAAGGAAAGAGGCGTATTGTATTACTAATATTAAAACAAATTAAAAACAGCCCCATTAAAAAAAAGTGTAGAATTAGTTGCACGTATAAAATGTGGCATGTTTAGCAGCTAAGACATCGACCCTAGCACAGTTTAAAGTTAGTTAGTTAGTTAGTTGTTCATGTTCATTATTGTGTCTCAACCAATGAGTGTGGTAAACTGCGACAGTTTTAAACGACTGTAACTAAACCCTGCATTTGAATAGGCTGGAGTGAAATTTTTAAGTAAAACAGCTTCAGTCTACCCTAAATTTGTAGCATCTGTAGCCTACAAAAATAAAGACATTTTAAACGTATTATTATGATACTTTTAATAATAATCATCTTAAAAATGTCTTAATGTTGCATTTCGGATCACTTTTGGGAAAAGCCATCAATTTGAGGCTGTTTCTATTATGAATTGTGACACAAACGGGAAGGCTTCCTTCTCGATACTCAAACTGGGAAAATAATTCTAATAATTTTACTTACCTTAAACATTTAAAATTGAATTCCTGCTAATGCCTAAGAATGAAATGAATACTGGCCCTTGTAAGAAAAGCAAATAAAAGAAGCCAAAGCAGCCTGGCGCGTGCAAAACCCCAATGTCGTCATCATAGCCCCGCCCACTTTGTGACGTTAACTGACGTACCCTGGTTTGAGCAGTGCTGGAGACCAAGTAGCATTAATTTGGCGAGCAGACTCCGAAAGGGAGAGCCAGCGATGCCTTCGCTCGGGCAGGAGCGCTCATACGGGCTGTCGTGCGGGAAAAACAACAACAACAACAGCAGCAGCAACAAACACGGACCCAACCGGACACTTTACCACGTCAAGCTTACCGACACTGCCTTTCGAGCTCTGGAGGCTTACCAGAACCTCAAGGTACCTGTGGCCCGTGCTTACCGAACACACGCACTTGTCAGAAGTTGTTCTCTCCGCTTAATTTTCCATCAAATTGCGATCTCATTGTACCAAAGTATGTTGGTGTCATCCGTCAGCAGTATGCTGTTCACTTAACGAGCAAGACGCCGAATGAGAGACCATCCCCATACACACGCACTCATTTAAATGGCGTTTTTTCCTCTCTCTCTCTTTCTCTCTTTCATCTCAGGCTAATTTACCAAGTGAGCCGTCTATCTGTTTCGAGGGGAGTCAAGGGGTAAGGACATTAATTTCTACTTAAAGTTCTTTTCCACATTAAGTGATATTTACTGACTACTTCGTTTACTACCTGGGAAAAAAACCCGAATTTGCTGTCAAACAGGCAGCTCATCACTTCAACTGTACAACAGTTAGTTTAATTCATTTGTTTAGTTGTCATTTGTCTCAATTGGACATTCTCTAAAACACAGGTATCAAACCCAAGGCCCGAGGGCCTGATCTAGCCTGCGACATCATTTTAAGTGGCCCGCCAAAGCAAATCAAGCATGTCAACTTTCATGTTTGCTCAAATCTATTCCAAAATTTCAAATTTTCTTATGTACAATAACTTGAGCAGGAGTTGAACAAACAAGTATTCTTGACTTCTGATTTAAAAACTGTCCATCCATCCATTTGCTGTATACCCGGTGAAAAGCCGCGCAGGCACGGGGAGAACATGCAAACTCCACATAAGGAAGTCGGAGCTGGAATCGAACCCAGCACCTCTACACTGTGAGGCGGACATGCTAACCATTCGATCACTGTGCCACTATTTATTTATCTATTTATTTGTTTATTTTGTCCTCATTGCTGTCGGGTGAGCCCAGCCCATCCCAGCTGACTTTCAGGCTGGTTGCCAACTAATCAGATATATTTAACATAAATTCAAGGAAGGAGTATAAAGACGCAATTTTCACATGATAGGAAAGCGACAGTCAGCTGTTGACATATGATATTTTAAAAAAAAAAAGACAGTCTATATCAAATTCTACACAATTTGTAGAATGGATAGATAAATTGCTGGGTGCATCATCCGCTAAAGACACCCATCTCTTTTTCCAATTATAGATTTTTTTAAAAAACAGTATATTTGTCTCACCACCAAACATTAACATTAAAATCATTAACCCCCCAAAAAAAGAAACAAGGCAGTAGCGCCACGATTTGAATCCCACTGTGGACAAATGTGAAAAGGCAAGTCGTTATTAGAGAGGTGCCCATTCCCCTAACCCTAATCCCCCTCCCACCGTGTGTGTGTGTGTGTGTGTGTGTGTGTGTGTGTGTGTGTGTGTGTGTGTGTGTGTGTGTGTGTCTGCGCGTGTGAGATCTGGTTCTCTGTGTGGTGCACAACACAAATATGCATCAGAGTTTGAGCAGAATTTCCCCTAGAGGAATTCACATTATTAAGTGAACTCTGTTGTTCACCAAAGCAGCAGCATCTGCCTATTAACAGTCCCTCAGATTAATTGTTGTGTTGGATTCTTACTGCATATTGTAAACGAGTTTGTTTTTCCTGTTTAAAGTCTATCTTGATATTATTTGGATATGATCAGTAAAGCATTGACTTGGACGTCGTTGCTTTGCTTATGTTTTGTCTGCCTCGGTTCTTGACATTTCTCCGCATTTGTCCTTGAGTCTACTTTTTGTTTCGTTTTAATCGGCAAAAGTTTAACTTGTAATAGTGTTTGATAATGTACCAAACATGCGAATGATAGATGCCACCCCACCTATCAAGCAGAAAATAAATGCCTGCAGCTTCAATTTGAAATATGATCTGTGTCATTTGTCTCCGCTATTGTGCAACTGCAAAGTAGACTTTGGCACATAAGTCCTGTAATGATCTATAATGGGGGGTTGTGCTTACAGCACATCGGAGGCTCACAGGTCACTGGGTCAGGCTGGGGACTCTGGAGCGACAGTGAGTGGAGAGTGAGGGATACACACACACACACTTTCATATTCAGTCAACAGTGTAGTGAGGCGCATTCATGTGTCAAACGAAGAGCCCTCAGTGACGCACGTTAGTCCCGTTGCCTCGTGGGAAGTTAATGTTGTGTATGGCTTGTTTATGCTTGGTTAGAAACTTTTGGTAGTGGTAGTTGTGGTGGTGGTGGTGGTGGGGGGGGGGGGGGGGCCTTCGAGCTAATCCAGAATCTTTAGCAAGCACCACCAGATTATATCTGTGTGTGTGTTTCCGTGTAGACTGTGTGCCGCCAGGAAAAGCCACAGCTTTGACCTTCAAGAATATTTTACTTTTCACTCCAGCTAATTGCACAGGCTGGTGAGAAATAACTGCAGCTTGCAACCATCCTGTCCGGAGAAGACTAGTAACTGGTTTTGTATGGTGACTGTAACAGTGTGAAAGACGGTGGAGCAGGGGTTCCTGTCTGCATGCCCCGTTGTGAATATTCCGAGTTTTCTTCACAATACGTTCATTCATGGAATTGTCATTTGCAGCGGAGTACAACTGAACTAAGAAGTGCTCTTAATATAATGGTGCCTTGAAGTGCAAGTGACCCAACTCGAGTTTTTCACAAAATGAGCAATCGTTCATCCATTGTTATACTTTGACTTGCAAATAAAACAATTACGCATTTTCTTACTGTATTTCCCTTATTCAAAACTATTACAACATTTTGGTTGTTTTTGTGGATTGGAGCTAGAACGGAACGGCATTTTCATTCATTTTAACCTCTTCATGCACCCTGTAACCTGACAACACGATAAGATGAGAAGATAAAATTGCAAGAATTTGATTCATTGATTCTCACTTTTTCTAGTCAATGTGTTTTAATAACGCCCAGAATGCTAATTATAATTTGCGAACTACGATGTGAAACTGCTTATTTTGAGCCTTGTGTATTTTTTTTCCCCTCTCTGTAGGAGACTGTCCCGTATTTATGGCTGCTCAGCCTGGCATTGGTCTAACCTGGATGGACCACAATTGGAGACTTATTTGATGTGGATGCTTGTGGTGCTTTTTATCTGAGGTTTCCATCCTCCGTTGTTATTGTGATGGCTGCTGGATGGCAGGAATTTCCACACACAGTCATTAACCAAATGAATGTTTAGAGGTAATTACAGGAGCCATAATATTCTGGATGACAGTGGCAGCTTTCTCTGTCTCGTCTAACTCAAACGTGCTTGCGTGGTGGCAAGCTATAGAGGAGTCTATTGGCAGAGTAGATCATAAAATCTGCTGCGTTTGTTTAGCAATACTTTTGTGAGATAAACGCAACCTGTTGTGGTGCATTTTTCTGTCGGGGTTCAGTCGCAAATCCTCAAGTAGCCGTTTCATTTTGCCAGGTTATGAAGTGTTTGCATCTTGTTCTTGTGCTCAATGTTTTTGAGGCATGACTTATTCATGTCCCGCACCCCCCTCCGGGCCATTGTGCAGCGATTTTAGCCTGGCAAGACCAGCTGAAATCTCCTGAGGGACCATCCGTGTGTGTGCATGAGTGTGTGTGTTTGTTTCTCTGGTGTGTATGTGCAAATGAGTAAGACAGGATGAGGGAGCGCGAACCAATTGCTTTCCTATGACCGCTTGTGGGTTTGAGCTAGCGGCTGTGTGTGTGTGTGTGTGTGTGTGTGTGTGTGTGTGTGTGTGTGTGTGTGTGTGTGTGTGTGTGTGTGTGTGTGTGTGTGTGTGTGTGTGTGTGTGTGTGTGTGTGTGTGTGTGTGTGTGTGTGTGTGTGTGTGTGTGTGTGTGCATGTGCGTGTTTGTAGGTCCTCGCCTCATTTGGATAACAAGGAAAGGGAGAATGTGGCCTGTGTTTTGTCACCCACAATGACTTGACTTCCTCATCTTAATACAGTACAGTCAGTCCAGATGTGATGTAGTTTGCCTTGGAGGTTGTTTTTTTTTTTGTAGGCCTGAGCAACATGTTTAAAAGAAGAAAAAAAATCCCCGTTGTGCATCTAATGGAACGGAGGCTAACAGGCGAATGACAAGTTCATGGCTTATTCTAAAACTGAAGATAGCCGATGGGTTCAGGAAGTGCTGAATAATCAAAGTTAGCTGGAAGCCAGCAGAAAGGAAAACAACAACATGCACTATTGTTCCCCCGAGGGGAACTTCAGCGTTACACTTAGTTTCTTTGTACAGTATTTGAACCCGTCACATGCGTAACGAACCCTGTGGGCATGCGTCTGTGATTGGAGGGCATGGTGAATTTAAGTGTTCTCTTTAAGGACACCTGTGCTCTAATATCGAACTGGCATCCCTCCAGGAGCCGATCACAATATCCATTCTTTGGACGACAACAGTTTTTCGACCTTTTTAGTGTGTCTTTAACATGGTACTTTCCTATCACCGAGCCATCGACTGGTTAGCACGTCCGCCTCACAGTGCAGAGGTGCATGATTCAATTCCAACTCCGGTCTTCCTGTGTGGAATTTGCATATTTTTCCCGTGCCTGCGTGGGTTTTCTCCAGGTGCTCTAGTTTCCTCTCACGTTCCTAAACCATGCATGGCAGGTTAATGGAACATTCTAAATTCTCTCTAGCTGTGATTGTGACTGAATGGTTGTTTGACTCTGTGTGCCCTGCGATTGGCTGGCAACCAATTCAGGGTGTTCCCCGCCTACTGCCTGAAGACAGCTGGAATAGGCTCCAGCACACCCGCGACCCTCATGAGGATAAACGGATTAGAAAATGGATGGATGGATAGATTAAGAATTAAGTAGCAAAATCCACTTTTTTTTATCCATCTCGGGCGGGAGCGGCCATTTTGCCCCTTGTTGTTGACTGAAAATGACATCACAATTGCTCAGGGCTCAGCTAACGACCGATCACGGCTGAACTTGGAGCAAATTATTTTTATTTCTTGTTGAGGAGTAAAAAGGATTTCCAAATAAACGGGCGGTCGACAAGCGGTGTTTTAGTTACAACCATGTACTACATTTTACAAACAAATAGAGATTCGAAATCTTATGCCGAGGTCATATTACATATTCAGTCAAACCGTGACAGTTTGAGACAAGTGGCCACTGAGATGGTGGAAAAAATAACTTCTATGTCTGATCAAGCGGGTCATCTTGGTTTACAAGAACTACATCCCGTGTAATTCCCCCATGTAAAAGTCCAAGGCACAAGCTTACGAGGCATGAAAGGCCGCTTGTTTCCCTGCCACACACGTGTCAAAGTATGTGTACAGCCGGCCTCGCTTGAGGGCCGCACAGGGAGGGATCGCGCTGACCCAACAATTTGTTGAAGTTGACAGTCTGGCCTCGAGCACCTGCCAGAGACAAATTCTTCTTGGCATCGGATTTGAGAAAATCTCAAGGATGCACTTAAACGTCCCTCTCCCCTCCAGCATTGGAGCTAGTGGCTTTGTCTCTGTAAAATTGTAAATGGAAGGTGATTACAAGCTCAGTCTTGATTACATGCACTGTCTCCTACTGGAGGCAGTCGCATTCATCACCCAGCATGTGAAGCTCAGCGAAGGACCCCAACTCAGACCCAACCGACTGATACATTATTTAATAAAAAAAAAAAAAAGAGTTGATCATGAAATCGAGATAAGTGATTATACTTTTGTAGTTCAAGGTACTATAAAGTGCGTAAATGTCGTAATGAAAAATAGCACAGTCGCAATGCTGTTTTAAAAGCCGTACCTAATCAGATTTGCGTCACAATATTACGGAATTTTTCGTTGGTCTGTCTGAAGCACAAAAGCAATAACATTTCTTTAACTTCATCAACTCAGCAGTCATTGTCACTTGTCACTGTAATACGAGTGTAAAAAGAAGTAAAACGCTTAAAAACTCAAAGGCCCGCCTCACTAGAGGCTAACATTTGTATTTATGTATTTATTTATTGTGAATGGCAATCTTGGGGCATTCCCATAGGATGGGAGTCAACTTCACAAGACTGGGACAGTTCAGCTTAATAGGTTCACGAGAGCAGACATTACTCAGTAAGGAAAATTAGTTGTACGAAATGAAGGAGGAAGGGGATGTACTGTAGTCGGGCAGTGGGGTGGGTTTTCCACCACGTATTGATTCATGGTACGACTGATCGGCAACAATCAGATACATCCCTACCGTGGTGATAACGTACATTGAGGGCCGATGTTCTCCACTACAATTTTTATTTTATTTTTTTAATGTCAGTGCATCGCAGTATCGAGTGGACCGCAGACCGGTAGTGGGCCAGGGACCACTGATTGCAGACCTCTGTAGTATGTGGCCTGTGCTCCAGTAGAGCCTAGCAACACCCATGGGGCAAAACACTTCATTAAATGAGTAAATTGCAACTTAAGTAGTTTTTCTTTTTTGTTTATGATTTAGAATCATTCTCACTGTGATGGGACACGACAGTTTTTGGGGGGGGGGGGGGGGGGGGGGGGGTTCTGTGGCTGTGGGATGGGACAGGAATTAAAATGCACTTATGTGTCACCCACTCTGCCTCACACCTAGCAACATGACTGATTACAACTAAACTGCCGTGCAGTGTGCGAGGCTTCTACAGCAACTGTAATTGGAGGAGGATTGTTGCTTTCGCCCCCCCCCCCCTCACTTTTTAATGTCAACTCTTATGCAAGTGTAAAAAAAAAGTTAACCTTTTTATCAGTTGACTTACATGGGTGGAAGGAGGATTACTTCAGGTGAGTCATCTAATATCAAGACTAAACACGGCCCACTCTGTGATGGCGCTTGTATTCTTTTATTACCATTCTTGACTTTCTGTGAAGTTAGTCACATTGTACTGAGCAGCCAGGGCAGAGATGTGTATCCCACTTTGCTATGTCACAATACTTTCCATTTCTATATTCATGAGCACTTGTTTGCCATACATGCTGTGACATCACCAAGCTAAACAGCAAAAGCCAAATAAAAATGAAAAACACACTTGTGCAGTTTTGACAGTTTGACATTTGAGGCATATTTTTCCAGAAACATTGGGTCCCATTCCAAAAGTTGTAACTTCAGGGCCATTCCAGTTGCGATGTGTTTTCATCACTGTGGCACGGTTCCACTTTTTAAATTGCTGGTAAGCTTTCACACACTCATAAACACACTTAGTGTGCCACCTTTTTTGTATAGTTCAGGATAAACAAGCTAAGCTTGCAAAATGCGCAATGACCCAACTAGGGACGTTGTTGTTGTTGAGGGAGGGGCTCCCCCTCAGCCCAAATGGCAGCTAGTGGTCCTGGGAACGTATCGCCTCTTTTGTTTGGGATGAGATGAGGAGTTTATTTGACAGCGGCGAGGATGAGGAGGCAGCCAGGCTGTCTGGTATGTGTGCATTTTTGTGCCCTGCTTTTGTGTGTGTGTGTGTGTGTGTGTGTCACAGATATCTCATCCTTGGCCTTGCTCCTGCTCGGCCTTCCGACTGGCAGAAATGTTGATTACACCCTAGCGAGAGGAGCTCGAGCTCAGCCTGCGTGTAGTTGCTCACGCTGGATTAACACACGCAGCCACACGTGGGGAAGTGTGTATTGTGAATCCAGCCAAGGGTGGTTTGCCTCCTGCTGGTAACAGACAGCGGTGGCGGCGACAGGTTTCTCTCCCACCTCTCCTCCTCCTCCTCCTCCTCCCTCTTCTCCTCCTCCCATCGAACCAGAGAGGCGAGGCAGTGCCACGGCTCTGGAGCCCAGGAGGCCGGAACAAAAGCGAGCCTGTTTTCAGAAGGCCATTACTCAGGCTGCAGAGGATATGGAAACAATAGGCTGCATGAGTTCTACACCCCGACACCACATTCAGCCAAAAGCTTGCAGGAAACTTAAGCCCTCTGCACCAACGGCAGTCTCTCAGTTTTTGTTCCATCAACTTTATAGTTTGATAACATCAGGAAAAGGAGTCTTTTCCTGTCCAGCACGCCAAGACATTTTTGATGACTGAGAGTGAAAAACTGCCGTTCATTTAGAGCACGCTGCCTTGGTTTTTACTGAACACCAACGCTCTTTTAGAAATAAGGAAATAAGCAAATACTCCATTTTTGTCAAGGGTTTCGAAAGCCATCCTTTAGGGCTTTCCCACTCAACATGCGAGTGTGCGTGCTTGTCTTGACATGCCTTGTGATTGACGAGCTCCCAGTCCAGGGTGTAGTCTGCCTTTATATCATTGCAGTCTTGCAATTTCAGTGCTAAAATGTATTATTCTCCAGTGAACGCAAACTATTTTAATAATTAAATATTGAATATTTGGTACAGTAATAAGCATTTAACATGTTACAGTAAGGACAAAGTAATTTCATGAATAACTAAATATTACCGTTCTTGTGAAATGACAATGTCCCATCACTGGTGAATTATTTTTCTTTTTTTAGAAACAGACCCGTGGGCTTCTCATGTTGTCCTTGGGCACTTCTTGGTGCCTTCGGGAACCATGTTGGTGGTCCCTGCTCTACATTGTGCTGCAAAAATTATTCTGGAAAAAAAATGCATGGATGGGAGCCAGTGCAGGTTGTTTGTGGAGCCTGCTTGATATGAGATTTTTTTAAAATCTCGTTGGCTTTGCACGACACACTTTTTGCGTTTTCTGAACATAGAAAAATGCACATCCATATAATGCCTTTTTTAAAGGCATTTGTCCTTCGAAGTGTCACTACCTGCAAGAGTTACTAATTTACATAAATAGTTCAGTCTGCTTGTTGCTGCTCATGTAACATTGCCAACCCAGTGAAGGATGGAAATGGATTAGCCGTGTCTATTTAGCACCTGGCAAAGTGGAGCGGCAATACGTTTTGTAAGGGACCTTGATACACGAATCAGTTGTGCCAGAAAAAAAAAATCTTGTGATCTTTGACTTTTAGACGGCATCATGTCACTGTGAAACTGAATGCAGTGAAAGTCACACATGACTAAATACGAGAAAGTGTTAAAAGCGATTTGGAGAAAGGCATTTCACTTAGCGGAGTTCAACATTGTCATCAGCTTGCGCCATCAAGCCACATGATACCAGTGCCAATTCGCCTCCATGTCCTTGCAAAAGGGTCACCATGTTTATCTCGACATCTTTATATATAGATTACTCTGAATGGGAAAAGGGAAGTACATAGGAAAACCAGGATGGTGTCACTTGTTTAATCATTATCATTCAAACCCTCGTGTCAGCCCATGCGTGGACTCTGACCACAACTTTTACCAGCATTAAAATGACAGTGAATAGCGTCGGGAAACCCAGTACAGTTGTCCAGCTGGAGAAAGCCAGCAATTGCATGTAACTCACTATGGCGTTGTTGTTATGGAAGTCTGACTTTCATCACCTCACAAATTTTGTCAGATCACTATTTTTAAAATGTGTCAGTAATGAAATAAAGAGGGCAAAAAATGATGAGGACGCAGTTAAAAATTAAATGACCATCATTTTTATTCATTACTCAATTCTTTGTTTTTTACATTATACACAACTCTCATTTATTGTGCAATAATCAAATTGTAACATGGATTTGTTACATATTTTGATGCATTTTTATGCTTTAGAAAACATTTCTGTCTGAATTTTGGGGGGGCTTAGAACACATTAGGGCATTTACATGCAAAATGCGTCCCTACTTACAAAATTTTCTATTTAAGAAATTTCTTCAGGAACCAATTAATTTCGTAAGTAGAGGTACGACTGTATTTGTGCATTTTCTGTGCTGTCAATCTTAAATGTGCCATTTTTGCGTTAACGGGCGGAAATTTGGATAAAATATATTTTTTTAAATTTGCTTTTTCAATTAATCGTTTTTGTAGTAGGATTCTACCCATGGTGATAATCCATTGTCAACTCTAAAGGCACAGCAAATAAAAGTTAATCGCAGTATTTATCAGCAATTGAGATCCCGTTTCATGCTAATAGGCTATTACAAAAGTAATCCATTCGTAAGTGTGTCGTTGAAGGAACAGCCCAATTCAACATGCACTTCAGGCTGGATTAAGATTTTAGGTTGGCTGCGCTGCTTTTCATTTTGCATTATCCAACACCAAAGTTACTCCGAAGTTGTATTATTTTTTTTCCTAGTACTGTTAATCCATTAAGAATGTTAGTTGCTTGTAAGCCAACTTCTGCCTCCGATTTTCGGTATCCTTGTCTATGCACGACAAGCTCAAAGATACAAAATATGGTTAGAATGTTTTTCTTGAAATAAATAATTATCCTCGGTCAATTGGATTGTGAAAGAGTGAATCCTTGTCAGCAGTGGTCGTCTAAGTTGAACTGCCTCGGAAAATTACTGAGGAGAAGCGAGGCAGCGAGGAGCCGGCGAGGCGAGTGAGAGTGCTTATTGCAGTTAGCACTGCGGGAGTCTGGATGTCTGCTGATTGGAGGTCTCACGGGGATACAGGAAAGTGCTCCAACGTCACTGTGTGTTTGTAACATTTGGTTGCCTCTGATGACCACATGTGGCATAATTCATTTAACAAAACCCATAAATAACCACAATAGTTACAAGTAGCCCACTTACCTCTCCGGTTGCCAACAATCCGAAATAAAATCAACCCCAAAATTTTCCAGACCTTCACAATCTTATCTTCTGCATATGTCTGAATTGTGACATCAGGATTTATGGATTAGCCAACCATCCGTTTTCGCTAGCACCTTGGTTAGTGTCGGGGGTGAGCTGGACCCTTAGCCTAGGTGACTTTGACTTTGTGCGAGAGGCAGGGTACACCCTGGACTGGTCCCCACTCGGTCACAGAGCACATAAACAAACAACCACACAAACTCTGCATACATAGGCCGGATCCGAGGTTTTAATCCCATCCCTGTGATTTGAACCCTGAGCTTCAGACATACCGGTACTTTATTAATTAATTGAGACCGAATCAACAGCAGCTTTGGCTGTTGTAGCCAGAACACAGTTCATAAATTCTACTCCGCCACTGCAAAATTCCACATAACCTGCAAAATTCCAACGGTCAGTTTATCGATTAATCAATTGTAATACCCGTCCTGAATGTAATATATATAATATGCATGCAGCAGGCGATGAAGAAAGATCAAGAAAAATCAAGCGCGTGTTGACATTGAACGGATGGATACAAGTCCCGGTAATGTGTTTCTGCTGGTCACTGCAGATTATTTGTAGCATGTTAGCATTACGAAAGTATTCCTATGCAGCATGTGATTTGGTACTTTTACACTGCTTCTAAAGGCACACTTTTTTTCCCCGTTTGACTAATAGCCTCCACATGGAGCCAGTTTTAAATGGTTCAGCTCCAAAATACAACTGTCATGTACCACTGGTTTGATCCTTTTTCATAGTTGAAAACCGTCATGAAAATGGCTGCTGAAGGCCACGACTTTGGCTATGCTCACTGTTGCAAAAAGCTTCTCCTAAAGTCACACTTTGGTGTGTAATCCTACTGCCAGACAACAAAAAAATGCTGAATGTAACCACCTTGGTGGAAGTAATGAGTTGTTAGTGTGGATGAGGTTTGAGGGCTCAAGAACAAAATCATCATGGTTGAATTCGTTGCTTTTTGACGTTGGCCCAGACGCCTTAAAAAAAACAAAAAAAAAACTTGCACTTCCATGCAGTTCTTCTGTAGCGTCGATGTGTCTCTCCACACTCTTCTAACTGACAGCACCACTGCCGCTTCAAATAAATCACGTGCCGCCACGTGCTCGCTGTTCGAAAGGAAGGCTGGCTTTTTAACAAGACCAGTACCGCTTTATAGCTGTGCGCTGATCTGACTGCTGTCCTACAATACGCTCCGATGACATGTCATTTTTCCACACCACGTAGTCATTCTGTTACTTTGCTCCAAGTACCACCTAGCAAGTTTCTCATTTCTAACAAATGAATGAGCTGGAAAAGAGTCAAGCAAGAACCAGAGGAAAAGAGGATTTCCTCTTCTTGTGCACAAGACTTACTGGAAAATTTGACACATTTTTTTAGTTTGGTAATCAGGAAACTGTACAATTACAATAGTTATTTACACATGTTTGGTGTGCCAGTAAGGCGACCTTCGCACCGCTGCCTGATTTCATGATGCTTTGCAATGATTTCAGCTTTTGTGCTTTTACTTTGCACCAATATAAACAACACCACCAGAGATAAATCTGATGCTTCCTTTGCATGCTTTTCTCTTGGAAAGCATATATGCTAAGCCAGTTTAGCATATTTCGGACCAAAAATCCCAGGAAACAAAGTTTTGTTTTTACACAACAGTGACTTTGATGCTAAGAATTGTTTAGAGACACCTCGACCATCTGAAGAATCATTTTCTTCTTTACAATAGCAACAACCACAATGAAAATTTGCTTTTGATTGCAAAATAATGTATTTACAAATAATCAGCAGTGTAACAGTTTTACATTTGACAAACGTGACAAACCATCTACACACTATTTAGTAGTAGTATTTAGTAGTGTGCGTGTGTAAATTTAGGTCATTTTATTTTGACTTATAGTACTTAATCTCGAATAAGAACCTGTCAGAGCCTGACAAATTATTTGCATTCACAGAATGTGAGCGTAACAGAACAGTCTTGCAGGAACAAATGTTTTCTGTCCTCTGTCTCTTACAACCACATCCAGGATTAACCTACTGTATACAATCTTTAAGAGTGCATTGCAGAGGTAAAGAGTACACAGTCCAATTAAAGTGTTATGTCACATGCTGAGATGAGCCACCTGCGTAGTCTTTGAAAGCTGATGTGTAACTTTTATAAGAATCCAGATCAAACCGCTGTTAATAGCAGTGCTCATTGTTTAAAGACTTGCAAAAGCCTGCAAGTAAAAACTTGTGCAGCGGGCTGCTAAGAGTGGAGTAAAGCTCTTATTCCAGTCTCAGAAACAGAGTCAGCTGACGTCTATTTTGTGACGTCTTATTAACTCATTCACTCCCAAAGACGTTTTTAAACGTCTTTTCAGACTTGGTCCAGAATTGGCTGGTGCTGAATGAGTTAAATATTGTCCTGAACATCCGTTACTGTCGCTGAATATGTTCTTGTTGTCTTTGTCAACAGATATTGTATGTTTGTGTCATTTTTTTTTCCGAGTCACCTACTTTGCTCCTCTTCTGTTTCTTTCATAGTACATTAAGCTGCCCGCCCCCACAGCAGAGTCGCCCAATGCGCTTCGCGTCTTCTCCTTCTATTTATCCAGCGACTGCAAAGACCAGCCACAGGCCAGCTTCGACTGCATCCATCAATATGTTTCAAGGTACGAAGTGACTACAAATGCAGGGAGCTCCCAAAGTGTTGAACGCAGCCTCTGATTTGTTTGGAGTTGGGAAAGATTTTTCTATTTAAAGCACTTCTCATGTGTCTTAGGGTGTATTCACACCTGCACTATTTGGAAATATTAGCCCAGAGTGAATGTTGATCCTACAAAGTACATGATCCTTCAGCTTTTGTTTAGCCACACCGCTGCCAGCATGTTTGGGTCAAAGCATGCAGAGCACGCGCTCCTCCCGCTTGACGCGGTTCCAAAAATGTAGAAAAATAGCGTGGCAAAATGAATGAGCTGCTCTTGACACACATAATTGTTTTGCAGCTCTAATAATAACAAAAATACGCAGAATAAGAATGCAGCATGTAGTAATTGCATGTTTTCCTCCATTTGTGGGTTTGTACTTTCTGTGCCAGCCTCGTCATTTCCGTCCAATGGGAGCGCCGATCATCACACGCATCAGTGTGTTTGCAGGGTATAGTTAACGTGCAAAAAAGTACGATGTGAATACCAACTGCACCAAATGAAAAAAAAAATAAGTCCGCTTTCGCTCCGGACCAAACAAGCGAACCAAAGGACTTTTCTTTAGTCACTCCTCTGTGACAAACTTATTGCAAAATATACAGATGATTGAGAATTGTACTGCATTTTTCACACTGCATTTCTTCCTGAAATAAGCCCTGTTTCATGCAAGTAAGGGACTGTAGCCCCTGCCTCATCCACTGCTTGGGCAATGGAAACTTAGCAATGGCTGAAAATCAAAACTCCCTGCATTTGGGACAGATTCACCTTTTTTCCCCTTCACAATCCTTCAGCTGTCCGTGAACGTCATCTGCCAGCTCCAGCTCCTTTGTGCAAGATGGGAGCAACTCTTTGGTGCCTGACGGCTGATCAAATAGTTCCATCCATCCATTTTCCGAACCGCTTGATCCTCACTAGGGTCGCGGGGGGTGCTGGAGCCTATCCCAGCCGTCTTTGGGCAGTAGGCGGGGGACACCCTGAATCAGTTGCCAGCCAATCGCAGGGCACACAGAGACGAACAACCATCCACGCCCACACTCACACCTAGGTACAATTTAGAGTGTCCAATCAGCCTGCCGTGCATGTTTATGGAATGTGGGAGGAAACCGGAGCACCCGGAGAAAACCCACGCAGGCCCGGGGAGAACATGCAAACTCCACACAGGGAGGCTGGAGCTGGAATCGAACCCGGTACCTCCGCACTGTGAAGCCGACGTGCTAACCACTGGACTACCGGGCCGCCCTCAAATAGTTTGATTGAGTTGTTTCCTCCTGTTGCTGCACAGCAAGCGCTCCATTTCTAGTCTCGTGCTTGTCATTTTCTAATAAGATAAATGACAGTATTTTTTTCAGACAGTATTTTTACCCCCCCCCCCCCCCCCCCCATCTCTCTTGCTTGCTTTGTCCCCACAAGTGAATTGATATTTCCAAGAGAAAGGCTCGAAAGTGTGCAGTCATGCGTGCAACTGAAGCTGAACAGTGATTATGTGTGTGACGCATGACTTTTGTCCTAGAAGAGTTTTTTGCAAGGCAGCCGTTTGGAGCCAAGTTTGACCGAGCCAAGCTCGAAGTTTTCCACAGGCCGTATCCTGCCTTGAACCTTTTGTCTTTTTACCATGTAGCACGCCGGGCTATATCCAGTCTGTGAGATAACATAGAGTAAACCTCTGCCGTCTTGGCCAGCTCGCGCCGCAAAGCACATTCTGTTGCCCCGAGTCGATGTTGGTATGCCGCTGTGCTCACTGGACTTTGTCTTTACGATGTTGACAACTTAAAGCTCCCGCGGCTCAGCGGCTCTCTTTTGTGTTGTTGGTTTTGCAGTGACGGCCGCGAGCAGCTGGAAGGTCAAGGGGTCATCCAGGACAAGATCACCGTATGCGCCACCGAGGACTCCTATCAGATGACACGCGAGAGGATGTCTCAGGTAGAGAAGGATAGCTGGAGCCGTTCCGCCATCGAGATAAAACCCGGAGCCACGCATCCCAGTAAGTATTCACCTCGATCGAGTGTCTCACAGCCTGAAAGTTGTGGGTTTGAGCCCCGGTTTCATGGCATCCCCGTAAAAGCTTATTAACCATGTATAACTTACAATGAACAAAAAGAAAGCTCAAAGTCAACTGTTTTTAATATCTTAGAACATTTTATTAGTGCGCATTTAGTCATAATCTTCGCTGCTTTTCTTTTTGACTTTTCAGTGATGACATTCCTGTAGTCTGATTTAGATTTTCCAACATTTTTTGGCAATTGCTTGCCATGAAATTCCATTGAAGCTCGCATGCAGCATTAGAAAGAAAAAATAAAGAAAAACCACGAATTGGCCCACAATGACATTTGACCAGTGTCTGACTTTAAACTATTGTTGCAGATCCAAATATTATCGAAAGACAGTTCGTTCCTGTTTTTTTTTCAATAGGACCATAACTCCCAATAATGTTCTTTACGTACATGAAAAACGTTTTTTTCTTTTTAAAGTACGAAAAGAAACATTTTTAAAACCAACTAATGGGATTGCTTGCTTGTTAACTCCCATTGACTTCCACGTGTTCATATGTTACGAATCACCAGCATCGTAAAACATATTCATCAAACTTGTCATTATGCACTTGCCAGGTTCTTTCTTCTTTTTTTTTATTCCTCTTCAGCGCTTGCTGCAGTTACGCAAGATTGTTTCCTGGCAGCACTGTCGGACCCCCGTGTCGTGCTGAGCTCCAGACTCTTGCTTAAACTCTTTTGACCAAACTTAGCCCTTGTGAATTGTGTAACAACTGTTTTTAAGGTGAAGATGCGCATGGTAAAGCCTCCAATCGCTGCGCTCTGTGTTGACCTTTTTAGCTTTCGGACATGCTGTTAAAACACACATCACAAGGCGCGTCATTACCTCTAGAAGAGTCATATGGTCGACGAGCATACGTCTCACTCTTGCGTCATGTTTTGCGAAACGTGATTTATGGCTGACATTACAGATAAAATTGCAGCGCATATTTTGCGGTTGTAATTGAAGCGAAGCGCATACTGTGTGACCTTCAAGGTGCAGATTAATGTGTAATAGGATTAGCGAGGCGAGATAGCTCTTACCCATGCCCTAACATGCTCGACAAGCTGTCTGCTAAAGTGATCGTTTTCACTATTGCGTTTTCCGTGGGGGATCACAAAAAAAACCATTAAAGCCAAAGCAAAAAGTGAAAACATACGGCAAAGTAAATATGAAGATGAAAAACATCAATCGTTTCCTAATTTGTTAATTAATTCCAAATTCCTTGCACTGCGAGTGTTCATATGATGATTTCTGTTGAATTGAACAAGCCTGTGCATTGTAATTGCAGCCATAGAGTTACTCATAAAGCTCATTATCGCGCAGTATATCCGCTTGTGACTAAGCAGGCTGTTGTGTACCGTGCGCTCAGGTAAAAGCATCAAGATCCATAAGAGGCCGCCCATCGCGTCCGCATCAGACGGCAGCTTCTGCAAACCTCCTGCGCCCAGCCGGTGGAGCGGCGGCATGGTCTCGCTCCACCAGAAGCCCCTCAAGGAGCGCATCATTC
Organism: Hippocampus guttulatus; assembly: GCF_054856545.1. Taxonomy (NCBI): domain Eukaryota; kingdom Metazoa; phylum Chordata; class Actinopteri; order Syngnathiformes; family Syngnathidae; genus Hippocampus; species Hippocampus guttulatus. The sequence continues at coordinate 19,883,356 of NC_141263.1, forward strand.
ATCTGCTGGCTCTCAAGTCCTACAGGAAGCCGGAGCTCCTGCTGTGGTTGGAGAGGGAACGGGTTGGTCCCAAGGACAAGGCGGAGCTCGGAGCCATATTGGAAGAGGTATGAGGAAGCGCATATACTCGTTGGACACTACATCAGCTACACCCGCACAGTTGAATGAGATCACAAACAGGACTGTATCAACAATTCTGCTTTTAGATCAACGACAAGGCTCAATGTCACAGAGGCATTTATTCAAATTGGTTGTTTATACTGAATTTAATTGCTTTTTATTGTCATTACACGTTCGTGCAACGAAAATTGAAGTAATGATGCACAACATACATATTTCTATTATTTGTTGACATAATTTAATAAATGTTATCAGGGGTGCACGGCTCACAGTTTTCCAGCCGATCACCAATCTTTAAAAATCCTAACCTGCCTGATTTTTTGCCGATCAGACACCTTAAATGTTCCATTCTTGTTTTATTGCAGAACATTGAACGATACCTGTGAAACCATATAAAGGCGGCTGTTTAAAGCGCATGTAATTGTTCACGGCAGAAAAGGGCAAAGACCGACTTTTTCAGCCCGCTGCGCAAGGAGATAAGATCAGTGGACAAGATTGGTTTTATTTTCGCCGATCCCACAAAATGAAGGAAATTGACTCTGGTACCGATCTCGGCCAATCGATTGGTGGAGCCCTAATTTTCACAATAGTATTAAAATGCATGTCCATTCAAACTGGAGGTTAAACCAAGACAGAAAGAACAAAGATGGAGAAATACAAAAAGCCTTAAGAATTGAGGCAGACGAGGTGCAACAAAAGAGAAATTATGGGATGCATCCGTGTTTCTTTGCACACACTTATGTTCCCCTGCGTGTAATTGGGTCAGTGCTGTACTTATCTCTGCAGCCGTGTTTGTTTTGGGGACGGGATGTCTACAGCCTGCAAAAGCTCATTTACGGTAAACTTCAGACACGGAGAGTCTCACCCCATTAGGGACAAGATTGAAATCTGAGAGAGGAAGAAGTTTGGAACTTACTCATTACAATCATTACAACAAGAGTATCGCTTTAGACAACAGTCGACGAGTGTGGGATACAAAAAATATGAGGATGAGATGGAAATGGAGACAGACTTGTTATTTTTAATGGTATAAAACCAGAAAACTGTAAAGTTTTGCGTGACTGTTTGTTTTTTCAGGTGGCAAAAGTGAACCCAAAAGATAGCAGCTACCTCCTGAAAGAGGACTTCTACAAGTACGTGCGGAGGGACTGGCCTGGCTATAGCGAGGAGGAGCGACAGCTCGTGAACAGGTTGTTGTCAAGGTGTGTTTGATTGACAGCTATGGAGTCTCTGTTAGTGCAATCCACAACAAAAGACATTTCTGTTTGATGTGCGGAAAAACGAATTGGGGCCGTTTCACGGGATCCGTCCATTTTCAGGAAGTTGCCGCCTTTCGTGCACGGCCATTGGAGGAATCCTCAAGCCAATGAATCAATCGTGAAACCATCCGAGGACAGAATGCTGATGCATCACAGCCTGACAAAGAACCCGGTAGTGGTGAGTCATTAAACGTTATTATACGTTTGCTAGATTCCCTGAATAATGCGTCTGTCTCGTTCTTGCAGAAACGCCCCGTGCCTACAGACAGTCTCCAAGCTCTGGCCGCAAAGAGACAAAGACAAATTGATCAGAGGACACAACCGCAGCCATTTATGAACGGACTCTTAAACAATAAGGGAGCACCTATCACTGATCCTCTTACTTTCCACACTAAACCTGACTTCCAAGGGACGAATAACACCATAGGGAGCAACGTTAGCGATCACCGGCACGATTCTCCTGGAGAGCGTAAAATGTCGAGCGCCCCCGACGTATCGGAGACCGACCAGCACAAAACCAAAGCGATGTGCCGCGACCCACCTCGGGCAGACTTGGAATGCCCTCAACAGCAGAGGAAGAAGAAATCCAAAAAGCATAAAGACAAGGAGCGGGAAAGATTGAAAGACCACCAGGACAAAAAGTGGTCAGAGGGGAGTCCAGATCTCAAGCATGAGCAGGGCAAACTCGAGAGTAAGGCTCTTTTTTTTTTTTTTTTAATAAAAAAAGTATTTTCCTAAATTTCAAACTCGCTGGTCACAACATTAACTCATTCACTCCCAAGGATGTTTTTAAACGTCTTTTCAGACTTGGTCCAGAATTGGCTGGTACTGAATGAGTTAACTACATCCGCATAATCTAGTCATGAGATCCCAAGCAAGAGCTGGACACAACATAATTAGGCTTAAATTTGTACTTTTCGAAAGGGGCCACTGCTCCCTTTCCGCAGAGTATGCACATCGACAAGCTTTTTAGCGTTTAATACGAGTGGAACGTGACACCCAGAGGTTGAGGATCCATATTGGAATTCAGCTTTATTTTCATTTATTCTTTATGATTTGGAAATGCACCGCACCATACATGTTTCTCTTGTTCACGCGGCTGCAAAACCCATCTCAGCCTGCTGCAGATTACAGGCACAATAATAAACAGACTCTTGGTCATATGTCAGTTGAGGATTCTGCAAAAGATGCACTAGCGTGCAAAATTCTCATGTCATATTATGCAAGCTCTTCTAATTACCACAACAACTGAAAATAAGACACAAATCAAGAAAATTGCAATGACGCCGTTCTGTTTTATGAAGCGATTGCACGCACAAATGTGACAAAAGTGTGGATGAGTGCAGTGCAGTCTGAATGCAGGACATTTTTTTTCACTGCATCAATAAAATAGAATTTTGCATCTTCGAGTATATGACATTTGGGCACTGTTCAGTGTATATTCTTCTCCATCCACCACAAAATAGCAATTTCACCACACCACTGTGGTCTCTAATCTCCCAGTGCACTTAGCCTAATCTCTTAAGAATGGGTGTGTTTGCACCCCTAAACTCTCTCTGTCTCACTCTCTGGAGTGTTGGGCCTGTTATGTACTCGACTCACTCGACAACAGTTCTTTGGCTCCCTAAAGTGACACACCTCCCCTGATGCCTCTCACCTGTGTGCTCGTCTGCGGCTTCGAATGGCCATTTTTAACTGTTAGGCACCGTGGGTTACTTTACTGTCTCATGTTGTTCATATCTTAATCCCTTGTGCGTTGTGTGCGTGTGTTTTAGATTGCGACATCACTAATGGCTTGGATTTGGCGGAGAAACCGGATTATGTGAAGTAAGTGTGAACATGATTTTTCTTGTGATTTTGCATATTTTACAATATTTTACTGGAACCTGCAAAATCCAGATCCATATTTCTACTGATAGTCAACTGCAAATGGGGTGAGGTGTCTATAGCTGAGAGGCCTTTTTGTACAAATTATTTTTTTATGTTAAACTAGGGCGGCACAGTGGTCAACTGGTTAGCACGTCGACCTCACAGTGCAGAGGTTCCGGGTTCAATTCCAGCTCCGGCCTCCCTGTGTGGAGTTTGCATGTTCTCTCGGGGCCTGCATGGGTTTTCTCCGGGTACTCCGGTTTCCTCCCACATTCCAAAAACATGCATGGCAGGTTAATGGGACACTCATAATTGTCCCTCGGTGTGAAGCGTGTGCGTGGAGGGTTGCTCGTCTCTGTGTGCCCTGCGATTGGCTGGCAACCAGTTCGGGTGTGCCCAGCCTACTGCTCGAAGACAGCTGGGATAGGCTGTAACGCCCTAACCACCATCGATAGTTTCAAATAATGGATGGATGGCTTTGAAAGACATATCCGTCCTCTGCTGCCATCTTGTGCCAGGAAATGGAATTGCAGCGCCCAGAAATTTAAAAAGTTACAAATGAACAGCTTTCAGTGGTGTTAATCCGAACAGCACGTCATGTCATTCTGTGATAATTTTCCCAATTTTATGATTATCGGCATACACTAAATTGGGTGTCCATTTGCAGCCTGTATGTCAGGATCACAAGCGTGGAGCAGCGTCAACGCTACCAGGAGGATTTCAGCGCCGAGTACGACGAGTACAAAGACCTGCACACCCGAATCGCTACCATCACTCACATGTTTGTTCAGCTCGCATCCAAGATCAAGAGCATGTCACCCGGGACGAAAGAACACAAGGTGCGTCCTCTTCGAAGATCGGACTTCCAGTGCTTCACAGCAGTGGGTGTTGAAGAGTTTCTTGCTGCGATATTTACATGATGTTTTACTTTTAATAGGTAATGGAAGATCAAATTTTAGAAAAATACAACAAGTATCGAAAGGTAAGAAACCTTATCTATAGGGTTTCGTTACTTATTTGTCATTATTATCCGTATTATTAAAACAGATGCCATATTTCCATGCATAGCGCCTTTTTAGTGTATAAAGAGGCATTTATTGAGGGAGACCTTCATTGATTAAAATGATGCCTATTTTAAAAATATATATTTTCCCTCAATATTGAATGAAAATGAGATGTTTTTGTATTATGTTTTATTTTAAATATATACATGTTTTTAGATGACATTGGTCAGCTTGTTGGAATGTTTAGTATATTTTGCTCAGGAATGTTTTGAACTTTATTCAGCAGCACTTTTTACTTGCCTGTAGACTTTAACTTTATAGATGCCTTGTAAAAGTAATTACAGTCACATACTGGTTTCGCCTGTTTTTTTATTTTATTCTACCAGCGTGGAGATAAAAGGCATCCAGTTGAGGTGTGGTGCTTATTATTAATTGGGGTGCAGCATCTTTTAGACCGTAGTATCTGAGGAAATATTGTAGGTTATTTTTGGTCGAAACATGAAGGTCACCAACCCTTTTAAAACTGAGAGCCTCTTTTTACTGTACTGTACTGTACTGATCCATGTGTGTGGCTACCAGTTTACACACCGACTAATTATATTCATTTATCGCTTACAATAATCGGGAAATGGTTAAATAACCTATGCAATGTTTTATTTCTATCAATCTCCACCATTGTTTGCACTTACAGTTTCAAACGGTCACTTCTGCCACATTCCTAGAAACTCACATTGTGCCATTACTGGTGAGCTATTTTTAGAACAGGCCCATGGGTTACTCATGTGGTCCTTTGGGACTAACTGGTGGCACTGGGTCTCACATTTCTTAATACACTTCAATAATAAGTTGATCTGTTTTATAATTGGCACAAATAAATCTGTTGTAAAAAAAAAAAAATGCCATCGATGCTTCAATGTCACACCCAATCAAATCCAGATCTGATCAAAAGTCCTCCGTACTTATTGTCATGTAAGATGTTGAGATATTTCTGTCCTGGAAGATGCACGGTTATGACCTGGGTTGACTCTGTCCACAGAAATTTCCAGACTACCAGGAAGAGAAGAAGCGCTGTGAATATCTGCACCAGAAACTCTCGTTTATCAAGCAGCTCATCGAGGACTACGACGTCTCTCGAACCTCCTCGTAGCGTCGGCTCTCCCTTCACATTGGATTCAGTTCATCTGGGAGATTTTTTTTCACGAACAATATCTGGTCCACAAGTGATGGAAAGGTTTTTAGAAGAGCCCCCCCCCCCCCCCCCCCGCCCCCAAAAACGGTCCAAGGAGAGAGACGTTAAACTCGGCAAAATCATCTTGGTGCATCCGCCAGAATCATTGGAAATCCGAAGAGCCCGTTTAACTCATCAGTACACATGAGAGTTGCCTCCTTTCAAGTGTTCCAAGAAAGCCTTCTGGTCTGCGGCTTAGCTAGTGCCTCTTTTCGTTTTTTTTTTTCTGCCGTAGCATTGACATTTTGACGTTTTCTTTTTTTGGGGGGACGACGACATACTAAAGCTCAATATTATATTTGTATAGTTACGAACCCTTCTTCTTCATTAATTCTACTGTTTAATTGCAGCTCATTTTCCTTTAGGATGTCCTCCGAAATTCTCGTAAATCGAGGGTGGTGGAATGTTTTCTTGTCAGTTTTGTATAAAGTCCTCCATCCTAAATTTATAGAAAATATATGATGCAATGATCAAACAAATGCTTCTAATTGTTATGTGCATCTGCGGATTCAGTGTCTCTTTATAACTGCCCTCTGTGTCGCACCGCGGTGAGGGTTGTTTGTCTGGTCACTTCTTCTTTTATTTTGAAAGAATGACTCTTCTCTCATTTCAGGTCACTTACCCTTTCCCCTGTGTCAGCCCCGCCCTGAAGGTTTCCACCTGTTGCCACTTACCTTGAGTTTAAATGGTCCCTTGTCTCCCTTCGTCCTTTGCCAGTGTGTTTCGTCCTTGTGCGCGCAATCCAGCTTCTCGCCTCTCGCCACAGATTTAACCGGTTCTTGCCTTGTTTCCACAGCCTTGCCGTTTTGAGTTGTCAGTCGCTGATCCTCAAATATATCTTTGTACTTTGAACCCCGCTACTGTGTCCTGTGTCCAAGCCTGGTTCTGACACTCTTGAGTTTTTAGAAGGGAGTGGAAGGCCAGATTAAATCCTATCACCGGCCCTCAGATCCCCAACCCTAAATTGAAGTTTTTATTGAGTGCAGTCTTTCACTTCCTCTCATAATTGAGTGCTGGTGGAAAATATCGGGCGGCGTGATTAGACTTCCGCCTAATACAGCGATGTGGAACAAAGTAATTTTCTCGGAACTGCTGATGTATTTATTTTAAGACGGTCCTCTTCTGTCCTCTATTGCGTGCCTTGTAGATTACAGGTCACATGATGTAATCGAAGCACTCAGACAGGGAGCTGAATAACCTTTTCGCCTTATGTAACTCAAAGTGTCTGTTGTCCCTTTTACATTGCCCATGGAAGCCAGCATTCACCCTGGGGGTCATTGTTATATACAAACAGCATCACAACGGAATGGGGGGTGGGGGGGGGGGGGTGAATTCTGCTTTCAGAGCACCTCCGTGTGGAATAATTCTGTTACCACACTCTTGTTTGGAAAGCTATCGCCTGAGTATTTCACACCGTATATCAGACCAAATTGTCTTAGACAAGGACATTGTGAATATTGTGGAAAATGTCATTTATCTCAATAATTTAAAAAAGAAAGCCTAATACAGGAACTAAAACTCAGAATGTACGTTTATATACAAATTCTTGAGGTTTTATTATAGGTAGGAATTTGACTTTGGAACTGGGTTTTTTTAAATCTAACTTTTTTAGCCCAGGCTTGGGACTGGCAAGGGTTGGGTACTTGGGCATTTGCTCAGAATTGAACCTGCGTCCTCTGCTCAAAAGACATGTAGGCTACCACTACAGCACCAGAAAATTGCTGTTCTGTATAACAGCACAAAAATGATGGTGCAAAGTCAATCCACTAATTTTCTGACCTCTGAGGTGATATTGAAGCTATACCAGGTGCGGCTGTTTAGAACTTGCCCTCCTGTCCTTTTGTGTTGAAAGTAATTGTCGCGATCTGACATTGGCATATGGCCACACGTGCTTTGAGCTTCACGCAAAAATACTGTTACTACTGTAGATGATGTCATCTCTCAGGTCAACTTTGATGCCCCTGCCTCGCCATTTCTGACATTTTCTTAAATACAGATGTACTGCTTGATTTATGGCTCTGATACTACTCCTGAAGGTGGAAATTTGACGTGACTTTGTTTTATACATGGGATGACAGGAGAACGAAATAGTAATTTTCCAAGCAGTGTGAAAGGCGCTCGTGACGTGGCGTTGGCCTCTCCAAGGGAGCACACCATACATTTTGAGGGTGTTCTCTTATTCACATTATAGGGGGAAAAAAACAACATTCCACAACCAGAATAGTACAACTTTTAGCAGGCTACAAAGCATGATGGTACCATAGTTGAAATTAAAATGTATAAAGTCACATATTTACTGTAAGTCCAAACTTATGGGCACATACAATGACTGAAGGGATCAAAATAAGATGTTTGGTTCAGGGAACAATGAAGCTCTATTGGCAAAGAAAATAAAAAGCAAGCACTTGGCTACATGTTCTGATACTTGTTGGTCTTTCATATAATCGCCTCCAAAGAATTAGCCTTAAGCTGCAACCTTGTGACTTTGTGACATTTTCTGGAACAGTTGTCTTCATAAGGGTCGCGGTTGGGTTGGGACCTATACCCTAACTTGACTTTGTCTAAGAGGCAGGGTACGTCCTGGCCTGAATTCCAGTCAATCACAAAGTCAATCACTAATTAATCTATTCCACAGTAAAATGATAGTTGGCTTTGTTTAGAAAATGTCAGACATATAAGATAAGAACGTATTTTAAATGTAGGTTGACACTACTTTTTTTGTATTAAACATAGTTTAAGCATGCAAATTCAAAGTGGTGTTTCTAGCCAGGTTTATGGTTTCAAGGGTAATATTTTAAAAATAAATATACTTCTGATGGTGCCCTGCCAACAGCTCTTTTATTGGCACTCGTTACACGAAACACTCGTGGCAGGTGAGTGCATCTGACCTGTTGCTTGCTTCCGCTCTCTCACCCCGCGACAATTTTCCGTAACTACAGTACGTCGTTTCCACGGAGACGGTGTTGTCATGACGACAAGGACGCGGGCACACAAAATCTTAGTTCAATTCTAATTTTGAAGTTCTTCAAGCGTCGTCTCAATTCGCTGGCGACCGGTTTTCAACTCTACACTTTAATAATCCGTTTTAAACACCACAAATTGGTAAGTAAACAAGCGGTTCATGAAAACCAGCGAGCGTAGCAATAAGTGGCGTGATGCTACGTACTTATGTTTAGCTTTATGTTTTCAACAGTTGGCATTAGCTAACGCAACTTTACAGGTATGGGAGTTTTAAATTCCTTTGGCTTGACTGGAATAACTTCAAGGCATATGTGAGTTGTATGGCTTTTCTTTATTAGGGTTGTCCATGTATAACAGAAAAGGTTCAGCAGAGTCAGAAATGACGGCTGCTGCCAGTGCGAGGAAATTCATAAAGAAACCAGCCACGTACCACTTGACTATTGCCACACAGGTAAGGACTCTCAATTGCCTTCTTTTTCTTAAACAGTGGCGTGTATTTAGTCAACTGCAAATAGTACACGACAGCTATTTTTTATCGTACGAGGGTCTCCGGTTAAGACATACCATCCATCCATTTTCCGAACCGCTTGATCCTCACTAGGGTCGCGGGGGGTGCTGGAGCCTATCCCAGCTGTCTTCGGGCAGTAGGCGGGGGACACCCTGAATCGGTTGCCAGCCAATCGCAGGGCACACAGAGACGAACAACCATCCACGCTCACATTCACACCTAGGGACAATTTAGAGCGTTCAATCAGCCTGCCATGCATGTTTTTGGAATGAGGGAGGAAACCGGAGTACCCGGAGAAAACCCACGCAGGCCCGGGGAGAACATGCAAACTCCACACAGGGAGGCCGGAGCTGGAATTGAACCCGGTACCTCTGCACTGTGAAGTCGACGTGCTAACCACTGGACTACCGGGCCGCGTTAAGACATACCGATACTACATTTTGAGTATGATGGGCGACTACCGATACAAAATCTTGCTACAGGTATCGGACCGATCCGAGTCTTTTGTTAACTGTCTGTTTTACTGTCAAGAAGTCACGGTTTGTTTAATTTAAAACAGCAACAACGTGATATGTAAACAACAAACGTGACAGTTAAATATTTACACAAATTCAACTGCTAATAACACCAACACATACATAGTACATGGATTAATGCCCTTATAACTTCCATAATGAATGTATTGCATCACAAAATGCATTCTAGTAACCTGCTGCATGTTGTGTAGACATACGAACAAAAGACATCCATTTCAGTCTGACATTTATTTTTTCGAGTGGAGGATGCAACATGTCAAAGAAATGGAACGACAGTATGGGGCAGGGCATCTATTTTGAAATTAAATATGTTCTCAGAACAACATTTCTGCTCGTGTTTTCACTTATTTCTCTGTCCAACTTGTTTTGACCGTTATCTGTGTCATCCTGCAGCTTCCAGAGAACACCAATTGCCTGGCCTCTTCAGATGACGGCACATACCTTAGCCTGGGTCACTCTGGCGGCTTTTCTGTGTGGCATGCGAGTAGTCTGAGCAGTGAGTCCGAGTGGCTGCAAGACAAACTGGAGATTACTTCCATTCACATGACCCGCACCAGTGAAACTGCCTATTTGCTTGGCACGATTGACGATATGGGTTGGTCCTATGCACTCGGCCGTCCTGTGTCATTTGAGGAGATTTAAACAGCACATTCTGCATGTCATCATTTGTGTGTAATCTACATCTTCCCTTGTCAATGAAAGTTAAATTGTGAAAACGGTGTCTTCTCAGGTGTTGCCAGAGTCTTTGTGTATAACTTAGAAGGCATTTATCCCTTTAGTGTTATTAACTTGCTGGTGAGTTTTGGGAAAACAATGCTGTGGTTACATTCATACGGAATGCGTACAGTATTTGATTCACTTTTGTTTCCTTTTTTCAGGATGATATAAACAAGAGAAGTGTTTGCTTGTCCTTTGAAATATCTAAAGGAGGCGAACATGGCGCTATAATAATGAGGTGTAAGTTGGGTTGTTTTTATTTTACCATTTTCAGCTATTTTGTTTCTGTAGTTGTAATCCAGACTTCATATTTGAACATAAAATTCAATATCTGCTTTCAGGCAACAGTGAAATTTGGCTCGAAATCTATTACTTTCCCATCCAGGACTGGCTGAGAGAGTTAAAGGTAGTATAGTCTAGTTTGTTATTGTAAATACAGTACTATTTATGTACCAAATGTATTATCAAAACTCTTTCAACACATTATGTAGTGTATCGTAGAACATGATATACCGTGTGAAAAAATATTTGCTCTCTTCTCAAAATCATACAATTTTTGCAAAGTTTCCCCACTTCAATGTACAGCGGACCCCCGCATACTCACAGTTCGGCACCAGCGGATTTGCATATTTGAAGGGGGTTTTTTTCCCCATAATACCGATATTTTTTAATTTTCCCTATTTGCCCCCCGTTTTTTTTTCTTCGCTGAATTTTTGGGGTTGAAAAAAATAAAATTCCCCCCAATCATTCTTTTCACTCTTCACAGTTGTCCCTATCCCCCATGAATAGCAGGGGTCCACTGCACTATACTGTATATTATATGGCCTTGGACATTTATACTTAATGTTTTTAAATGAAATACGGACCAATTAGACTCGAGATTGCATTTTTTACAGGATCCCAAAATTTCAGCGAACATGAAATGGTCGCCTGCTGTTCGTGTCAATAGAGTCAATCCATCAACAGGTATTATTATCTTTAAAAAAAACATGACAATCCAATCGAGAATGCAGAAAATAACATCACATGTTTTTGTCGATTAGCAGCAACCGCGACAGAGTTCCCCACCATCTTGTCTCACTTTTTAGTTTTGGATGAAACGAGCGAGCCGCCGAGGTAAAACAAAAGCTTGCACCGGAGGCTGAGACAGTCTGTTGCTAATTGGGCTGCGTCTTTTCCAGACAATGCACTCCACACTTTCTTCTGCGCTGTGGTCACTCTTGTGAAAAGAATAAAGCAAAGCCAGGTTTGTATCAGAAAATTGTGACACCGTTACTGCCGTGCTACCTTTCAAACTACCTTGTGCATTTGCAATTATGCTATATACATCAAGACTGTACATTTACAATACTGGACTACTGTGAACTTAAACCAAATGTAGGTCTGTGCAAAATTCAATTCCAGTTGCGATTATTACACTCAACGATTACAAATTCACAAAATGGTAAAAAATGACTATTATGCGCATGTAATATTGTTCGAATAGTATTCATTTTGCAATGTCTAATACTATAGTGAGCAATGCTCACTGAGCATACTTGAGTTCATCATTTGCACTTGATAGATGCATTGAAATTGTTGATTTAAATGTCACGCCAGGCAATTTACAAGTGTATGGCAACTAAAATCCAATGCATTGTTTGTTTATACAAGGAAGCCATACTTCATTGTATACATTTGCACCTTAAAAAAAAATATATATATATATATATCCATCCATCCATCCATTTTCCGAACCGCTTGATCCTCATTAGGGTCGCGGGGGGTGCTGGATATATATATACTTATTATAATTTTATACATTTCATTTCATCTTAAAGGAACCTAAATCTTGAGTGTTTCAAAGAATTTATTTTGTCTCAATATTTTTTACATTTAAACATTTTAATGTTTTCTTACAAAAAAAAGAAAGAATAATCTTGATTTCAGTTATTTCCAGGAAATATCATCACTAACATTCCCTCCCATCTTATAGGATCCCCGCACGCTGTTTGTTTTTGGTGGAACGGAAGTTACAATCTTCTCTACCTGACGCTATCCAAAACTCCAAAGGCCAAACAAGGTCAATGCAGATATAATACAGCTGGAGATTCAGCATCCATACAAAAGCTGAAGTGCTGCATCACGAACGTGTTTGACCTCTTCTGTTGCAGAGCAGATCCTGAACCGTGCCCATTGGTGCTGTGGCCCAACGCAGCTGAAATCATCTGCTCCGCCGTCAGTCGGTGCACTCGTTTCATTGCGCTTGGCCTCAGCAATGATTTGCTGTGTGTCTGGGACAGGCTGTCTGGTGAGTATGTCCATCATCAATCAAATTGATACAGTTTCATTGAAAAAAGAAAAAAAAAATTCAAGTAGGAATTCAAAGTGATTTTTATCTTTGCCATTGCTAGTACGCGATTGCTTGTGTTTGTGACACATCTCTGAAAGACATTTTGTCTTGCCTACATAGGGGACATGTCCCAGAAAAGATAAGAGTCAATAGAGGAGATGATTGAAAAGATTGGTACAAGGAATTCTGTGACTCCTGCCAGGTCCCCTTTGTTCCTTTGAGTCACAAGCTCAGCAGGAGTGCTATTCGCTTTGTCAAACCACTCGCTGCATGCTTGTTAGCGTGCTACAAAACACCCCACCCCATGCACGCTGTGGCGTCAAAACATCCATCCATCCATTTTCAACACCGCTTATCCAGAAAAGGGTCACATGTAGCTGGAGCCCGTCCCAGCTCACTTGGGGCGGAAGGCAGACGACACCTTGAACGCGTTGCCAGTGAGTCACAGGGCGCATATAAAGGCGAACAAACATTCACACCCACATCCACACCGTCGGTGAGCGTGAACTGATCCCATGGTGCTCGTACACAAGTCATGCGAGCGTACCACTACACTACTTACAGCGACTTGGCATCACAACATCAGTCTTAAATTATAGCGTAGAGATGTGCATTGAATCGCTTAAATTCGCTCACACTCATGCCTAGGGACAATTTGGAGTGTTCCGTCAGCCTGTCATGCATGTTTTTTTGGGGAATGTGGGAGGAAACCAGAGTACCCAGAGAAAACCCATGCAAGCCCGGGAAGAACATGCAAACTCCACACGGGAAGGCCGGAGCCTTTCTGTGTGCAGGGGGGATCAAACCCGCAAGCTCCGCTAACCACTGGGAGCCGCCTCTTTTTTCATTGTTATTTTTATTTTTTCTTGATGGGATTTACTTTAGGTAATTTATCGAGCATAATGCACACTTGGCTCCAATAGTCTCCCCCCACCAGCCCAATCCATTCATCAGATTTTCCTTTGTGCTCACATATTGTCCCCAATTTGCTGTTATTATTTTACCTCAGGAAAAAAATTCCGCTTGGAAGCACGTACCTCGGATTAAAACCTTCCAACATGTCGATACGTTTACAACATGTAAATGGTTACCAAATGGCTTTAATGACATGTCAATACATTTCTTACCACCATTATAAAATATATACTGTACAGTATATCGAAATCTCAAAAACAAGCATTTAATATGTGAGGATAAGCGTTTCGGAAAAGGGACGGATGGATGTTAAAAGCTCTTCGATTTGATCCCATGAGGTGAAGCCGTCGTACCTAATGAAGCATCTGTTGGGTGCGCATCAGACTCCCATCTGCACACTTTTTGATTAAGAGTAAGAAGCGTGAGCTCCAAATTTCACTTTAGTGGCAAAGGTAAACAAAAATAGAGTGTGGTTACGCGAGCCAGCTGCTGTGACATCTGAAAGAAGCCCCCCGCAGCTCTGGTTCGCAGCTGCACATTTTATGATAGCGTGACCCGATGAAAGATATATTTAGCATTCCCCCCCTCTGAGGAACTCAGCCAAAACACTATAATGAGGCTACATCAGTCCGTGGAAAGAAAAGCGTTTGATTGACTGCCAAGGTAACAGACATTTATCGTCTTATTAATCCCTTCAATTTAGCTACGAGGCCGCGTGATTGTAACTTTCTCATATTTCTCTCCCTCAGGCTCTCCGCTGTCCATCTCCGGAGTCTCAACAGACAGTGCCTTCCACAGGCTGCAATTTGTGGATTACTGGCCTGCGTGCCCTGATAATACCCAGGCTTTAATCGCGGGTGAAATCCACCTGGTGACGCTTTGCGAGAGCGGAGCCGTTCACGTCATAAGCACGGGCCGAGGAGCAGCAACCCGCACTGAGCAGCTCTCTTCAAGGTTCCCACGGCTCTTCGCTATTTCTACATTGAAGATAAGATAAGATAAGATAAGAACACCTTTATTAATCCCACAATAGAGAAATTCCCAATTCACAGCAGCAAAGTGATGAACGGAAGAAGTAGAAGAACAAAATATAGGAGCTGCTGTAAAGGCAGCCACTCTCCCGGCGCCAGCTTGAAGTCAAAATACATCGAATACATTGAACCTGCGTTTATCGCAGATGATCTGTGCCACACGCACCCTCAAAAGGGGAAATTGTGCAAAATGTGTTTGTTTTAATCGTTTTAACCCTCCCACACATTTGGGGCCCGATATTTTGTCGACAGGTGCGCGTGTGCTCGGCGGAAAAACAAGTGCATCATCAGTTTACGTGCCAGTGCAAAACCCTGTTTGGAAATTTGACAGACCGTGTTGCATATCATTGAGCTTTCCTGCTGACTAAGGCCGTTTTTGTTTTTTATTACGCGCCCCCCCAGCCCACCCGGTGTCATACATTGATGCCCACGCAAACAAAAGTTTGTAATTGCCGATAGATTCCACAAGGTGTTGGTAAAGCACTACTTATGTCTAAATGAATCAAATATGCCGGGGGTTACTGTACACATGCATTTCTGATTCAAATAAATTCTCATCACTTATTTCACGCGCAGGCCAAAAGACTGCGGCGACTTGCCGACCGTTATTGCATCAGTGTCCTTCCTTCAGGGCCTGGTAGGGGAAACACTTTATTGAAAGCGTAAATGATGAATCAAGCTGTTGCCAAACCTGTTTTTGTTCTCTTTTGCGTTTCTGGGAAAAGTCACTGTCGGTGCGCCGAAATGGGAAAATGTTCCTGCAAGATGTCGTCAACACAGCCACGGTGTGCGTCTTGAGCCTTCCTGCTCATCATCAGCTGGCTCCCCCCTGCAATCCCATTTATTCTCTGAATGTCAATCAGCGAATTCTCTTCATACGAGGTACCCAAAAAAAAAAAAGGCGAACTCCTGGGTGCATTTATTTACTAGGTCTCTACTCTCCAAGTAGAGAGCTAGGCAGTTATATGAAAGATGAAATGAGGAGGCGCGGAGGCCTTTTTGTACAAATACTGGAGAATTGTTGCTTCCAAGTTCGAATAGAAGTGGATTTTGTAACGGCCTCACATTCCATTTATGTTTTCTTATTTTCATAGGTGCCTAACGAACTTTTTCAATAATGTACTCATTTATTGAGATGCGCTTATTATACACACTATTGTCCCCTCCAGCTGACCAGCAGCCCATCCCCGGCACTTCCTCCCTCGACGACCATCATCAGAGTCAACTGCTCATGCTGCGTTTTGATGAGCATGACGCCATCAAGCCGTATATTGTTTCATATCCAGAATCTCCGTGGCAACAAAAAACAAGCGTAGTTACCGGAGAGGATGCCTGCAACTTGTATCTCCAGCAAAGGTTTGCAACATTTCATCTCATTGCCTCTTCCCGCCTTTTACGTGTTTGCTATTACTTTGGAACGGTTTGTTAAGCTATAATTACTCAATGATATTTCGATGTGCACTTGAACATTTGACATTGATTTCATTTGCAGAGCGCTGTCAATGGATGAGAGGCACAAAGCTATAACGCAGACTTGGAAGCGACTGCGGTGTGCCACCACCACATAAAAGCGTAACGGACAGCAAGTCATTTCTATTTTTCTCAGATGTGACATTTTCATGGGAAGCAGACGTATCGTTGTAACTTTGACTGACTAATTGAATTGCTTCCATGACCAAGCTTGCAACTCAATTTACTTCTTCTGTATCGCAAATCATTTTTTTCCCCCCTTCAAATGAACTGTCATGCCATTAATCTGTTCCAGCCCATATTTCTTTTACGATAGCTCTGTTTTATAAGACATAAATACAAAAACATTTTTAAAAAAAAGAGTATGTAGAGCAATAGACTGTACAATTAAACTGAAAATCATAAACACACACACGCATGCTGTAGTATTCATATGTTGATGTGTGCCTTTAAGTTGGCGCAGTTTATTGGGCGGTGTCCCAAGCTCTCATTCCATCTCGGGTTGGCCATCTAACATAAGGTTAGTTCAGTTTTAAATGATACAGCACAGTGGCATGTCAATGAATGTGTCTGTTCTGGTTCAATGGCACATTGTTCCAACGTGGTCTCTGTTGGAAAATCCAATTCTCATTTCAAGTCATTGCGCTTGATACCTCAGCTTCAGAGATTCATTCATTATTCGCATTCTTACGTGGTTCATTCGTTGTATGAGACTGCAAGGTAATGGGATCAGATATGGATTTTTCATTTGTGCTCAAAAACCAAGTACCGGGTATGTATTTGGAGAGGTATACAGTTGTCGTTGCCAAAGTTCTGCAAAGTCGTTGAGAAGGTAATAAAAGGTGCCTGAGTCAAACATATTGTACCTCTGTCACCTTTGTCAGCAGTTTGCTCGCAAACACACTGCGGTTGTTGTGTGACTCATTTCCAGTCAACATTTTGACCTTTTATGCTTATTAAAATAAAAAATGAAAATGGTTGGGGTCAAATGACTATTTTTGGGGTGAAGGTTTGACATTGCTAATTATTCACGACCTCAGCTTTAAATAAGAAAAACAAATTTTCTCTATGTTAAAAAGTAGAAGTCAGCATAATGCATGGATCATAATAACGCATTCATTTCTCTCACACTTGACAATCATTTTGTCCCATACAAGAAAGCCCCCTGACCTTGTCTTCCTCCTCATCAACTCCATAAGACATCCCGCAAAAGCGTTTGGAAAATGCACTTCAATTTTAAATATAGTGTATTTAACAGACGGCATCTTATGCACTCTACGGGTACGGGGATAGAATATTTTTTTCATGCGGATGTGATCGTAGTCCTCTTCTAATTTAGGATCAAGCTGTGTTCCATTATAGCTTCTCTGTGTACATTCTAATTCAGGGGGAAAACGTGGCCTTTGTCTTTTGGCCATTGACTCAGCCCTGACAAAAGGCAGCCATCCCCTTGAGGAGCCATTAGAGTTTAGTCACTGTGTATGGAGCGCGTTGACATCACGCAGAGGATCCGTACAGCGCTTCCTCATAAAAGTG
This sequence comes from Hippocampus guttulatus, assembly GCF_054856545.1. Lineage (NCBI taxonomy): Eukaryota > Metazoa > Chordata > Actinopteri > Syngnathiformes > Syngnathidae > Hippocampus > Hippocampus guttulatus. The sequence continues at coordinate 19,900,842 of NC_141263.1, forward strand.
TGCTTGTTTTGTACCCGTAAGGGACAGCTAAGTCACATGGAATACTTTTAATCAAGAATACCACAACATACATTTGGCGGGCAAACCTTTTTAACCAGCTTTTGAAAGCAGCATGGTGAGGTCTGTTCATTTCTGCAATGTGGCTGGTTTGGTCAACTCAGCCCTTTTGAATACTTGGAAATTCAAAACATAGTCTCAGACTTTTTTTTAATGAGTTTTTGGATATTTTCTCTTAATGTGTCACCTTGTTTTGCCTAGACCTAGACAGTTTGTTTTCCAAATAAAGATTTTTTTAAATCTAAATACTATTGACAAATTTTGAAACAATACATTTTGAACACAGATGTTAATAATTTCATTTTACTGGTCCCCTTTACTTGTTCCATTACTTTTGTCCTTTTTTTAAACCGTCCCCCCCCCCCCCCCCCGGACACAATGTCTTTTTGTATGATTTTAATTTAAAACAGCTTCATATTGAGGTCTCTAAATATGGTGCGCCGCTGTACGCACAGATATAATACAATGCAAACGTATTGGGAGGTCTTGCTTTCACACAGGAAGTGAAAATGCAATTTTTATCTATTCATTGAGAATATACAGAATCCTCCAAAGGTGTTTGATGGGCTTCTTCTACACTAAAGTCAACCAACCATGCCTTTATGAATTTTGCTTTGTGTGTTACATTAGTCACTACAGCATATATGTGAATTTTTGTGTGAAAACACAAATACATAATGCCATGCAACCAAAGTGTTCTATCTGTATTCCCTTCAGATGATGCTCTCCGGTTCTCCCTGTACAGGTCTCTGTGCAATGTTGCATGTTGTCTGAAAGAGGCTTCCTGGCAGCCCGCTGTCATTATCACCGCACATTGGGGACCTGTCGTGCCTACCGGGACTGGCCTTCCGTTTTAGCAGAACGGGATTGTCAACGCCAGCAAAAGAAGATCCGGTTATAACCGTGTTGCCGTCCGTGTCCCTGGTAGCTCGCGAGCTGCGGTGGAACCTGCGGAAGCGGATGGTGAAGAGGCCATAAATGAGCGGGTCCAGGCAGGCGTTGACCAGGCCGAAGATGAACAGGAGATGGGTGAGCGAGTGGGAGACCTTCCCTTCCAGGTCATCAGGGAAGAACCAGTACCAGAGCCCCAACAGGTAGTAGGGAGTCCAGCAGATGATGAAGGACAACACGATCACGACGCTCATTTTTAGAGTCCTCATGCGAGCTCTGGGGATGTTGTTCTTGGAGCAGCGCAAATGTACTTCAGTGGAGGAAACTACAAGAAGAGTTAAAAAAAAAAAAAAGATGATCCACGGACTGTGTATACACACACACACACACACACACACACACATATATATATATATATATATATATATAATTGGTCACATAGCATAATTGCGTATGTCATTTTTTAATATTTTCTCGAAACAAAGAAAAATGAAAAATTTTAAACATATTGGCCACGGGCCGCGTGGCTTTTCTTGTTTTCCAAATATATTGAAAACTGACTGCAGCAATTTTGCAACGTGGCCGACGATAGACACACACTTGTCACATACAGATTGTGATCGTCATTTTTTTTTTCTAAATGCAAAGAAGAAGAATTTATCCATCCATCCATGATGAAATTGTAAATCAGATTTTTATGAAAACAGAGTTTTGATTTTAGGGCCGTATTGACCAGCCCTACTCTATTGAAAATGTGTTAAAACTCACCATTGTCCTTTTTCAGGCGCTTGGAGATCTCGAAGAAGATCCTGGTGTAGCATGTGATCATGATGGCCAGGGGCAGCAGGAACAGGCAGAAGAAGGTGAACATGTTGTATGCCGTCTCATGCCAATGTCTCCCGAAACTTCCTCGTGTGGTGCACTGCGTGAAGTCCTTGGGATACTTGATGGTCACGTTGTGGAACAGGAACATCTGAGTCGGAACATTTTACAGTTTCATGCTGTTGTTCAGCTTAGCCAGCCACTCTCCTTTTTGCAATTTAAAATGTAGCTTTCAACATTAGTCGTCTTTGGCCTGACAGTACAGTCATGGCTAAAAACCTGACGGAAAGACTGATTAGTAAGACTTGTAGAGGTGTGATTTGAAGCCACTATCTGGCACAATACATTAAACACTTGCAAATACGAAATGTACCGCTGAGAAAATTATTCGTCTTAAGCTCGGCGGCCACTCCGAAAAGAGAACCAGATCGAGTCTTAGGTCTTCGCCGTTTGTTGTGCAGCATTTTATCTTACTCTCGTATTGGATACTGGGATGTCTTATGTTCTCCTGTTTATCTCTAGTTATCTTCTGCCGTTTTCCTCATCAACGTCCTTTTATAAAGTTTAGACACACGCTCACATAAATATATCGTGCTTTCAAATAGTATTCCCCCCCTTCCTGATTTCTGTGTTCTTTTAAATCGAGTTTTATATATTAAGTGTATTTGTATGTTTATGTATGTTGGATATGTGTATACCTCATCTCAACTCATGTGCTTCTATATTTATATGTCGGATTAATATAATTGAGTATATATAATTTATACGGCATACTGTGCAGGATCTGCAGTTGCTGATTGAATGAGTACCATTCCATGTTTGGTCTGCTTATGTTTTAAATGTTTTAGGCCACAAGACGTCGTATGGCCTAAAACATAAAGACCCCCTATTGGTGTTATTCATTTTGAAAACGTAACACTGTGACTCCATGAAAACATTTTAAACATGCTGATTATGTCCCAGGTTGTGTATCTCTAAGGAATGATGTAGCCCATCCATCTTCATATAGTACATAACAAACGTGAATCCAAAAATCCTTTGCCATGAAATCATGTGCCTGATGGATCCATTTATCAATTTTCCAAGCATTTGTGCACATAAGAGTTGCATCTTAGTGGAGGCTACACCAGTCAATCAGAGGGCCCAGCTGAACAAACAACCGTCCACACTCAAAATCACAACTAAGGACACTCTTCAATTAATTCAACATGCATTGGTGACAAAAGTATGGAGCGTTTCCAGGGTCCGACCTTCCTGTGTAGCATTTTCATGTTGCGTGTGTGGGGTTTTGTTTTCCCCAGGAAGTGCGGCTCCCTCCTACATTCCAAAAACATGCATGTTAGATTTATTGAGGGGTAAATTTATGTGTGAATAATTGTCTCTGTCTATGTGTCCTGTCATTGACAGGCTATTAATCAAGGTGTGCCACACTTCAGCCAAAATCAACTGGGATAGGTAAGTAGGACAGTATACCGTATGCGACCCTGATGAAGGCATCCATAAGCACTTGTCCATGTGCAGTAAACTTGTTTCACTTCTTGTTTGTCTTGGTATCATGCGGCTCAATAAATAGTCTTAGGTTTGATGTCCACATTTGTATTGATTTTCTCACAAAAACATGCAAATCGGGGTTCATTGAAGACTCTAAATTGTCCATAAGTGTGATTGAGTGTAAATTTGTTAGTCTATGTGTGCCCTGCAGTGGACCGGTGACCAGTCCAGGGCATATCGCCTGCCTTTCACCCAATATCAGCTGGGAATGTGGGATAGTCTCCAGCTCACCTGCAACCCTAATGTGAACGAGCCCTGTTGAAAATGGACGGATTGCTGGATAGGTGCATCTTAGACGCAAGCCACGGTATGAGAAACCTTGATCGCAATTCAGGGGGCCGTGTGGGCCTTCTACGGAGTGCCGGTCTCATTTGATTTTAAGAGAGCTGACCTGAGGGATTGACAGCAAAACACTCATGGTCCACGCCACCGCCAGCATGAACCCGTTCCTCTTCCGGGCCTCGTTGATGGCCAGCGGATGGAGAATGGCCGACTGGCGGTCCAGACTGATCACCACGGTGACGAAGGCGCCCGAGTACATGGCCAGGAGCTTGAGGAACATCAGGAGCCGGCAGGTGAAGTCGCCAGCCAGCCACTGCACCGTGATGTTCCACGCCGCATCCACGGGCATCACCACGAACGTCACCAGGAGGTCGGCCAGCGTCAGGTTGATGATCAGTACGCGGACATGGGATTTGCGCTTGCTGTCCGCGTAGGCCGCACGAAGCACGGCAAGGTTGCTGAACGCCGACACGCCGCACAAGATGAAGGTGACAATCACCCGGACTTTGGCGGCAGTGCTGAATGTGGGCAACTCCGGGCACGGCGACGACACATTGCAGCTGGCGTTGGCGGGCTGGAGCTCGGCAGATACCTGGTACATACTAGCATCCATTTTCCTGAGGAGGATGCATTTTGCTCAACCAGAAGAAAGAACGATGGGTGAGCCACAGCCTGCGTGCTACATGCAAATCCTTTTACGGGGGGACAACTAACACCTCAAGCCATATGGATGAGTGATTCCCAACCACTGTGCAGTGTTGCTACGGATACCATAAAAGTAATTTACTGATAACTTGACTTTAAAAGTAACTTGGTTAAGTTTCTTATTCCTTGATTTTAAAAGTAACTTAAGTTTGATTACAATTTACTTTATTAGTTACATTCATCAGATGCTGACAAAGCTGAAACGCCATTTTTAAAAGTGCAATTAAAATAACTGTTATTCTTGAATGTCGCTGTTAAAAATGCACTGCGAGATGAAGCAGACGTGCAAACCCTTACTACACCGTTTAATCACACCTGATTCATTTTGAATGAGGGGCGAGTCATATAAGATTGTTTTCAACATTCCATCCATCCATCCATCCATTATCCAAGCTGCTTATCCTCACGAGGTTCGCGGGCGTGCTGGAGCCATCTATGGGCAGTAGGGGGGTACACCCTGAATTGGTTGCCAGCCAATCGCAGGGCACACATAGACAAACAATCATTCACACACACAGTCACGCCTACAGACAAGTTTGCTCGTTCACCCGACCATGCATGTCTCTGGAATGCATGAGGAAATCGGAGTACCCGGAGAAAACCCACGCAGCCACGGGGAGAACATACAAACTCCTCACAGTGAGGCCAGAGCCCAGATTCGAATCCTTGACTTATACTGTGTGGCAGGTGTGCTAACCAGTCGTCCACTGTGCCACCCAACAAAAAAGACAAACTTTTAAATTAATCTAGTGATCAATTATTTAGACTGACTACAAATACGAATGAATTATTACACTCACAGTCTCAAACTGTAACAGTGACACTGCACTTGATCTTGTTTTTCTATTATTACCGCTGTAAATAATGAATATTCAATTCAAAAGAAAAATAAGATTGGAATTAATTTTCTAACGGGGCATGTGGACTATATGCTACATTTTTACACACACATACAAATATACTTAAACTATATGAATGGCATCTTATGTCCTACTAAATACACACATACACACACACACACACAAAACGTACTGTAAAGTAAATTGCATGCATTAATCAAATGATACGATGGTCCAATATTTTATCCAAAATATATTTCTAAGCTTGAGTGGAAATCTTCGAGAAATTGTACTTACTCACTTTGTGGAAATGTGCTTCCGTGCATGCTTGGTAATAATTGCAATAAAGCCCTCCGGGAGAGAGCGGGGGAAAAAGAAGCTTTTGTCAATGTATACGCAGCCTTCAAATAAGACAGTCAGTCCAGCATGAAGAGCTTCTCTTTGAATGCATGCACACACACATGCTGCCCCCTCCACATGCAGCCTGTGTGCCAATGAGGGAAGAGCAAAGGTGTGGCCCCACCTCTAACCATGCCCAAATATACTTCATTTGGTGCACTACTGTAAAATGGAAAAATAACTTACTAATGATGAATGGCAAATGATTGATTTACGTTTGCTTGTTAGTGAACAGGCATCATCAGTTCTGCCTGCCAGACATCATATATCACAAAACATAAGACTAAATTCCAAATAGAAAGTAGACATTCGGAAGACTATTTTTCTCGTTTAAATAAATAAATTACAAGTACTTTTTGCTTCCCAATACAAATGCCATTGATTTACGTGTCATGAAGACGAAGTAAATCTGTTTGACACCCTGTATTGCCTGACATATTCCACATACAAGAAACCGCCACTGTTAGATTAGTAAACCATCCTCGCGGTAAATATTTTTTAAAAAAATGTTAAACATTCGCAATTTAAATGTCTTAGTTGTCATGTGGGTATTACGCGGTCCTTATTGCATGTTAAGCCGTAGCGTAGTTTAACCAAATTTGCAGATGCGCTGGGGAGGGGCGGCGGGAACGCACAGTGAGTCGTAGTCGACCAAATTCACAAACGCGCTGATCAAGACCATTGCCTCGGAACGAAAATGACGACGTGCCTGTTTTCACGCCAAGTGCAGACCACTTTCTGTTATCAAATTGTCAAGGGCAGGCAACTCCGTGCGCCAGAATGCTCAGAGAGCCGCAAAGCGGCGCCAAGCACGTCGGTGCGAAAAATTAAGTTGCAACCGTATTTAATACCAAGCGCATGGGTGCCAGTCTACGAGGATAGGGCCTGTTAAGTTTAGCATTACATATAATCATAAACGTCTTCGCGTTAGATGTGAGTGGGTGTATTTTTTTTCTTGCTTCTTGATAAAAGCGTCATCAAACCTCAAGACTTCTTACAGGAAAGAGCATCTTTGCCCACACCTCCAATTTTGTCACAATGATTGGACTCCAATTATGTTAGAGGTAATTAGCCTGTGGGAGTAGCATACTTTTTCCACCACTCACACTGCGACGTACAGTATACAAGTCGTGTTCCGTAAAAACATGAAAAGAGAACTGTATTATACTGCTCTTTTGTGGTGATGCGAAGATCAGATAACATCTTATGGCAAATTTATGCAGGAATTCAGGTAATTCTGCAGGGTTCACATTCTTTTTCTTGCTTGTCTGCTTATTCATAGAGCATATGACACACTAACCAAAAGTATTAGGACACCTGGTCTATATACACACAGAAAGGTAAATGATGGAGTTTTTCCCCTTACAATAATTTGGATATTTTATTTGATTACGGTAATCATTCCGCCCAATAGTTTTCTATTGCATTCCCTTATATTGTTGCAGTCTAGCTGCATCCACAAACAGTCAAAAAAATCAAACCAAAGAACACCACCGCGACTATCATTCGATAATCTTGTTGCATGAATGGGCGCTATCACCGGATGTGTCTAGCTGGATTAATTTCCCTGGTTGCTTTCACGGTAGATGGTCAAGGAACACGCTGACCCAAAACATGTATTATCTTGTGAGCACACCTCCCTTTGAATAGAAGATGTGTCAAATTACCAAATTTGATACTGTTTGAGCTGTTCTGTTCGTCTTGTCATGATACGCAGGGCGCTTGTAGCATCTATTGTGGTTTCGCAAAAGGTCATGAAAGAAGGGACATGATGTGCTCATGCAGATGGAAAGGGTTACTTTGTATCGCAGTTCGATAGATATGTTTGCATAAGGAGGCAGTAACAGTGTGTGGGGGTGGGGGGTGATTACCTGCATCACTAAACTAGACTAGTCACTGAACAGAAATTAAGATGTGTTTACGCCACACGCAATCTAATTTCTGTGACCACATTATCAGGCCAGGCGGCTCCGTGTGCCGAAACGGCCAGAGAGCCGCAGCACGGCCGCTAACGCGCCAGCACCAAAATGAAGATGCGCCCATTTTTACGCAAGCCGTACGGGCACCCGCCTCCTAGTGTAGGGTCTTTTATTTCCACAAATTACTACTACATAGTTTTCTCAGTCTTTGCACACGCTTTCAGCAATAATCTTCAAACATTCTGTGTTTATATAAAAAAAAGAAACCTCTAAGTGCACTTGAGCAGCGCCGCCATTCACATCTTGTCTTGCATCACATCTTCATCCTGCTTCTCCTGATGTACGCACTGACTCAGGCACAGTCATCATACACATTACATCGCGTTTGCCCATTAGGCTGGAATACTGTTGATTCCATTTTCTCACTCACCCAAAAAGCTCCGCAGGGCAATAACACTATCATTCTTTTAATTGTTCCCTTAAGGGCCATTTTCAAGCGGTGGCACTCATTTTCACATGCTACATTTAAACATTCTCATTAGAAAGGGTATTCTGCACAGTACATCACTGAAAATATCAAATGAGATGATAGTTAGAAATGATCTGATGGCATAACTCTGCTTATACTCCATTTTTATTTGTCGCATACATGGACAAAACGGCCAGAGGTGTTTATTTACTCAACTGAAGAGATTTACCAGCATCAATCAAGGAATAAAGTATTTATTAGGGTGCTGCCTTTGTTTGTACAAATACATTTTTTTCTAATAATACGTTTTCCATAATTCTTTCATGACGATATAATACATCCATCCATTTTCTGAACTGCTTTCTCCTCACAAGGGTTCGCGGTGACCATCTAATACATAACTAAATAATTTATTATCAATAATAATGTGTATTGTACTTTTTCACTTAAAACTGCACATTTGCATGTTATCCTCATGGGTTTTCTCCAGGTACTCTGGTTTCCTCCCACATTCCAAAAGCATGCGTGGCAAATTAATGGAACACTAAATTGTCCCTAGGTGTGATTGTGAGCACTAATAGTTGTACTGTATGTCTCGCCCTGCGATTGGCTGGCAACCAGTTCACGGTGTACCTACTGCTCGAGGTCAGCTGGGATAGGCTCCGGCATGCCTAAACTAGGCCCTTGTGAGGATAAGTGGATTAGAAAATGGATGAATTGATGGATTTATTTACGCCATAAATAAGAAATGAAATCGTCCATTGCATGGGGAAGGGAGGTGGGATAGTCAAAGGGATCATGATAGATTGAGCATTTTGATGTTTTTTTTCAGCGTGTAAATTAAGACTAAGACAATAATAATTTCTTTAAATGAAAGAAAACTTTATTACTCCGTTTTTATGAGAAGGTTGCAATTGTCTGTGTGTACCTAATGATTAGTTCATCCTTGGGCACTTTTTTTCTTCTTATCAGCACTTATTTTATGACAAATTCACATGAAATGGCTGTATCGATGATGGTCGGATAGCATCTGGGGCCGAGCCAACGGACAGGCCATTAGCTAATTGGTATTGAGGTGGGGCATGTGTGACATCACATCGCCTAATCTTTGGGTTCATGTTGCATTAGCAGTACCACTCGGGCGGAAGTAAAGGATCAAGAGGTACAGCATGAATAATGGAGTGAGAGATAGGGAGTGCTGACAAGAGAGCGGAGCCTGACAAACAAGCTCTTCAAATGTAAAGATGACATGTTTTGGAGAAAAAAAAATCATCATTATGTGGAGCAGTGTTTTTCACTGCGTTGTCTGTGCAGTTGCCATCTGAAACAAACAAGATAATAATGTAGCCATTAGTATCCGAATAGGGCTAAAATAATGACAATGACTCATGTTAAATCCCACAGCCATAAGAGGCCCAAATAGCTTGAAGATAATTCAATTTTTAATATCCTCTTATGCAACAATTTTCAACAACTAGGGTTTCCAGATAAGTAATGTTTTTGGAGATGCAATGATTCCACCCAACAGCAGTGATATGTCAAATTGTTTATTTTAATAAAATAATTACGCCTTATTTTTAATATTATTATTATTCATGAATTAATCAGAAGTAACTATTACAATCAAACTTTATTTATATAGCACTTTTCAAACCTAAAAATGCAACCCAAAGTGCTATGCAATTAAAACTTCACAATTACAACATAAAAACATGACCCCTCCCCCATCATACACAGATATATATCCCCACAAGCATGCCTATGCACATGCACACACGCACACACGCACACACACACACACATTCCCTGGTGACCCTGACAAGTTCAGGGTGTACCCTCCCTACTACCCGAAGACAGCTGGAATAGGCTCCAGCACGCCCACGACCCTCGTGAGGATAAGCAGATTAGAAAATGGATAGAAGGGTGGTCGGTGATTGTAATAATCGACAGAAAAAGGACAACAGACATTGTAATTTAGAAGAATATACAGAGCACATCTAACAGTGGACTAGTGCGTCACCGATAGAATCCATTAGGGGGCAAAAGGAGAGCAAACACCTCCGGCATCCGCATGCGCAGAGAACGCGAAGAAGAAAACTTAAAGAAACGAAAATGATTGGTTGACATTTTCGAAACTGTGTTAGTTTTAGCCAAGTTTATTTTCAATTGTTCGTCCCGTTTTTGGCTGCGGCTATATAAATAATACGTGGCAGTGGTGAACTTGCCGAAAAGCGTAATGTTTAGAGAGTTCGCCCTAAGACGTCAGCATGTTAGCTACTAGCCGATGCTCTCTCCTCCACTCTGCAGTAAACTTCAACCGCTGGCGGACAAAATGTCTGTTCAACGAGCTCTGGTGGACTGTACCGTGCTGTCCCTACAAGATCCCTGCGTGTTTTATCCATGCTGTAAAAACTGCTTTTGCAGAATGGACGTGGAGTCGCACGACACGACGAGGTAAAAGTATCAAAACCAACACTAACCATGATTGCTCTTGAGAGGAGTGAGTCCTAACCGTAAATTGACATTCTAAATTGTTAAACAAACAAACAAACAAAAACGGTATAGTGATACCAGGCTCATACAATTAAGTTAATAGGAACACATTTAATGACGTTTAAATTGAGATATCAACACTTGACATTTTTAAACAAATACAATAACAAGGAGCTTTAAAGTCACCGTAGTATTTATTACATTCTGTCAAAACACCAATGTTATTTGTTATTGCTCTGGCTTTAACTGAAAAGCTTGTTAAAAGCTTTTAGAAGTTGTGTTTGTACAGTGCTCCCACAACACACACACACAGTCTATATTGATATTCTCGTTCATGTGATGTTCTGCCAAATGTCTCGAGCTAGAAACTGAGCTGCACTGTACTAATGGCAGGGTTGGACAAAAACGTTTTTTTAAAACAATGATACAGGTTTGTTCTATGTGCCCCAATTAAGGAGAAATTTCCACATGTTAAAATCATCTCAGGAGGCTGCCATTTTGTCCTGTACTGCGACTTGTCTTAGGTTTGACACCTGCGGTCAATTTAATGAGCTAATGAATTTGTTGACCATTTTGTACCTCTATTCACGTTTCCCCATTTTTGTGATTCTACCAAAGATCCAGTTGTTCCAAGTGTGCCTACAGCTGTGTCAGAGATCATCTGGAGTACAGATATCGTCTTTCACTATTGGTGACCAGGGACACCAGTATATTTGGAGTTACGGTGTTTGGCAGCTGCCTGAACCCATTCTTTGGCATTCCCGCAACTCAATTTCAAAGGTGAGAGGGCATCCTTCAGGCTGCGGTCGAAGAGGATTAAACAACTTCTGCAAATATAGTGAACATTTATCTGTTCAGACAATGTTTGAAGGATCATTTTAACAGTCTCAACTACCATACAAGTGTATTGATCAGTCTGGCATTCATTTGTGCTTTGACAGGGTATTGGAGAAGTCGGATGGACCATTTGAAGCATCAACCAGATCCAAAGTGTTGGCAAGGGCCGTCGAGGACTGTTTTGTTGGCAGAAATCTTGTTTTTGGAATAAAGGTGTGTTGGAAGTCTTGTATTAAAACAATGCCTGTCATGTAATTGCAGTATGTTTGTGACCCCGGCGCTCTGTGTGCTCTGCAGGTGACAGATTCAAAAAGTTGCCCATGGTCAAAAGATCATAATCCGGATGCCTTTGATCACAAGGACATGGCACAGTTTACTGCCACCCAGCTGATTTTCCCTAAATTCGCAGGCCTGGAAGGCCACTCTGTCCTTAGGTACTATCGACTCCTTCAGAAAGCAGAAGAACATCAGCGAGAGTCTGTTGATCCAAACAAGACCTGCGGGATCCTGACAACACCGCTACTACAGATTCCTCAAGATTCTGCTGTCGGCAGCTTCAATAACATCACTCTGTCCCGTCTTTTTTCCCACGCCCTGCAAAGGTAATGTGTGTGTTTTATAAGAATATAGCTGCAGCATTTAGGCAAATAGTGATTGAACAGTAGATTGGAAGCAATGTCTTGAGAGTTGTCGTCGTATATTACGAGGCAGGCTTTTATTTGCACAAACAGTGTGATTGAATTCAGACCATGACCTGTTACAAAATTATTAAATGTAAAATTGTTGAACAATGTTTTCATTATATTCATCAAGTCAATAACTCAGTACTTAATTACATAAATCAATTAAAAGAAATGAATGAATAATTATATTTTAATTAACCAATATTAGAAGAATGCAGTATTAAAGCAAGAAATATTAGTCTTCTTGATAATGTAAATTCTCAGTGAGCTGGATTAAAGTCTGATGCGACAGTGCATCTGTTCTCTGGCCCGAATATTACCACCGGCACAATCTCATGAGTCTTCATCATATGCTCTCATACAGTTGACACCGCTCTAAACTTTCAGCCCGGAACGACATTCCGTTTCCCCTCAGCGACGATGATTTGCGCGCGGTAAAGCCAGCGCGGGTGCCTCGTGCAAATGGAAGTGTCACCTCCAGTCACATTTGTTCTGCCTCACAGGTCGCAGCACCACGATGGCAGCTTAACTCCCACGCCGCCATGGCAACAATCACTGGGACTTGTTACTTCATCTGCCGAGCAGGAAGAAGAAGAGGAAGACTGCTGCACATGCGATGACAGCCAATCAACTGGCAAAGAAAAAGAACGGAGCACTTTTTTTGACACCCCGCCATTTTCTCTATGCTGGCCTGCCGAAAATGCCAACTCCTCCATTTTGAACCATGTGACGCCCCCCAAGCCTTCACGTGTGAATTATCCACTGGCCTCTGAGAGTCAGGCCTCCAGACAACAGAATGATTCACCGGTGTCGTGTTCATTAGTGTGGGAGGATTTGCCTTTTTCGGAGAGTCTGACAGCGTTTTTGAATGAGGAAGACAAATATTTCTCCATGATAAGAGACAAAAACTTGCCCAATGAATCCATTTCTACATGTACCAATAACACAAAGCCGCCAGGAAGTAAATCCCGGATTTCAGCGGACGTTGCTAACACTCGTGTTCTGAATGAAGACGGTGAAGAAATCTACAATTGTTCTCTGGACCTGTTTGGTTTAAGTTCAGTGGATCCACGCGAGGAAGACGTGCAGCCTCCGAGACATCAAAACTGTGTCAAAGGAGCCACCGCTCATAACACACCTTCTCGAGGCATGACAACCCACCGGGATTATCCGCAACGTCTCGACTTTATCCCATCATCTCAGTCTACTCCCATTGTTAGAATGCGTCCTTCCTCCTCCTCCTCATATCCTTTGTCATCCACTAGACATAAAAACTTTTCAAAAAGACGATCCGGGAAGCACAGTCTTGCGATCCTGGGAGGGATTCTGAACAGGAAGCTGGCAAGTGAATGTGATGCACCTCAGAGCCAATCAGAGGACAACTTTGTCATTGTCCTGCCCACTCCTGCTGAACTCAAAGTGGAAAATTGTCGCTCTCAGGAAAATCCGCCATCAGATCCAGCGCAACCAAAGCACCATGATGCAGCAGTATGGGATAGAAACACACAGTTGGATCACACAATCAATGAGATGGCAGCTCATGGTTCCTTGTTTAAAGACCAAACATATGATTGGTCCAGAGATCTCTTCTCGGACTCCGTCTGAAAACCTATGTCCACTCTTGCTTTTATTTAAATGATGGAGCTGACCAATTACAAGTAAATGAAATTTGGTAATTTCCCACAGCACAGTAATTTGCCCCGGCATACTGTTTGGGAATCACTGCTAGAGAAGATGGATGTATTTATTTATATGCACAGTGCACTTTTCGATCTATACAGCGTAGACATGTTTTTTTTAAGGTAGTGAAACTGCTCACTCAGAGAGTGTGTCTGTGTGTGTGTGGTGTGTGTGTGAAAGAGAGAGAGGGAGAGCCAGAGAGAGGATGATGTTCATTTTGCCTCTATTTGTAAAACTCTCCCGCAGCAGTTTCTTTTCAGCGGGTTTCGCAACCTGTATGATTGCAATTTAACAGAAGAGATTAAATAAATGTATGAAACCACACAGGCGTCTTACTTGTTGGTGCTGTTAGTGTTTTAAATTGAAATTATCACCCTCACGTACAAACCCAATTCCAATGACTTTAGGATGTTGTGTTAAACATAAATAAAAACAGAATACAATGATTTGCAAATCATTTTCTACCTACATTTAATCGAATACACGACAATGACAAGATATTGCATGTTCAAACCGATACACTTTTTTGTTTTTAGTAAATCATTAAATTTTAATTTTATGGCTGCAAGACGTTCCAAAAAAAGCTGGGACAGGTGGCTAAAAAGAGGAATGCTCATCATACACCTGTTAGGAACAACCCACAGGTTAACCTGCTAACTGGGAACAGGGCGGTGCCATGATTCACGATAAAAGGAGATTCCCTAAATTGCTGAGTCATTCACAAGCAAAGATGGGGCATGGATCACCTCTTTGTGAACAACTGCATGAGAAAATACTCAGTTTAAGGACAATGATCCTCAACGTTTAATTGCTAGGAATTTAGGGATTTCATCTCCTGTCCATAATATCAAAAAAATCGGAGAATCCGGAGAAATAACTGCATGTAAGCGGCAAGGCCGAAAACCAACATTGAATATCCATGACCTTCGATGCTTCAGGTGGAACTGTATAAAAATTAAAAAAACACCATAAATGTGTAAAGGATATCACCACATCGGCTCGGGAATACTTCAGAAAACCAATGTCAGTAAATACAGTTCGGCGCTGCATCCTTAAGTGCAAGATAAAACATGGCAAAAGGCACCATTAATGGTGAACGGTACAAAGAGGATTTGGAGAAACGTGCTGTCATCCAAGCAGCATCTTTTTCATGGATGCCCCTGCTTATTTAAGCAAGTCATCGCCAAACCACATTCTACACGTGTTCCAACAGAGTAGCTTCGTAGTATAATAGTCCGGGTACTAGACTGATCCGCCTGCAGTCCAGACCTGTCTCCCATTGAAAATGTGTGGCACATTATGAAGCGTAAAAATATGACAGCAGAGACTTCACACTGTTGAACAGCTGACGCTCTACATTAGAATGGGAAAGAATGCTCAACACAACGTCCCAACTTCATTGGAATTGGGTTTGCAAAGATGATAAAACACATGGTTGCATTTGGATACGTATATGAAGATGTGGAAAACAGGTCCTGGTCAAAGGTGGCAACTGACAAGCACAAATACTAGTGTCCAAAAAAAGAAGAACAAGTGATTCATCTGGAAGCACTGTTAGAAAGTGCACAACGGGACAGTCAATGTTGACTTCTCGCATTAGGAATTCGTTGGAAAAACATCAACTCTTCACGATGGTCCTTATGGGGGCTACTTGTGTCGTTGTTGTCCTGACAGGCAAATAATTGGCCAGACGAGTCACGTGCCACCCGACCGATAGCGGAAGTAGCCATATAGCTCGCGACTGCGAAACGTAGCGAACGTCGATACGAGGGTACGACGCTAGCCTCACAAAGTTGTCAATGTGAGAACTCTACAGTCGAAGAGATGGATACAGCAGTCATATTTGTTTTCATGACGGTTACCTTTCTGACCTCGCAGGTATGTGTGGGAGAGGGAACAAAAAAGCGGGGGCCGAATGGATTTGATGACCACTTCCATAATTATGTCAAATCACAGTCGGGCGGTGATTGAAGGCGTTGTACATGGAACGTTAAAGAAGACGCGATAAACGGCCCACATTATGATATTTATGTTAAGTACATACTGTACATTAATTAGAACGGTGTTATATATGCTTTATTGTCAAGCAGGGGAAGAAAGACTACTGACAAGTTTTGTTTTCTCTTTACTTGACCCTCATTGCGCATGTGTGAATACAATGAGATTTTTTTAATGGTAAAATATATTTGGGGGGGGGGGGGAAACTGGTTTTTGTGTGTGTGTGTGTGGGGGGGGTGATTGTGTCACCTTATTCATGTCGACAATTAAACTTTAGTCTGTTTCATGACTCGTTGGCAAAGAGGCTTCTCAGTAAACTGAACCATACGTCTGCATTCAATCGAAAGCAAGAGTATCAAACTTGTTTTCCTCACGGTGTACATCGTACTGATGGTTGCACAAAGGTCGTCGAATCACATATATGCATAATTGCAAGGGTTGTAATTATGAAAGCACGCCCCAAATTATGGGTGGCATACATCACTCCCCCAACTTCACCCCAGAGAGACCCTCGCTATGATTTGTTGGGAGTCCTGAAAGCTTAATTAATTACTTTGTAAACATTTACAGGCTATTAGTTGTCAATTACTTTATTTCTCATCTGTTCTTGAATCTTTTGGCTCGTGGTATTTTGTTGCAGCTTTTAAAAAAATATTTTGACTGACCTTATTTGTCAGACAGGTTTTATTTAGGTGATTTCTTAATTGAACAGGTATGAATGTTAGCAAGCTCGGGTGTGGCCAGTGAAACTGAACTGGAAAAAGTGATTCACAACAAAATTATGGTTTTAACAAGAGGGACATATTTTTTCCACACAGGTCAGGTAGCATTGAATAGTTATTTTTTCCTCCGTAAAATAAATTAAATCTCCATTTAAATCCTGTTTTATGTTTAGATAGGTTATCTTTGTCTGACCTTTAAATGTGTTCGGTGATCTTAAAACTGCAAAAAAGAAAAAAAAACAATTTAGAAGGGACACATACTTTTTCATCTCACTGCACCTTGGTTCTAAGTTTTGGGTTTGGTTCAAGGAAAGAATACTGCATGTCTTGTGAAAACAGGTACTGTAAATTTACAGATATTTAAAACAAATCAATAACAGAATTATCATCAATATAATCTATAGATCTTGGTCCTACCATTACATAATTGCAGCTGCATTTTATCATGATCCTTTTTTTATGATAAGACTAATGGAACTAGGTTTTGAAACAAAAATCAAGGAAGTTTTGTTCATGCTTTCACGGTCCACCTAAAATGATGTGGAGCTCTTGACCTGACTGATCAAAAGCAGTGGTTCGCAAATCTTTACACCAAGTACAAATTGTACAACCTCAAACAACATTTGGTTCTCCAAGTACGACCATCATGACCAATGTTAAAATATCGCAGAGTAGTAGGCCCAAGTGTTGATCAGAAACGAGTCATAGGTTTTATTCCTGAAAAGTTATCGTGCTGGTGGTGTTTGCTATGTCAATTCGCTCTTTCTCTCAAGGAATGACACAGAATTACAACTTTTGGTGTTTGCCACAATATTGTTACACATGGCCACAACAATGTCTAACAAGTTGTCATTTGGATGAAATGCAATTGAACTGTTCATAACGTACTTTGAATAGTGATTTTTGTGTGAAACGGATACTCATTCTGCACCCTCCCACAGATAAATTGCCAAGAGGCTATCCTGCACATTGCAAGCGCAAGCACAGAACAGGAATTTTGCATCCTTTACAATCACTCATGGACCCCCCTCCCGGAAAGCCTTGATGCTACTGTAAGCTTGTCGCCTTTAAAAAGTATCCTTACTCAAATAATAATAAATATGTTTTATTTGGAGCACACCTCATATTTAATGTTCATCTCAGTGATACACAAAAGAGATCGGAAAAAGAACATTTTGGCCTGTGACACTTTGGACTAGTCTGCTGGAATAGGCTCCATTTTAGCCCTGGCCCCAATGAGGACAACCAAGATAGAAAATGGATTGATGGATGAATGTCATTTGTTAAATGCTCTTATTGGTTCTGCTTCATTAGGAGAGCAAAATTATACACGCCAGTATGATGCAGTGTGGTTAAAAAAAAACTACAAGAGCAACATTAAATATTGTTTGTGTACCATTCTGTGATGCCAAGCTAATATTTTCTTTCAGAATCCTCCCATGTTATCTTATTAGATTGTGCAGGTGAGGTGATGATGTCATATTTTTGTCTTGTGTCGTTTTAGGTGCCATACCCAGTAGTGAACTTGACATCCACAATGCTGTGTGATCCCTCGGGTGTCAGTCCAGAGGTGGTGAAGGGGAACGCGGTGGTGGTGATGAGGGGGGACTGTACTTTCAGTCAAAAGGCTCTGGTTGCTCAGTCCCTCGGTGCCACAACATTGCTCATTGCATCCAACATAACCCTGGTAATTTGTTTGTTTTAGAGCCCATCTCTGAAGGTTTATAATTGTCTTTCTATTAATGCCGCAAAAAAAAAAAAAAAAAAGCAGCAAAGTCCTCCATGAATCTCCTCAATCACTTCAACATTGTTCCTTGGCACCAATCTTCCACATGAGGGTGCCAAAGCACGATATAAGTATTGTACAAGCCTTCGATCTCAGCGCAAACGCAAAAACAAAGAGGAGGATTGCCCCCCCCCCCCTTAAAAAAAAAAAACAATAAAATCCAAAATCCACAGAAAGGTGATGTGATGTGAACTTTCAGGCATATTTTCCCCAACATCTTGATGAACTCGTAATCTTGCTACTTTTGGGAAATTCCATTTTGGAATAGCTCTGTATGTGCGTCAGCATACAAATCCAACAAGATGCAGAAGTCATTCTGCAGTAAATCAGAGAGGTTCACAGCCTCAGCATGTACAGGTTTAGTCAATGTAGCGTACATGAAATGGAGTTGACACAACAAAGTCGCAGCTGTATTGAATGTCATCTGATCAATTTACCATTTCAGATCCCTCCATCGGCCAATGACTCAGAGTACTCAAAGGTCCAAATTCCTCTGGCCCTCATGAGGTACAGGGACTTCATGGAAGCTCAACGGGTCAGTCCCCCCTTTCCTCAGAAGTTTTTCAGCCTTCAAGTTTTATTTTTAATTTTTTCTGTTGTCACTGAGCAGCAAAAAATTTGACCCTTGCTAAATGATGTCACATTTCAATCAGGTTTTCGGTGATGAGATGCAGGCAAGGCTTTATGCGCCGCCCTCCTCTTGGATCGACGGCAGCATCGGCATCATGCTGCTGATCTCCATTGTTACCGTTGCCTTAGGCGGCTTCTGGAGCGGAGCCTGTGAGAGGTCAGAGTTCAGTGCAAGATGAGCTGAAAATTTTTTTCCCCTCTCCGCGAATCGGCAAATCAGTGGTTAGGGACCCTTGATTTAATGGGAATATTTTTTTCTATAAGTTCAGGATTCTGTTTATAATTTGTAACATAAATTATCAGTTTACAATATATTGAAAAATGTAGTTTAAATGTAACAAAACACTTATTATTATTATTATTGTAAATATAATAATGTATTTGTGGCAGGGAGCGTTTGAATTCGGGTGCAGGAGGAGAAAACGGAGACAACAAAGCAGAGAGCGGAGACATTGCCCTCTACTCTCCTTGCAAAGTGTTTATCTTTGTCGGCCTCATGTTTGGCATGCTCTTCCTCATGTATTACTTCTACAATATTCTAAGTAGGTGGGATATGAAAGGAACAATTTTCAATCAAAACATTGCAATTATTTTGACACACTTTTTGCTTTGCCCCAGTTTATGTCATGATCGCCATATTCTGCATTGCGTCTGCCACCGCACTCTTCAGTTGCATCGATGCGGTGTTGGAGAAATTGGGCTGCGCCCACGGAAAGTATTTGCATCTTTATATCTGACATTTCTAGCCCTGAGTGGCACAAGTGAAATTGTCATGGAAGGCTTCCTTTGTTTAATCCTTGTTTTCCTTTTCAGCTTCACCGTTTTCAATGCCAACTTTTCATTGAGATCCCTCATTTTGGCCTCTGTGTGCATAAGCATCTCTGTGGTCTGGGCTGTCTACAGGAATGAAGACAGGTACTTAGTATGCAACCAAGCGAACGGCGAGTCAGGGTTGCCAACTTAATGACTTTGTTGTTACATTTTACCACTTTTACAACTCCTCCCTCGAGTTTTTTTAAAGTGACTTGCAACAAGTGACTTGGTGTTGTTGGAGACTTCGTAAGACTTTTGAAGACTCTTTTCATCGCAAGTGATGCTGAGCCCTTTGCTTTCAGACTGTTCAACCGCCCCTGGCTAATTTGACAGTATCACTTCCATCCCCTCACTCCCTATAAATTAAATTAAAAAGTACATTTTCCAAATGCAATTCCATCGCCATACGTCAGCATCAGTGTAGTATACTTAATTTGTCTCAAATGGATAATTATAAATTGCAATGCTCAGATTGTACTCGACAGACTGACTTTTTGTCGTAGTGTGTTCCAGTAAATGCATTACAACACGGCCATAGTAAAAAACAAAACACCCTTGCAGAAGTAGCATAAGGCACACACGATTTACGACAGTCTCACAGGAGCTGTGTACACTGTACAATATTAATTAAAGAGCCATTCAAATTCAGAGATTCTACTGTACCAATTTATTTTTTTTTAAAAACCCTTAACAATGAGTGTTAAGAGCATGTTGTGTTTTCTGAAGGTGGATCTGGATCTTGCAGGATCTTCTGGGCGTTGCTTTCTGCCTCAACTTCATAAGGACCATCTCGCTCTCCAGTTTCAAGGTAGAATGTTTTTCGCATGTAGATGAAACCAAAGCAAATAGATTTCATATTAGACAGCGTATTTGTATGAGCATAAAACAACAAATGGAAATGTTTTAATCCCTGAATAGGTGAATCTATGGGGAAACACTGTACCTCAGAGCCACATTATTATCACTCCTGTTATTCTCTACTATGTCTGCCAAGGATGTTGTTTTCATCACCTTTGACCCTTTGTTAATCGTGAGCAGGACTAAACGAACCCAGATTTTATGATTGTGTGGCTTTCCTTTTTTAAAATGTATTTTTTTTGCTTGCACTGACAGATCTGCGTGATTCTCCTGACCCTTCTGCTTGTTTATGACGTCTTCTTTGTTTTTATCACGCCTTTCTTCACCAAGGTATCACATGTCCATGTACATTATGCAAATTTGGGAGGGAAACATGATCATCAGATGTCTGCTTGGCATCTTTTCACAGGATGGCGTTAGCATCATGGTGCAGGTGGCTTTGGGCCCGGGTGCATCAGAGGAGAAGGTAAAGCCTCCATGTATTTTTTTTTCTTACGTTTTTAGGCCAAAATGTACCCAAGTGGCTCTCCCCTCATTTCTTTTCTTTTGCCACATTAATTATTTAACATTAGTTGCTACTATCCCACAGGATTTATTGAGTACAGTAGAACATTTATTATTGAATGTTCCAGGCTACTGCTACACCTCCATTTTGAAAACACGCTTTCCCGTAGAAAATAGTTTGACTGGATAATACTGGTGAATAGGGGTGGGGGGGGGGGACGTGTCCAGTCTGAACCAAGCATATTAGCACTACATCTATCAAATAAATATACTGTACGGTACAATTAGAAGAAACTATTTAACATCCAATGCTGGTATTCTTTATTACCAGAAGGAGATGACAGACTAGCAAGCGATACAAAAGTGTGTTTGCGCTTCATGACTTATTGTTATTTTTTGTTCAGGCATCTGCTATGGTCATACAGTAGCTGTGTTTTGTTGTCAATAAAGAGTTTACTGACTAATGTCTCCTGTTAGCAAGGCCATAATCTGGGCTAGTTTGTGGAAGGGGCTAACTGTAAACACGATGGTGTGCCGGTCACAGCGCAGGTAGGAAGAGACAGAACTCAAATTTGCGAGTTAGGAGCGTTTACTTGAACTGGTATTTCTCATGGAAATAGACATAAAATAAATAATATTTATAAATTTCTCGATGTGTATATAGTTTGCAAAACAAGTCACTGTGGCCCTCACAATGACTGACCATGAAGCTGTTAGGCGGAGCCATCGTGTACAAAAGAGCAGCATGCGATAGTTAGCGAACCTCTTTAGCTCACAAGCTTCAACCTAATCTTGGTGTCAATGTGTGGCTTGATTAACATCTGCACTGCCTGTTGGCGACTTAACTGTGCACTGGGGTTTGGCGGGGCTCTGTCACAGAGACGAGGTAACGTTGTGGAGGTGCCGGCTGAACCAGAGACTCCCACTGAGACAGTAAGACTAACCATTTTTGGAATCTCTTCATGAAGCATATGTGCAGTTGATTGTTGATGATGTATTTTTGTTTCCTTTTCCCTCCAATCCCATGCCTCAGTTAGAGACCCTCAACACAAATGCCTCCCTTATAAATAATAACAAATAGTGGTCCTATATTTCAAACACTACTCATCACTAAATTTCACAATACTAGTAAGTTATCCCACCATACAGTAATCAGATTTTATGATATAGAATGTGACTTTGGGGAGGGGCGGGATTGTCATGCAAATGGTGACAATCTGGAGGTCATGTCACCATTTGTATCAGGTCATTCACATCTCTGTATCAGACTGCTAATGAATGGCACTCACTCACAGACACGCTTTCGACTTGATGGGTGGGCAACTACTCCAGAAAAGCAGTTTTGCATCTGTTTGCAAGTTAAAATAAGCATTTTGTGCCTCATATATGAATAGCAATACTACCAACAGCCATTTATGCGGCAAGCTCCATGTCGTGTTATCATTGTAACACGGACCTTTCTCTCCGGCGATGCCCACTATGTTAATTTTACCTTTGTCCTCCGTGGCTTATTTACAGTGTAATTAATGTTATCTTACTAACATTGTTACTTAGATGACTGTTGAATTTGTGGTTTATAACCATGGTGACAAGTACAATATCTTGTTACATCCGTATTGTTTTAGATGTTAAAAAAAAAAAGTCAGATTGCTCAAACAGTTAAAAATCTAGCAAAAATAGCACAGGTCAACATTTCACACATTTTTTTAAAAAGAGTTGCAAGTAAACTTTTTTTAGAGGATTTTTTTTCACTGATGCTGAATCTGTCTTTGTTTTTTCTCTTGCACATGAGGTTTTCATAATATAATGAATATTATGAATTATGGGTTAGATTCAGAAATGTGTGTGTGTGTGGGGGGGGGGGTCTGAACCCTCATATTATACCTTACAACACGGTAAAAACTGTGTTGCGCAACTTTAAGTTCAATTTTGACAAAAGATGAATTACTGGATGTAGTTTAGGCCACTTTGTCCTGTTTTTTTTCTTTTCAATATGTTAGAATGATAATGAAGTCATCCATTAGCAAAACTGCATCCATCTGTAGGACAGCTTAAGGAAGCAATTTTGTAGAGTAAATTAATGTCCTCTGTACATTAAATAATATAAAGAATTACATTACAGCTTCCTGTCGTGATGCGTGTCCCGTGGTTCTCAGCCCGGGCTCAGAACTTGTGTGGGATGCAGTTTTCCATTTTGGGTTACGGAGATATCATTGTGCCAGGTGAGTGTGCCCACTTCCATCTCTACTCATAATTAGACGCGCATGCTGATATTTAATGATGTCTTTTGATTCATCAGGCCTTTTGGTGGCTTATTGCAGCAGGTTTGATGTTTGGATCAACAGCACCAAGAAGATCTATTTCTTCAGCTGCTGTATAGGTACTTCCAAAATGACCTGCGTGTTTCAAGCCTTCATGACATTCACCCTCTCTACACTGTTATGTAACACGATTGAGTATCTCGGCTCACTGGAAGGTGTCGTCCTAATTTTCGTCTTTGTTTTTATCTTGCTCTCCCATCTGATGTGTAGCCTATCTGCTGGGAATGATAACAACGTTTGCTGTGATGTTGCTGTCAAGGATGGGCCAGCCAGCTTTGCTCTACCTGGTGCCCTTCACCCTGATAACCTCTGCGACAGTGGCGGCCTGCAGGGGAGAAATCAGGCAGTTCTGGAACGGGACTTCCTATGAGGTGAACAGAGTGATGGTGCACATATCTTCATTCTTCAATGTTGACAATGATGTGAGTGCTTTCACTCTCTGTAGTGACAATTTGTTGCTAGCAGTTTAGTGTGTGTGTGTGTGTGTGTGTGTGTGTGTGTGTGTGTGTGTGTGTGTGTGTGAGAGAGAGAGAGAGTCAGCGAGAGATTGGACAATGTGTGAATTCTATGAGGTGGTGTGCACACATATTGTTGTCCCACATTGTTTTTAATTTCACCGCGTGCGTGTGTGTGTTTTTTAAAAACAACAATAACCTTTATTTAGCTGTGTGGTTGTTGCTGACACGATGCCGCCATTTGAGCAGCGTGGCCTGAGCAACACGCGTACTGACTGACTGACTATGAATCCCTCCCAGTGAAAAAAAACATACAAAACCACAGAACTGGCAGGAATTATTTTCCAAAGTAAGTCTTTTATTTTTGGTTTGTTTTGCTGACACTGTCATCTTGCAAGGCTCCCGCCTCCCATGGCAACCATGGGTGTGCATCCGAAAAGTGACGACTCGTCTTCCTGTTTGTGAATCAAGATTAGTGGTGAAACAAAATATTTGTGTGATGTTTTCTGTTTTGAGATTATTGAAGCAAACCACATGACCAATTGACCAAAACTGTTAAATGACTAATTTTCTTTATGTGGGGAGTCTGCCACGTAAATAAATAAATAGAACTTAAGATTTGAAAAATCCATGTGTGGTTTGTATGAGAGCTTGAGAGACTGTGTGAGGGACTCTGCGTGTTTGTGAGGGTGACTTTGAGAGAATGTGGGCATGAGAAATTGCCTGTGTAACATACGTGCATGAAAGCAAGAGAGTGTCAAGTTGTAGGTTTGTGTTTTTGCTGGTAGGAGATCACATTGTGATGTGACTTTGTCTTCATCAGGTGTTGGATTCCTCACAAGAACCTTTGTTGCCAGGTGTGCTCCTCCTTATCCCTCCCAACAGCTCTTCTTTTGTGTCATGCCAGCTTCTTTTAACCCCCTTTCAGCTTCTTTTAACCCCCTTTCAGTTTCTTTGAACATTTTAACTCGTCCCCCCCTCCGTGTAGTGATCAAGAAAATTTTAACTATGGGCGCTTCTGTCGTTAATTCACCACTAGGTGTCCCTATGCATCCATCTAATTTCTATTGTGCTTGTCCTCATAAGGGTCAGGGGTGAGCTGGAGCCTGTCTCAGTAAATTTTGGGTACGCCTTTCACGAGTTGCCAGCTAATGGTACGGCACAGACAGACAGACAAACATTCACACTCGTATTCAAACATTCGGTTGATGTGGGAGGAAGCCCACACAAGCACAGGGTGAAAACAAAACAAAACAAAAAAAAAACCTTGACATTTGAACTCAAGACTTCTCGACTAGGCAGACATGCTAACTCGCCGTTGACTGTACTCTTTTGGTGTCCCTAGTACATGTTTTTTTTAAAGTTCTCGGAGAAGCAAACTAAATTTCTGAAACAATGAGATAGGGTAACTATGGAACAATGCATATTACTGGCATTTGCGTATTAGTTTATGGCCCACAGGCTTTTGTCCCTCTCACCCCTTCGCTCGCTATGCTGTTTAGCATTCATGTTGTCATCCGCATGCTATTAACCAGGGTGGGCTTGTTGCGGCATGGAGTTTGATAGATTGATGGATGCGTTGTCTGTCACCCTCACTCTCGTTGTTTCGTGGAAACAACAACATGGATTTTAATGTCTCCATTCTCTTTACAGAGGCAAGAAGTGACCACCCAATAGAAGCAGAACCGTGCTGACCTCCAAGTCAACTGTTGGAATTTCTTATTTGTATATTTTACTATGAAATTGACAAAGCAAGGGACAGTGATGTATCAATAGATTCTTAGATCAATATGGATTAATTTTGACTGCTTTGCAGAGCACATTATGTGTGGGAGTTTTTTGTAGCGTTGGAAAGGCTTTTTCAGTGCCTCTCATGATTTCAGGAAGAAAAAAAATCGGTCACATCTTTGCCTACACATCCTGCCTTGGAAATGATTGAACACATAATAATAGAAAGCACTTTACAAGAATTATGAGTGTAGGCTGGGAGAACCAAGGAAAAAAAACAGCCACAAGTTCCTTTTTGATAACTTTGGATTTCTGTGTTCGGCCTGGTTCATATGATAAGGATAATTAGCCCCTTTTTAACCCCGAACATCCCCTCCCAACAATTGTGAGGACACTTCTATTATCATAATGACTCCATAGATAATCACATCAGATATTCCTGCCATGTGTAGTGTATTCAAACTGCATGGACTTTTCCATGCCTTTTCTTTTTGTTGCTTTTTTTTTGCTAATAACAATCCACAAACTATCGCCACTGCTTCCTCTCTGTCCACCATGTTTGTTTACTCTCGTGTTATGTTTAATAGTGAGAGGTCTAGTGAGATTCCCCCGTCTGACACGAATGTGGTTTGTGTGTGATGTGTTGGCTATGCCATGTAGCTGCACACCACACGCTGTACATTCAAACCTGTTATATCTGTGATATTTTTTTTCGGCCATGAGTCGGTGGTCACAGATTTCGCAAGTCTGCCGACAATTTTAAAATCTTGCAGTGTGAACCAGGCTTTAGTTGTTTTTATGATGTGATTTGTTTGTTGCCTCATATTAAATTAACATGTATGTTGTAATGTGTTTTGCTGTAAATATCTTCCATACACCCTAAACAACTTTCCTTTGTGTTTGTATTTGGGAAACATTTTCGCCCCATAAGAAGTCATGGAAATAGATGCTGTCAAGAAACCCGAATTAACCCTGCAAACAGCTTTTTAAATTACATTAACTTTCATACAAGTATAAAAATAAGTCACCCTACAAACACTTAAAAGAAAACGAGCAACATAGAGGTGCAACAATTAATTACTCAACTACTGTACCAATAAATTATCAAATTGATCACTTATTTTTGATAATCTATTCATCGTTTAGACCTTGTTTAATTTGAAACTGCTAATTGGAATGTCAGTCTCTCAACAGTAAGAATTCTCAGATTTCTGTCTACCTTCATGAAAGCAGACTTATCCATTATTTATGTAAAATATTGACTCAAAATAAAAATGTCAATAATCTTTTACCTGTGTAAACTGTGGTCATCATTTTTGCCTATTTTCTGACCTGTTATAGATCAAACAAGCAAAAGAATTTGTATTTTCTGTCCTGTCAATTTAAAATAGTGTCCTGTTTTTTAATATGGAGATGGAAATTAAAACGTGTTTATTGTTCATCAGTTGATCGGCAGAACAATTGACAAATTAATCTATTATTAAAATAATTTTGCAGTCCAATAAAAGTAAAATCAAATATGGATTAAAGACACAAATAAGGAAAAAAAACTATTGTCAAGTTTAGCTCAGAATAGTTTGAAGTCTTCATGAAAAATTTCCCACTCAAAATGGATACTCATCCACTTTACAAGAATCTGTTATATGCGATCCCATGAGTCTTAACATGTCATTCTGATTAATATAAAATGGTTGTGGATTATGAATTAAGCAGCAAAATCTACCCATTTTCATACCCCGCAGGAGGCGGCCATTTTGACTCTTTCTGTCGACTGAAAATGACTTCACGGTTGCGCAAGTAACGACCAATCACAGCTCACCTGTTTTCTGAGTTTGGTCAGGGCGTTCGCAAACTGAGCCATGAACAACTCTGATGTCATTTTCATTTGACAACAAGCGGCATAATGGCCGCCCTCGGAGATGATTAAAAATGGGTGGATTTTGACGCTTAATTCACAGGCCACAAACACAATATTAATCAGAATACAGTGCTTAGACGAGTGTGGTCGCGTAGAATATATTGCCAAGAAAATATTTTATTTGACTTATTCTATATTTTAGTGTAAAAGAGAGAGTTGTCTTTTTTCCGTGTAAGTAGCCGACATTGTAACGTAATTTCTCCCACAAAACGCCAACACGCTTGTGGGTGACCAGTCTGACGTGAGTAAAACAAAGGCCCACGTGGTAAGAGGCTCCTCCCCGGCCATGTGACAAGTGAGAGCTGGGCCGGCTGACTCAGCCGCTCCGTCACGCCGAGTCAGTCTGGAGTCGAACAATTATGAAAAAGCAACCTTCCGTTGGAGCTGCAGCCGAAGCGGATCTCTCCAGCGTCCACCGGGCTTTCTCTCCGAAGCTAATAACACAGAGCACCGCCGATAGATGGCTACAAGCCACGACGCAGCTCCCTCTGAGTCTCAACGGTGACAAGAATGGTACGTAGCCGCTCCCTCCTCATCTGAGAGCCCGCCTTTGAGGCGCTTTTGTCGGCTTGTCAAATTGGCGCCGGTGGGTCGTCGTAACAACCCGGATCGCGATTGTAGTTTCCAACCGTGCATACGTTTGCATCTTCGACCCGAGAGGGACATCGCTTGTGTTTGCTGGCAATGACACTCCGGCAAACACGCCGTGGCCTTTTAACGCAGTGAAAAGGCTCCAGCATGAAAAGCCCCACGCTTACTCCCCCACACGGTGCGCATAGCACGCAAAGTGGCTAGCTCATAACGTTACATGCTAAACTAGCTTACAGTAGCAACCCCGATGTTCGCGGCGGTATCAATAACGATGTCAACCCGGAATTTCGACCACAAATATTGACATTCGTAACGACTCACTTGTGGTCGATAAACAAGTTGTCATGACCACTGAGCAGTCGTCGTCACTGGGATCGGGAGAGACCTGACTCGTTTGGACAGCTTGTTCAGTCACGGAGATCGTGAGGTGCTGAGACCGCCGTTGGAGCCATGCGCTCCCGCCTTGTACTCTTCCCTCTGGGCAGTTTTCATGTGTTGAGCTGAACTTAGTCGCTTCTTTCTTTCTCAACTTTTCCATTTATTTTGGGGGAATGATGCCTTTATAGAGATTGAACAATCAGTTAGGATTGTCCAGGTCAGAGAACTATCAGTTTGTATACTAGCTTGCTTGTAGTCCGTATATGAAATTGAACTACAGTACATTCGTAATTCACACAAATGTTTGTTCGTTTTAATGCGAGCGTATCTTTTGCTATTTGGTAGAGAAAAACTTACCTATTTGCATTTCTCTGCTCTTTCTGAACCCGTAAGATTCCACAAGATGTCACTAATAAAGTCCTGGCTAACAGGAAATTACAGGCGTACAGTACATGCACTTAAACACAATGTTCCCACTAATTTTCCACGCGTCTCAGCATTCATACAAACTCCCTGCCTTGGACCAACTTCCTTGTCCACGGTGAGCAACATCGGGCATGCACACATCTGCCAAACTAGGGTCATACCTGTTTGTTGCTTTTGTTTTAGCACATCATTTGAACCATAATTAAGTCTCAATGTAATGTGTATATACATATGGTCCCATATTTTCCACTCACAAATAATGGAAACATGAAATAAAACACCAACATTTCTAGTCACTTGACTGAAGCACACAAAAGAGCCTCATTTAATGGGCTCGTAAACTGTTTCTTAGTTGCATTTCCAGAAACTTGTTTTCCAAATCAAATATCTTTTTTAAGGGTAATTTTATAAGATGGCATTGAAAGGATAAGTGTTTTTGGATGATAGTTTTCTGTGTAGTTATATTTTCAAATCTTGATATAGGCAGTTAAGATTTTTAGGGGTGCTTCAATTACTTGCCGTTTTTCTCTATTCATGTCAGTGCTTGGGTCTTATGTCCTGCACATCCTCTAGCAGGGTTTTACTGTGTGTTAAATTGACACTTGTTTTACTTGGCAACCTACAAGTTAATGCAGTTGTAATACAACAGCCATTAGCTTTAAAATTGTATTATTGTAGCCGGCGTGTGCACATTTTGAGCATGACGTCTCTGATCCACTGGTGAAAGGACACTTTAATTCTCTCCTCTTTCATCTCAAACTGCTTTTAACAACAACGCGTATGAGTGGAAAAGTGTTCAGGATAGCATGACTATCCGTGTTTTATGTTATGTGTTGTTTATTATTTTACTTTATGTTAACTGTTTTGTTAAGTGCTTAGTTGCAGCTGTTGTGAAAGCGCTATATAAATCAGGATGTATTGTATTATGCTGGGGGTCCTTGTTTTAAATCGGAGCTTCATTCTTATGGAGTGGATGTAACCTCAATTTTGTCATCTTGCTAAAATAATGGGCAATGTAATTTTTTTGATGTCATTTTTTTCCATCTTAATAATCTCCTTAGGATGCCGGTCACCGCTTCTAAAATTGCCTACATAGCAGTTGAATGGATCATGCAAACTCGTTATTATTAACCCATGTATAATCTATTCAGTACATTTTTTGTGTTTTTTCAGAAAAAAAGAAAAGAAAATGAAATTCAGTATCAAGTTATAATTACAATGAATATGCGCATAAAAACATTTCCATCATTAGAAAACAACCAAATAAAAAATATGAAAAGGTTTTAAATGAACGTGCTTTCTAATAACGTATACTCACACCGCTGCGCAAACTCGTTTGTTGCGGGCCATTCGTGACCTCGTAATGTCATGTTATAAAGGGAGCAGCCACCACGTATGGTGGTGAAGTACACCAAGAGCTGAATTGTTCATTGATTAATCATTCATCAAATGATGGTTCCAAACTATAAATCTTTATTAACTGTATCGGCGATGTTTCAAGTAACCCTTACCTGTCAGTGTCGCTGTGAGATTGTAACATCTTAAGTGTCGCTCAATGGTGAGAAAGAAGTTAACAACGGTACGGCTCCAACAATTAACCAAATAAATTGTATCATTTCATAAGAGGAAAGTTTGAGGCAAAAGCTCTGCTTTGACGGTTGTCATTAGAATGTTAATACACCATTTTGTGTAGAAATAAGTAGGCGCCATGGCGGCGAGCCAGGAGCTAAGACTCCATAAAAGATTTTAAAAATAAAATGTCCAAAGTATGGGATCGGTTCACCCGTAACGAGCAAGATAAAATGCAATGTGTACCACAACAGCACGTCTACGATCACCAACGAACGCGAATGTATTGATGTTAGCAAATTTTATGTACCTTGTCATCGCTTGTAAGTCCCCTGCTTGCTTCACATTGTAAATCCACACACACACTCAAAGTCAGAGATACTACAGTAGATCGTGAGGATGGAGACTCCCAAGTGGACAAAAATACTATCATTTCATAATGCACCGTCAATTTTGATCCAAGGAAATGTTTGATAGCTGCAACTCTAGTTATTCTCGAATTACAGCCTCTTCTATGCTTTCTTATGTCAGTGTTATATGAGAGATGTTGTGACCTCGTTTTTTTGGCCCTGAGCCATTGATCAAGTATTGAGTTGATTACCCAGTTTCCAAGTTCTGTCAATCACATGACCACTGATCACATCACACCACAACAGCACTGGGCTTTTCTAATGTTTAACATCACAAACAACACACAGAAAATTGAGCGTCAAGACAAAAGATGATGATGGCCAAGAAAAGAAAACTCATCATTTCTCCACAGCGGAAGCCTGAGACGGTCACATGCCACGGCTTACCCCGCAACTGGATGAGGGTCACTGGACAGAGTTTCAAATGACATGTAAAGTGCTCGTTGGAGCGTTGCATGCAGACGTGCGCGGCTCGCTTAACTGATGATGTCGCAATGCGTGCGCCCTCACGCTAAATTGCCCCCTCCCCCCCCAACCTCCCATACCAACAATCAGGCCCTACACACCGTGAGTGATCTGCATTTATGGATAGGCAGACCTGGTAATGATCAATTATGTTTTGAGGGGCCTTCTAAGCAGGGCACAACATGATTGGCTGCTTGCGGAGTTGAGTAAACAAGTTTCCTCTTTGAAGATAAATGCCTCCAATAGATGACTTACAGATCTCCGGGTCCCACGTTTGCATGTCATAAGATGCTTTTTTTTTTTTTTTATCATCATTACTCTCTGCTTCGTCTTTAGTAACCTCTGATCTGCAAGTAATTAATCCAGCATCACACTGTTGCGCTCTTGGATAAAATCTTGCTCTGTGTGTGTGTTTCTGAGCAGTCTTATCTCACGCGCTAATACATTTACACCCCACACACACAATTTTGAAGATGCCTGATAAAGTTCTTTCCACTGGCCTTGAACAGACTTTAGAGCGTACTCGGTCACAGCCTCACACTTGGTTCATTTTTCAATTAGCACACTGCAATGAAGTGAAGTTCCTGCTTTCTCGCATACCCGGCCAACTGAATCTTCATATCGGAGAGCTTGTCCAATAAGTGCAAGGCAACGGCACGTGCGCATAATCGTCGACGTTTGCAGTGGCTCTTGTGATTAATTAAATGTTTGCCACTGCTCTTTAACTCATTCACTCCCAAAGACGTTTTTAAACATCTTTTCAGACATGGTCTAGAATTGGCTGGTACTGAATGAGTTAAAGAAGGCCGGCGCTTGTGAACTCTGCCTCTCATTGGCCCACACAATGGTGAGCTCCAGCTATAGAGAGAAGGCATCACATGCTGTGCATCGCCGGGATGCGCACTTGCTTGAAGGTATCGCAGCGAGGCATGGCGTGCCTCACCAGGCAGTGCACTGCTGAACCATGGCCACAGGGAACAAGTGTTTGAGCTGTCACGCTTTAGTCTCATGACTCAGTGCATGCAACCCGTCCAAAGGCTTTGTTTGATTCATTCCCCCGATCCATTTTGCTCTTTTTTTTTGAAATGTTTAAAGATGTATTTCACTAATGTGAATCCCAGCAGCACATTGTACATGGGGTCATCACATCTGCCTCAGCGGTTCTGAGGTTTTAGGTTCAGAATTCGGCTCTGGTCTTGCTATATGGAGTCGATGTGTCCTCCCCTTTTTTAAGGTTTCACAGTACCACTGTAGTTATGACAACGGTGAAAAGGCTACAATAAAAAAATGAAAATTAAGAAAAAGTCTCGAGAAGAGTCATAGCACACTGACACGTGTCGGATGCCTTAGATCCTGTCAGTGCTTTTCCATTTGACCCCTCCCGAGTCAAGTGGTTGGTTGACTGGTCATTCTTGCTATCTCCATTAGCCCCATACAGCTGCTGTAAATTGGGAATTTCTCAATCGAGACAAATAAAGGTTTTCTTATCTGAAAAGGTATGAACTTATAAAGATGATTTTTTAAAAATTGTAATACCGTAACTACTATGTGAGGCTCAAAAGACTACAAACGCCAACACCAAGATGACACAGTGCATTCTGAATGCCGTAAAGGAACCCCCCACCCACACACACAACTTAAAACTGTTCCCATGTGTGATAATCTCCCCCCCTGTGCTGCTTACCTAATGTGAAGCCACTATTTTTATTATATTTTTTAAACTAATTGCAGTGGCCTGATGGGACACCAAACTAGTCGTGTAAATCCACCCGTTTGTGCTGTTTGACAAATTAGTAGCACAAATTGATTATTGACTGCAAGAATTACTGTACTGGTACAATACAGACAAGACATGTAACAATCCGGCATTACAATGGATGGAATCTCCCCTGAGCCATAATAGCAGGTTGTGCTGCAGAGGTAAAATGTGAGGAAACAAGAACAGCGAATGCATCTCATGCCTCATGTCTGCCTTTAAGGGCTACATTTTTGGCCACTGTTCATGTTGAGGGGCTGACTCGATAGCCTCCTTTCTAATGGGCGGGGCGGGGATCAGATTGTCTTTCGTCATGCAAAGAGGGTGTCATGATTCGGTTTAGGGACCAACAGGTGGCACTGTAGGGCTCCCCCGGCAGCTGCACACCTGTTGGTTATTTGGTAATTAGTTGTATAAAAGGACTCCTACCCGAACATTCAGTGTCGGGTCATTGTTTGCTTTTTTGCTACTGTCATGCGTGTTGCTGTTTGCTCTTGGCTTCTGTCATGTTTAGTTGATTGTTATGTTTTGGCTTTAGTCATGGGTTTTGTTTGATACTTTGGACTTTGTTTGTTTTGGATTTAGTTTTCTTTGTTTTAAATACAATTCTTCAAATACACCCTGCTCCTCCCTCCTGCCTGCTTTTTGGGGTCCACCACCACCTTGCTACGTGACAGAGGGCTGGAGGAATGATGGCTTCGCCGACTTATTTGTGTGCATGGAGACAGTACGTGAGCACTAGAAATATTTGCCTCCTGAAAGCAGTTTTACTAAGAAATTTTTACTGGGGGTGCTGAGTTGTATTTCACGCGGCAACAAAAAAAGGATCCTAAAAATAAATGCAGACGGGAAGAGTGAGTGAGTGAGAAAGTATAAGTAAGTGTACGCGTGTGTTTTTGGCAGGGCGTCCAGAGAGCGCCAGTCTTTTGTTGGGTGACATTCTCAGGTACCATGGTTACAGGTTAGCCCAGCTCAATCCGGTTTTAACACTGCGCCGGGCAAGGCGGATTTCAGGTCCAACTGAATTACCTGCAACTATGTTTGATGAGAGGGAATGGGCAGAATCATCGATCGAATTATCGATCCCCGAACCTCAGAAGTCTGAGGCAGATTGGTGACCATTTGCTCACCGTGCTGCCTTGCATGGTGCATAAAAGAGTTTGTATATTGGTGCATATTTGGCTCTAGCGCAGTCCTACCTGACACAAATCAAAAACAACAAATAAAGGATGACTCTTTAAGAGACTGTGCGTGCGTCACAGTAGATGGTGTATTCCAGTGAGTAGATAGTTGTTTATCATTGAGGCCTCGGCCCATCCACTAATCCTGTCCTGCACCACCTTCATCTGGGCCTCTCTCACTCTAGTCTAACATCTACTTGTTCTCAGACACATTCATCTGCCTCCCGACAGAGGCTTCTTACACATTAACTGTCCGTGGCGTTATTGTTAGGCGGCCACATCTCGGTGATCACTCAGCATTTAACTCTCGGCCAGATCGGTGCGCTAAACACAGGACATTGCGCTCATACTCTTGGTGAAGCGGACGACCCCGTTGTGATATTGATGCTGGTGATCGGTTGCTAAAGGCAGATTGGGGAAGTTGTGGCTTTGGTCCAGGAGATGCTTGAAGGTGCATTGGGATGTTTTTCTACCAAGCCCTTGAATACAGAAATGAAGATGAAGAAGACAGTCAGGTATGCTATCAAGTGATTGACTGATCTTATTCTCTTTAGAAGCTACGGGGTTTACTAAACCAGCAGGACCTCGGAGTGAAGCTTGCAAATGCGCATTTGGAGTCAGATCCAAATGGAACTTGATTTGACCGTACAGTTCCTGATGCTGAGTACTCTGCAAATGTCATCGTGGGGGGAAAAAAAGAGCTACAGTACATTCATGGGATTTTCCCCATGATCATTTTAAACCACAGCCAAACCGAATGCACAATTTGGATTGGATGTGGATTAAGGCTTTCACCGTCAAATATTTTTAGAATTAGTTTAGTCTCTCAATGATCGATTTATATATATATATATATATATATATATATGTGTGTGTGTATATATCCATTTATTTTATTTAAAAAAAATTGAACACATTTCTAGCCAAATGTGGAAACTGGATCAAATCTGTATTTGACTTGGTTTGAATTTACAGCCTCTTACTCTGCACAATCATTGGGAATTTATTTAAAACGTATCCAATTTACTGAACCAGATTTGACAAAATAAAAAAATGAATCCATATGTGGTCTCACACAAAATTTTAATCTTCCGACAAAAAAAACAGCCTCTTCAGTTCCTATTTTGACATTTTAGGCTGTTTTCGAACTCTTTGAAATAGTTGAAGTGCTTTATTGGAATCCTTGCGTATTCTGGGAGGGATTAGACCTATTAATCCTCTTGAGGACCTCCCAAACTGCACTGGCTGAAAAATAAATTAAACATTCCTCAAATGTAAATCCTTGTTTTGGAAATTAAAAAAAAAAAAGGAACATCTAATGTGATTTATCTTTTCAAATCTACAGTCACTGGCTGACACTTTGAGCTCATATGCAGTACAGCTTCTCAGCTGTTGATATTTAACATATTTACGTTTTTAACCGTTTCAGTGCTGCAGATTTATTGGCACATTCACTCACAATATTCATCTTCTCTTCTCTTGTCAGTCCCAGAAACCCTGGATAGAAAGCACTTTCACCAAGCGGGAATGTGTGTACATACTTCCAGTGTCAAAAGACCCCCACAGGTATGTGTTTGCACTTCAGGAGGGAGACTGGTGGTGGTCGCCGTGGAAACGTTGTAATTGTGTGCTGTCTGTTAGACGAGGCCCAAACCTCAGCCACCACTCTCACAGTGGATAAATGAGTCAGTGTCAAACCTTGCTTTTAAGACTCAGACTGGAATTGTAGGTTGACGATGTTTATCGTCCTTCACTCTAGTGAGCCCTGAATTCAACTTTTTCTTTTTATTTGCCAGCCATATTTAGTCTTTACCAGGGACCTTATGTTAAATGTCAGGGTTTTTTTGTTGTTGTTTTAATCAGATGATCCCCCCCCCCCCCCAAAAAAACTGGGGTGATTCACTTTTATTCTCGAACAGCCAGGAATTTGTTCACTTTCCAACTGCATTTGCCAGCACTTTCTTTAATGTCTCAGTTGATAGCATCTTAATGTTTCTGACAAAATTCAGGAATATCCAGGAAGCGGGACTCTATGATTTGGTGTCCTTAGTGAAGGAACTAATTTGTTTGGGGGGGTTTTTCAAAGCGGAATATCCTATTGTGATGTTTTGGGACAATATTCATGTTACAGATCACTGTTACGATACATATTTTGTATAAAAATGCTTTAAAAAGTTACTAGTTATTTGATATAGTTGATTCCCACCGTTGGAGCAATTTGCTGTTTAATCATTTTGTGTCATAAATGATCTTGGATTTTAGTTACTCTTTGCAACTCACATGCATTCGTCTACCTTCCGGCACAGTTATTCTTTTTCTTTGTGTTTTCTTTTTAATCAATAATTTGCCTTTTCTCCTCCAGCTCCGGCGCATGTTAGTACTCATGGCTAGGTTTGTGAACTTTGAGTCATGGCCCACATATTAGGCTGCCCTTATGATTGGACAAAATATCAGTACAGCAGTGTATCATATCTTAATGTCCTACGTCGTAAGTTATCAATAAAATAACATCTTAAAATATCCAGGCCGTTCTAAGAGCTCCCATTGTATAAAAGTTCCTTAATTAGGTTGCACAACTCCGAGTGAAAGTTCCAACAGCCCAGTTGAAAATCATCTTGTTGACCCTCATGGTGATATTCTTGCATGGGAGCGCTTCGCAGTGGCCTCTGTTTTGAAGTCAAGCTTGTGAATGCTTCATGTCATGTGTTTAAATTCCTTTTAGATGCCTTCCAGGATGCCAGATTTGCCAACAGCTAGTTCGGTGAGTACTGCCTCAGTCTTTGTTTCCTACATTCTTTGGTCAGGCAGGATTAGCCTGCTACCCAGAAGCAGCCTGAAGGCAAAGAGTGTAATTCTATTGAGGAGAAACCCACCTCAGGAAGTAATTAACTTCCAGGCTTTGTGATGTACCAAATTCTTCTTCAAGCTAATGATTCGAGTGGAAAACCTGATGTTGCCCATTTGATCGTGACCAGGAGCTCATTAAAAGATAAATACAGTAGTCACTTTTTTAAGTGTACACTTAATCCTATACTGCTCATTGAATTGAGGTCTGAATTTTCCTGCAAAGGTTTGGCAAGATTCCACTGCATTTTTAGCCTTACTTTAATTTTGATTCATGTTGCATTTTGAAGGGCTTAAAAGTGCTTATATTTCAAATTAAGTGTTGAAAGTCGGTTTAAAAATGACACACAATCTCCCATCACGACAATACTTGCTCTGTTCTTTTATTTCTTTTCCCTCTGGTCACTTTGCAGCATACAATAAAGTCAACTGACAATTCGATAATTGAGTATGCTGAAGCAATTTACTACAGTGGCAAGAGGCTAGGAAAAGCTTGAAAGTATTTTCAAATTGTCAATGTATTCTTTTTGTCTAGTAATTGCTCCCGACAATAAATGTTTGGTTGGTGTGTGACCGCATGCGTGTGCGCTGCCGCTGCAGGTGCTGCTGCGGGCGGCTGGTGCGGCAGCATGTTGGCTTCACGGCCAGCCTGGCCAACAAGTACTCGGACGTGAAGACGGCTGAGAGCGCCGGCGGGCCCGCGCCGGAGTTGGAGGAGTGGTCGGTGGAAAAACACACAGAGGCTAGCCCCACTGACGCCTATGGTGTCGTTAACTTCCAGGGAGGTTCGCACTCCTATAGAGCCAAGGTAGGAAGTATGCTTCTGTGTTGGAGGTCATATTTGTGATTCATATGAGGCACAGAGTGTGGGTGGGAAAATAGTGACACAAAAACCCAAAAGTCACCTCTATCCTCAAAACACCAAATCTAATTTACAAACCATACAGTAATTTAGTTGACAGCTGACTGCAGTAGGAAATTATAATATTCAAATAAAATTTCTTAGTAAATATTAGCAAATTTATTGTATGTTAGATATCTGTTTACAGGATACACTTTTGTGGTGTTTATACATATTTATTTCTAAATGCTATAATTATTGTAGGAGCCAATATCAGTGGTTTAGCTTTTATCACATGAATTTTATTTCATATTATCTTAAGGTGTTTTGTTTTGTTTTTTGTGTACAAAACATACAGAATCACTGCTACTGATAATCATTCTACGTAGTAATGGTAATATAATGAGTGTCAGATGAATGGAACCGTTTTTATTTTAATACAAAAATAACTAATAATGCTTTATTCTGTAATATTTATTGAAATTCAATTTTATTACAAGTATTATTCGTGTACGTGTGTAGATAGAGATACAATTATGTTGTTTAAAGTAAGAGGAAATAATAATCTCCATACTTCTCCTGAGGAAAAAATATATGCTAACTTTTTGGTTGACATTTGTGATGATCGTGTTTATTTGTCTTGCTTGTATGTTGTGCGTGCTTATTAAATGTCTGTCTAGTATGTGCGTTTGTCCCACGACTCTCGTCCGGAGAGCATCCTGCGGCTGATGCTCAAGGAGTGGCACATGGAGTTGCCCAAGATCCTCATCTCTGTCCACGGGGGCGTGCAAAACTTTGAGCTCCACCCTCGCATCAAGCAAGTGGTGGGCAAAGGCCTCATCAAGGCAGCTGTCACCACGGGTGCCTGGATCCTCACCGGAGGGGTCAACACAGGTTTGGAGTTACTTCACTTTCTGGCATATGTTTTCTTGACAGATGTGTACTGCACAAGGTTCTTGGGCCGCCTTAAAATAATGAGCAAAAACAAACTTTTGTAACTTAACAACTATTACATAGGGCCCATGTCGGACGATTATGCCAAGCTCTTAATGTGTCATTAGTCATGTGTTTGGACAGCATTAAGCTGGTGCAGGCTGATCACAGTGTTTAACTCATTCAGTACCAGCCAATTCTGGACCAAGTCTGAAAAAACGTTTAAAAACGTCTTTGGGAGTGAATGAGTTCAGTGGTGACTCCAAGGGTCACATATCCAGACCTGTATCTCTCTATCGATCTGTTTACAGTATTTCCCTCTCGCTATCTTTGTCTCTCTCTTTCTATGGATACAAGGATGTTTTAATCCAAATGGTTAGCGGGTATTTGACGATCATCTTCTTGCATATTGTTTCTTTCATGGGAAGTGATGCGCTCGCTTTTAAATGAGTGATTACAGAGCAAATGAAAGTTACAGTCAGTAGTCATCATGTCTTCACTGACTGTTATTTGCATCACTTTCTCAAAGGTGTAGCAAAGCATGTCGGTGACGCTCTCAAAGAGCACTGCTCCAGATCATCAAAGAAGATTTGCACTATTGGCATTGCATCCTGGGGAGTCATCGAAAACAGGACCGACCTCATCGGGAGAGACGTAAGACGCACCGTCATATTGCACTGCATCATCAAAACTAAATGTTCACCTTATTTTGGGCTATCTCCACAGATCATTGCTCCATATCAGACACTGCTCAACCCTCTCAGCAAACTCAACGTTCTCAATAACCTCCACTCACATTTCCTCCTTGTTGATGATGGCACAGTGGGCAAGTACGGTGCGGAGGTTCAACTACGTCGGGACCTGGAGAAGCACATCAACCTCCAAAGAATACATGCACGTAAGAGCCACGCAACAGAGGTGGTCTATAGAGGATACACCGATTGCCTTGTTTGCAGTGGATGCGTTCCAGACTCACCTGCAGAAATGAAAATCCACGCTCAAGAGAGACCGTATAAATATATATATACAGTAGTTCTGTTTCATTACATTGGGATTTGTAGTAAATACTGTACATATTTTTACTCTGTTTGTTAGATACCTGCCTTTAAGAGGTGGGGCCTGGTGGTGTGGCATGTGATGTCAGTGAAGGAGGGAGGTTGGTGGGTTGTATCAGGCAATGGCGAGTCTCGGTGTGAGTGTCTGGGTGTGAGCTGTGGCCGACAGCAGCTTCTGCGTGAGTGTGCTTATTGTGTTTGACTTTTCTCTTGGTGGTCAATAAACTGCTGAAAAGAGCAGGGGCAAATGTGGCTGTCCTTTACCACCTATCAGGGCATTACAGAATACTATACAGTATAGCGAGGATTTCCACACTGGACATGTAGATTGAAAGTAGGAAAAAAAATCTGTAGCAGGGCCGTGGTAGATGAACTGTGATATAGCAGGCAAAACTGTAGTATGTCGAGCTGGTCCTTTGCATTCTTCCTCTTTCTCGCAGGCATTGGTCAGGGTGTTCCTGTGGTGGCACTCATCTTCGAGGGTGGTCCCAATGTGATCTTGACCGTGCTTGATTATCTTCAAGAGAGCCCTCCCGTCCCTGTGGTGGTGTGTGAGGGAACGGGCCGAGCAGCTGATATACTGGCCTACGTTCACAAGCAAACTGAGGAAGGCGGGTAAGGCATATGTGCATAGATTCGGAGCCATAGATGTTAACACGTCGTCTGTGATCTATTTTGGATCATTTTCAACCGCAAAACAGGGTTTTCATTTCAAAGTAGGTGAAACATCTGCTCATAGAATTGCACACAAGCCACACTCTGTGTTTTTAATGTCAGTGTGACCACAAATGTCCAGTGTAACCTCGTTTTGCCTAGAAATGATTGATTTTTGCCCCTTTCATGAATATGCTTGACTGATGTATTTTCAAATGCTGCTGAACCACATCAGATGTATGTATAATAACATGATCGACAGACACACACTGACAGACAGCTCCTTGATTGATTAATGGATAATAAAAAAAAACTAGTACTCATTAACTCAGGCAAAAAAAAACGGTGTCTATGTATTATACATTAAATTAAAGATATTTGTCAATGTTTCATACTTTATTCATGTACTTAACCCTTTACTCAAGGCAAGTAAACAGTAACAGCATACAGTCTAATCAGAACCTGTCAATAGAAGCCAGTGAAATATCAAAGCAGACGGCCAGTTCATATTTTAGTCAGCTTATGTTCACTTCTTATTGCGCTGTTAAGAAATCACTGCATTGGAGTGTCAATTGCTTTTTTTTTTCTTTTACGCCAGCGGCCTACCTGATGGCGTGGAGGCGGACATCATTGCCACCATCAAGAAAACCTTCAACTTCAGCCAGAGCGACGCCATCCATCTTTTTCAGACTCTGATGGAGTGTATGAAGAAGAAAGAATTGGTAAAG
This sequence comes from Hippocampus guttulatus, assembly GCF_054856545.1. Lineage (NCBI taxonomy): Eukaryota > Metazoa > Chordata > Actinopteri > Syngnathiformes > Syngnathidae > Hippocampus > Hippocampus guttulatus. The sequence continues at coordinate 19,942,033 of NC_141263.1, forward strand.
TATAGGGAAATATATTTTTTATTTTTATATCACTGGACACTTCATAAGAGGGATCCCCACCCCCAACCCCCAAAATGAACTCCCTGCAACCAAAATTAACTCCCTGCAAACTTCTCTGCATGAATTTTGTGCGCCAATTCTGAATCTGCTCCTGTCTTTTCTTTTAGCACTTTATGGCTTTTATAGGTCAACCGTAAAAAAATTTTTAAAAATAAAATACTGTATATATACCTGTATACTTGCTAGAAAAAAACTCGTTATTTAAATCGGTTTAAAAAAGAAACATTGTGGTACACATAAAGCCATCTCTGATTAAAATTGGCTGTTGACCAATAGATTATTTGCCTTAACTGTCAAATTGTTGTCCACACATAGTATAACAATTAAACAAGTCCTGGTAAAGATTCCTTGATGCTGAGAATTGTGTTTCTTCAAAACAGATTACTGTGTTTCACATCAGTTCTGAAGAGAGCCAAGACATTGACGTTGCCATTCTTAGAGCCTTACTCCAAGGTAGGAGTTCCCATACGCTCTCTTTACTTTTCTAGTAATAAAGATTCTTTTCTGCCAGAGTGCAAGCCATGTTGATTCAGTGTTCATCTGGGGCAAAGGCTCTTAAGATTTCAAGGCTGTGCAGTGTTTTTCTTCTGTTATTGATATGCCTTCAAAGCAGTTTGGTCCTGTTTGCTTTTGGGGAGATCATGTTCCTTGCATTCACAGTCTCTCCATCAATTCTGTCTCTTGAAACTTGCTTAAAAGAGTCAATTCAGAGTCCCAAAATACATCCAAATGACTCAAAATCAATTCTACGAGACGTTATGCAAATAGCTTACCACCCACCCACTGAGTAATTCCTTGCCCTCACTTTATATTTAGACAAGAATGCCTGTGGTGACTGCAGGTGAGCAATCGTATTGACTGAAATGTCCACACAAACAAATATTTGTCAGCCCAAGGTGTGTTCTTGCTGGTGAAACAGTAACTCATCCTCCAAAGGACCCTGAGCTTGTAACGCTTACCGGCCATGTTGTGAGGACGTCAAAATGGACACCATCTGCCTCACTATAAAGCAGTAGACCTTTGTGATTATTGAAAATGTAACACTAATTGTTTAGAAAAAAATATTGCTTAAGTTACGTTACGTACTATGACAATATTCGGGTTTACGTTTGAGGGGGAAACATTTGTAATTCAATGGAGTCCCCCTAGTAAGGGTTAAAGTCTCTTTTCCACTTTCCACTTTTGGTATTTATGATGCGCCAGGCAGTGTTTACCAGACATGATGTGTCGTGGGAAGTTTAGGGGGGTTGTTAAATCATCACTGTCCCTGAAACTAGAAATGTTGTGCAAGTGGGAATAATGCTGTCGAGAAATCATTTTGGGTCAGATTGCCGTTACGCACACAATCCATTTAAAGTCCAGGAAATACTGTACGACAAAACATTTGGGACACAACAAAGCAATTAATTAATCAATCGGACTGAGCTGGAGCCTTTAATTCCCCCAAGAATTTTAAGTCTTTTAAAGACATTCTGCGCAATTGTGTGCTTCCAACTTTGTGGGAACGGTTTGCGGAAGACACTTTTCTGTTCCCTGTGCACTAAGCAAGATGCATAAAGGCGTGCTTGAATGAGTTTGATGTGGAAGAACACCATCTAACATGATTTGGATGCACTGGATTAGAGAATGTGTGCTATCAGATGCTTTCTCACCTCTTTTTTTCAACCAGTTTCACCTTCTGTAGTTGTAAGAGCAAGTTGTCCCAATACTTCTATCCAAAGCAGAGTAATAGACTGGACTAATTATCTGTAATCCAATCATGTTAGCCATTTTACAGGACATATTTAGTTCATAAGGATTACCTTCCCTGGCAATGTATCTGTCACAATAGAGTATGTGTCCACAACATAATTCAGGATGACCTCTCTCAAACACTGAAGCGCTTTCATAGACTCAACTGAAATTTTATAGCACACATACATTACTGAAATGCTCACGCACTACTGAAATGCTCTGGTACGTGGGGGAAAAATCTTCAGCGTGAGAGCATTCTTGAAAAGTGTGTTTTAGATCACCTCAGTTGTGTGAGCAAAAAAAAAATAAAAAATTAAGTGTGCTTGTGTGTGTGTGTGTGTGTGTGAGCTTTTCCGTAGTGCCCATAAAAATAATTGTAGTGTGCGCATTTCACTGTGTGAGGGGTATCGGTGAATTATCTTATGCGAGTGTTCATGAAAAATTGAACCTGTGTGTTTCAGGCACAAATGCGTCTGCCTTCGATCAGTTGGTCCTGACGCTGGCCTGGGACCGCGTTGACATTGCCAAGAATCATGTGTTTGTGTACGGACAGCAGCTTCTGGTATGTGTGTGTACGTACAGTACGTGTGTTTGCTAAATTCAGCTTCGGCTCCAAACCTTTGGACTGGCACAAAATGACCCCGGAATCTCAAATGACCGCAATGGTGTAGTTTGAGGAGCCCTGGGGGCCATGAGCAGCTTGTAATATGAACTTTTATTACAGTGGTCAGTGAGCTTCCCTAAGTGGCGCTGTTTATTTTGAAACTTTAGCATTCCGGAATCTCTTCTACATCACATTTATTTAGATTTTGTTGGGGAACTTCAGTCAAATGGAACTTTGTCTTCTCCCCAATTTTTTTATTTTTTATTTTTATTTTTTATGAGTTTTATCATAAACTCAAAGTCATGTATGTCTTTTTTTATTTTTTTATTTTTGTGTGCAGGTGAGCTCCTTGGAACAAGCCATGCTGGATGCACTTGTGATGGATCGAGTGGACTTTGTCAAGCTGCTGATTGAAAATGGTGTCAGCATGCACCGCTTCCTGACAATCAGTCGGCTCGAAGAGCTTTACAACACTGTATGGTTATGAAACAAACACGAGATCAAGGAAGTTTGCAAATTATGGCGTAACACTTTTTTTTTTCCATCTTAGAAACAACCACCTAACAATCCAACTCTCCTCCACCTGGTTAGAGATGTCAAGCAGGTCAGTAGAGATCATTTTCACCTCCTGAGTACAAGTCGATTCAATCTCAAACGCATTGTTTTGTCGATTTTGTGACTTTTCATAGAGCAACTTACCTCCAAACTATAAAATCACCTTAATTGATGTGGGCCTGGTCATCGAGTATCTGATGGGCGGAACTTACAGGTGCAACTACACTAGGAAACGCTTTAGAATCATTTACAACAATCTCCATGGCAGCAGTCGGGTGAGTGGCAGGCAATCCCGTATAGCAGATATCTTTTTCTCCTTTTCCATAATGCATGCAACTTGAAAGTTGCTCTTCCCTATGTGCGCACAGAGGTCTGGGCGCCACCTGATGGGCCCGGGCTCTCATTTGAGGAAAAGTCACGAGTCATTCAGCATGCAGGCCGATAAGAAGGAGAAGACCAGGCACAATCATTTCATCAAGACTGCACAGCCTTACAAACCCAAGGTAACAAAAACATCTGTAACCTCTTGGGGTTACAGCTGAATGGTACTACAATGTGGCAGTCAAGAATACCTTGTTCTATCATGCGCATCTCTGCAAGCAGTCAATCATAATGCAGCCTGCTGAAAAAGGCCCATTAAAAAATCTTATTACCGGTGACAGACAGACAGTTCTAGCAATTATTGAATAATCGGCCCACGCCTACATGCATAACAGCTGTCCATCTTATTTGAATAGGAGCTACAGAAATAACAAAGATAAAACAAGGTGCACACAGAATTCATCCTTTTTTGAGTTGAGAGCTCACGAGATTTGTTGACTTCAATGTGCATGGCAGCTCAAATTTTTGCGTGACTTTATCCCCTCAAAATTTTGCTTTTGGGGTTCTCATGTTTTGCTTCATTAAAATATATCCAAATTTGACAACTATGCTTCTCTAACTGGCCTCCTCTCAGTTGGAGTCCACCAAAGAGCAAAATAAGAAGCGCAACAGGGAGGAGATTGTGGACATCGACGATCCGGAAACGCGGCGCTTTCCCTACCCCTTCAACGAGCTACTGGTGTGGGCCGTGCTCATGAAGCGGCAGAAAATGTCGCTGTTCTTCTGGCAGCACGGCGAGGAAAACATGGCCAAGGCCCTGGTGGCCTGCAAGCTCTGCCGTTCGATGGGCTACGAGGCCAAGAAGAGTGATGTGGTCGACGACACATCGGAGGAGCTGAAGGAGTACTCAAAGTAGGTTTCCTGTCACTTGACGGAGTGAGCAACATCTCACTGTGTGGTTTGTAAGCCTTTTGTAAGCTAATGAAAACGGGCATTCTCAGCTTCCGGCAATTGTACAGTAATGAGCATGTTTTTAGTTTTTTTTTTAAAATGGGGAGTCAAGCTTCATTTTGTGGCTCGTCTCCTTTTTACGTGATGGTATCATGTAATCTAGTATTGTAATATATAGAGAGTGTTTTATTCTGATTAAGTGGTGCATTGTTGGGAGAGGGGGGGGGGGTCCCTATTTGTAAATAGAGGAACGATAGCTTGGATTCCAGCCTGACGGAGATTGCGGGTGTTTTCCAGTGAATTTGGCACGTTGGCGGTGGACCTGCTGGAGCAATCGTTCAGGCAGGATGAGACGATGGCCATGAAGCTTCTCACCTACGAGCTGAAGAACTGGAGCAACTCCACCTGCCTAAAGCTGGCTGTGTCCTCACACCTGCGACCCTTCGTGGCACACACCTGCACCCAACTGCTGCTGTCCGACATGTGGATGGGGCGGCTAAACATGCGCAAGAACTCCTGGTACAAGGTTCATGCTCCATCTTAGATTTTTATTCTGTTTTATTTTGCCATGAGAAGTTGTCCTTGTGGGTTTTTAACTGTCTCGCCAATCGCGGCTCGAACCCAGAAAGCAGCTGAGTCGTAACATTGAAAGGGAAATTTTTGACTTGACATTGTATGTTGTTGTGTATTTTCCAATTTCCAACCAATAGTTTGGTTGCAGCCAAGGGGGGCAAAATATGAGAACCCACCACTTGCCTCTGCGTTTGTCGCCAGGTGATCCTGAGCATCTTAGTGCCTCCTGCGATCCTGCTTTTGGAGTACAAGTCCAAAGCCGAGATGGCACACATCCCTCAGAGTCAGGACGACCACCAGATTACCATGGAGGACAGTGAAAACAACTTCCAAAATATTACCGATGACATCCAAATGGTCTGAAACACTCAGTGATTCATGTCTCTATTCCCTCCGTTCCTTGTGTTTGTTTCCCCTTATTCGTTTCGATTTCTTTGCAGGATGTCTTCAAGGAGGCCAGATCCAACGATCCTGTGGATACAAAGACTGACATGGAGACACACGTTCGCTCCAGAAAGCTGCCATTAACCAGGAAAGTCTACGCTTTCTACCACGCTCCCATTGTCAAGTTCTGGGCCAACACGGTATGCTTACATGTATTTAGTTAAGAGGTTCTATTAAGATTGGAACAACTTGGATCCTCTCATGATATTCAATCTGTGTCGGAGTCTCCACAAGGCTTATCATTTTCATACAGTATTTACAACAATCGGTAGAAAGAAAAGGAGCAGTTTAAGTTGAATCAATCTTCATTTGAATCTTATTGTGCAGATAAAACACCATCAGTAAACAATAATGACAAAAGGGAAAGGGACAAGGTGCACTCAGTCTTATCGGACACCAGATACACACCACTTGCGCTTTGGATATTCACCGCTTAATGACTACCGTAAAGCTAGGTAGTACACCACATTTGACCCCAAATGCTTAAAGACAAATGTAAATTGTAAATGTCCCCCAGTGTGGGACAAATAAAGGATATCTTATCTTATCTATCTTATCTTAAACAACATTCAAGTCCACAAAATTAGCAGATATTCTAAGAAACGTGTAATCCATTACTGTGCCCGCCCTAGTCTTCAATACATATTTGTTTGTAGTTAGTAACGCATATAAGATAGCATAAAATAAAATGTCTGTTGCTCTCTTTTGTTGTTGTTGCACATTAACTGTAGTGTGAATGTTTGACTTTCTCAGCATTCTTGCAGCTGTTGAGTCCTCATCATCACATTCACCCTCATGCTTGACATTATCTCATCTCCGCTTTGTACTAAGGCTAGCCCGAGGCGGGTTCTCAAATAAACGGGAATTGCGGCTTGGTTCTATTTACAAGGATAATAATGAGCAGATAGCATCAATGAAAGTGATCATTAGCATATCTCAGATGCCTTCTTGCATTCTGACCCCCAAGCGTCAATGGCAGCACTCAGCCCAAACTTACACGTCAGATGATTGCTTGCTTTCCAAGCATTTAACTACGTACTTAAGTGTTTTGCTTCGTGTGTTTTTTAAAAGGTCCACCTAGTGCGTGTTGTATCTGGTACATCAGCTGAAACCTTAAACAATCTGTATGCTAATTATGATACTTTCCCACAGTTCTATTATTTGACCCTGAATTCTATACACGAAATAAAAGCTGATGTTTTTTTATGTAAATGAATCGGTGTACCATTCTTTTAAAAAAATATTATTATCCTTATTATTTTAGATATAATGACAAACTATTCTTATTGCATATCATATTGTCCCAGGTTGTATCTGGTATCAACTGAAATTTTTTTTTCTTTCGGCTATTGTGTTACTTTCCCACAGTCCAATTATTTAACCTTGAATTCTATATTGTACATAAAATATACCCCCCCCCCCCCCCCGCTTCTTCACTGGGCTCCCCCTACTGTTGGAAACTGTCAATGAAACAGTATACCTGTCTAAAAAAATTGAGATTACGGTATATTTTAAAATAAAATGACTACTTATTGTTTTTATATGCAATACCATGTATTGTAGAGCCTCCAAATTTGAGCATAAACTGTTCTGTGACGCTGCTCGGCCAAGTTGTTGTAATTTCCCCAAATGTCGCTTTTATTAGCTGTACAGGCAAGCCTTGGTGGTGAATGAGGTCTGACACAATCCTCTTGCTTTCCTTCCCACCTTCTTACCTTCTTTCAATTGCTTTTCACAGCTAGTTTTCTTGTGTGTCCCCAGCTCTTTTATTTGGGTTTCTTGATGCTCTACTCATACGTGGTCCTAGTAAAAATGCCCGAATGGCCTTCTCCTCAAGAGTGGGTCGTCATTCTCTACATCTTCACCTCAGCCATTGAGAAGATTCGAGAGGTATTTCATTCAACAGACTTAAACTAGTTCCTTCCTTTCATGAAGAGCCTAAAACGAAACGTTTGCCCCATTTGCAGATGTTTATGTCAGAAGCAGGCAAAATAAGTCAAAAGATAAAAGTGTGGTTTGATGACTACTTCAACGTCTCAGACTTCCTGGCCATTGTGTCCTTTTTCATTGGCTTTGGATTGAGGCTGGGTGGAGGGAAAGCCTTTGTCCCAGGCAGGACAGTTTATTGTCTCAATATCATCTTCTGGTACGTGCGACTCCTCGATATCCTGGCCGTCAACCAGCAAGCTGGGCCCTACGTCATGATGATCGCCAAAATGGTGAGTTCCCAACACAACTGAGAATTTCTACCACGCTCCGAGATGCTACGCATACTTCCAACTACAAAATATATCCTTACAGGCATGCGTTTCATTCCCTTTCTGCGTCATCCTTTGCAGGTGGCCAACATGTTTTACATTGTGGTGATAATGGCCATCGTCCTGCTAAGCTACGGAGTTCCCCGCAAGGCCATTTTATATCCGCACGAAGAGCCAAGCTGGACGCTGGCCAAAGATGTGGTGTTCCAGCCATACTGGATGATGTATGGGGAAGTGTATGCTTATGAAATCGATGGTAAGGACGGTGAGGATGGAAAGGGAGATTACGAGGGTAAGGACAGTTTTACTCCAAGCTTCTCATGCAGTGCGGCTAATGTCAGTTTAGGACACAACAAATCAAAACCACACCAGGAACGGTCAAGACTCAGTTCACAAAACCCAACATGATCATTTCAAATGTTTTTTTCACTTTGATTATTAGGGTTGGATACCAAGCCCCAGTACTCAACTGGCCAGATGGTATCCTTTGTGTTAGGTTAGCTTCGTAGCTATGCTAACGTAAATATTCGGTTATTCTTGGTTGTACTGGTCGAGGAGACGGACAGGAGTGAGATGGGAGAAGCTACAAATGGTAGGGGGAAATGAGACGATCACCCCTTGATACATCTACTAGTAGTGATTTGTTCAAAACATTTGTTTCCCCGGTCCATTATTTATTTATTTATTTTACATGGGAGTTGTTGCAGTTGCATGACAATTTATTGCTAGTTTTTTTTAAAGCAATTTTAAATTGTAATATTTGTTTTAGGGGTTTTCCAAACAAAAAAATTGACGATAAGTCTATCATTACCGTATCGATAAGCAGTATCACTGAGAGGCATTATCAATAAAATCTTAATGATAACCATCCCTAACGTTTAAAGGCAGTCACATCCGTTTAGGACAACATGGGTAGTTAGATGTAGTTGACCATGTTTAACGCATGTGTTTTGTGGAAAAATGTATAAATACGCTGATAGCCGCTTTTTCTTCAGTGTGTGCCAACAACAGTGACTCGTCAGTCAAGAGCCTGTGCACAGCAGGAGTGTGGCTGACTCCTCTCCTACAAGCAGTCTACCTCTTTGTACAGTACATCCTCATGGTCAACCTCCTCATTGCCTTTTTCAAGTAGGTTCACACATTTGTTCACACAATCCTTTTACACATTGACAGAATAAAAAAATAAGCACTTTCCACAGGAAAACTTGATTTTTCAGACAGCAACTATATCCCCTAACATCTGTCCATTTTCTATAGCGCTTGTATTTGAGGCGGGGTGAGAGGCCCCAGCTCACCCAAATGAGAAAGACAGCTTTACAAATTAACTACCACACTTTACTGTTGGCTTCCACTAATCAATGAATCAATGCAGTGTACAATGGTAACAACAAAAAGGACACGAGCCACAAAATGAGGCTTGACCTGACCAATTTTCCCAAAAAGTCATTTCTAGTGATCTAAACCAGTGTGTGGCCCTAAATGTAACGGCGTCCCTGTTCTTCTTTACAGCAACGTGTATCTCCAGGTGAAGTCCATCTCCAATCTGGTGTGGAAGTATCAGCGCTACCACTTCATCATGGCCTACCATGAGAAACCGGTCCTCCCTCCACCCTTCATCCTCCTGTGCCATATCTACTCGCTCTTATGCATGTGCAGAAAAAGAAAGAAGGAGCACACCTATGGGCCAAGTATGTCTGACCTGCCCCCCCCCCCCCAAGAGTTGATTTTTGTTGGGGGTTTTTGTTTCATTAACAGTGGGGGGGGCACCAAAAGAAATTGTTCTCTACTATTTCCTTTTCTGATTCTTTTCCATACTATTTTGCGAAATAAGTTGCTCAGAATCTTCTATCCTCTGTGGCATTTTTCATGTTACAAAACAATCATGTTGTTCCTCTTCCCTTCAGAATTGTTTCTCACAGAGGAAGATCAAAAGAAGCTTCATGACTTTGAGGAGCAGTGTGTGGAGACGTACTTTCATGAAAAGGACGACCAGTTTCACACAGGAAGTGAGGAACGCATACGGCTCACCTCTGAAAGGTACAACCTCGAGTCACAGAAGATAAGCAGCAGATAATGTTAACTAACAATAGTGTATTCCTGCAGGTAGCAGCGGTCATTTCTCCAACTACATTAAACAATTTGTCATTTTGTGAACAATAGCATCGAGACCTGACATATTTTCAGATGCTAGCTTGCATCGTTTGTCTGGGATGGCATTTGAGGAAATATGGCATAAATAGGTGTTTATTTGTGCTACTTTTCAGGGTTGAGACCATGTGCATGCAGCTGAAGGAGGTGGGCAACAAGGTCAACTTCATCAAGCGCTCCTTGCACACGTTAGATTCCCAGATCGGTCACCTGCAGGACCTGTCTGCTCTCACCGTGGACACCCTGAAGACATTGACGGCTCAGAGGTCGTCGGAGGCCAGCAAGGTCCACAATCAGATCACCCGTGAGCTCAGCCTCTCCAAGAACGTGGTCCCCAGCATCGTCCCTGTTGCAGCAGACACTGGGCCCCATTCCAAATCCTCCGTGATGGGGAAGCGGAGTGTGGGGGCCTACCTCGGCTCAGCGAACATCGCAGACTCTCTTTTTGGGATTGGTGCCGGGGGCTACGGGACTGATAGTAGTCGCAGAGATGGGCCGAGCCCCTTAACAGGACTTGGGCTGGATCCCAATCTGAGTCCAGAGAGGAGGGGCGTGTTCGGGCTCGGGCACTCCGCCGCTGAGGCTGGCTCCTCCGGCACCGGTGCCTTTGTCCAAAGTGCCATTTCCCCTCCGGAGCTGCATTACCGGGGCCACTCCCTCACCCGCAGCAAACTGACCCGTCCACACGAGCCGGAGTATTCCGACTCTCCATCCAGCCTGCCCAACGTGCCCTCGCGCGTGGCGCACTTCCACATCAGCAGCACCCCCTCCCAGCCGAGCGGCTCCAGCCACCCAGAGCTTGCTCTGGCTGGCCTTTACCAGCAGACGCCTGACAGCGCCGTTGTAGAGTTTGGGGCGTTTGTCGGTAAGTATGAAAGAGAATCTGATGTCGCTCCGAAGAGGAGCGAGGACGATGAAAACCGTGTGTGTGTGTATCCTACTGTGGTCATTGTATCTAAGACTTCGGGCGCTGCTCAGCCTGCCTGCTCTCCTGCTTGCTACGCGCAGCCTGGCAATGCACAGGGTGGGGATGGGGCATCGGGGTACATCAATGAGGCTTTTTGCGATGATGAGGGCCGGACAGCCTCTCCAAGTAGATGCCAAATAAACACTCGGAGCCAAGAATATAGCGGATGTTCCGCCACCGCCCCTGCCATGACAGGCCAATGGCCCCGCAGACGAGGGAGCGGATATTGCGATGCTTCTCTCCCACCAGGGTCCTGCTATGAGGGTGAAAATTGTGACAAGAGGATACATATGGAAGTGCTAACAAGAGGTTTGAGTTATGGGTCGCATTTGCTGGGTACTGGAATCTATCCCCTTCCATATTGGCTGCCATGCAGCTTTTTCCTCCCTTTTGCTCCTTTGTCTGCTCTCGCTGGTTCCGGTGGAGTCCGTTTGATTTCAGACATGTTTTGGCCGCTTGCATGACCGATTGATTGCCAGTCTGAAGCTTTTCAGGATCCTTTTGACAGGTGGAGGCGGGTTTAGGGTTCTCGTGCCACTCTGTTATGATGAAGCGTGGTGATGGGTTTGATTCTCCCCTTCTTTTTCTGTCCCTTGACAAATCAGAATATTTTTGAATGTGTCGCTATAAACATCGTGACCTGATGGAGAAGAGCTTTTCAATTGAAGAATGTCATGTTTGATTTTGGTGCCAAGGTTTGACAAAGTCAAACAAGATTTGACTGTACATGGCTTTCAATGTTGTCTTGCTTTCAGGACATAAAGACTGTTTTGACCTCCAGCGTTCAACACCCAAAGAGACCTGCAGCCCCCAGCGCAGCAGACAACTGGTCAGTCTGTCTGTCTGCCCGTCAATGAAAAAAAGTTTTTAAAAGAATGTCCTCTTACCCTTGTCTGGTCATCTGTTCCCAGGTTCAGCCTGAAGGTCAGGGTCAAATTAGAGCAGTTAACTCCTATGCTGGTTTCACAGAGTTTGACAGGAGTCCTGCTTTTCTCCATCCTGATTCAAGTAGGTTAAAATCGCAGAGGTATCAAAATAAGTTTGATTTTTTTTTTTTAAACAAGTGTGAAATCATAATGGATGACTGTGTGTTTGTAGCTTTGAGGAAGAGGGATCGTAGCAGAGTGTCAGCTGAAGACATCCTCATTCACGAGGATCCCCAGGCTTCAGTGCCGGTATGAAGTGCCCCCCCCCCCCCCCCACACACACACACACACTAACGAAAACATCAGCATGTGAAGATCTCTCAGCTCAATTGCAAAATAAAAAAAACATTTATTGCCCATAAATATAAAACTGTCAAATTAAATACAGAAAGCACAGTAGTAACTGAGCGTACCTTCTTGTTTCCATATATTCGTATGCTGATGTGCAAAATAATTTATTTCATTGATGTCGAATCGGCTCGAATAAAAAATGTCACATCCACAGCCGACAACTCTCCGTGCTAACTCTTATTCTCTCTCCCAGGAAAGAGTCCAAGTCAAATCAGCCCAAGCAAGTAGCCTGTATGTATCCTCTTGTTTATGTTTATACTCTGTGTGTGTGCAAGCGTGTGTGAGGGGGGGGGGGGTGTGATTTAAGGAGCACAGTCCATGGTAACAATGTATATTTCATTCATTAAGTGATATGTAGGAAGTGGTAAAGCTCCTGATTTGTTTGCATTATTGTTGAAATCTGCACTTTATTTTGTTAGTTTATGCCTTTACATTATATACAGTACTTGTGTTTACACCGCAACTGTGTGGCAGAATTAAGTTTTGAAATTGCAAAACACAAAAAAAAACAACCTCAAATTGCATTTAGAGTGAGTTCCATAAATGTTCAACCCGAGTATAGTCTTTTTACTCTATGTATAGGGGTGTTCACACGGCACACATTTGCTCCAGCGCTGCACCGATGTATTTTGTTGCGATATATTTTGCACCGCAGCAAATTGTATGGAGCGTTCACACGTACAAAGCCGCTGAGCGTGTCTGCACCGGCACAGCGTCGGTGCAGCCCCTCTTGCGTTCACACGGCAATTTCTGCAGCGGGGCAAAACGACAGAAAACAAATGAGCTGTCGTGTTGGTTCTTTTTAAAACGTATACACAACTCAAACGACTACTGGACAGGCACGTCCTTCTCCTTCTCGGTCTCCATGCCTTCTGCTCGAGAGTGACCGCCCCCGAAAACGTAAATCAACGATGACTTCAATGACACTCAGAAAAGCAAACACGTAATACGCCAAACAGAAAATCAAGAGAGGAAATCACAAAATAAATTATATGGGGAGCGGGGGGTTGTGAACACACAACAAATGAACAAACTACACAAACAACTCCAAGACAGTCCAGTCTTCTACAAAAGGAAAGATGTTACCAGCCAAGTCTTGTGTCGTTATTAAACAAACACATGGCGGAAGTCCGACAGAGCGCGAAAGCAACGCATTCTCGCCGTACGTAAACTCTTCACAAGCATTTGCTCTGGAGCAAATTTAACCCAGTTGCGTTCACACGTGCAGATTTACACCGGTGCTGCTTCGCTAACGAGCATTTGCTCTGGAGCAAATTTTTAAACCACCTCCCTGAGGTGGATCAAATTTGGTCCGGTGTAAGCTGTTTTTCGGGGCTACGCCGGAGCTAATTTGCACGTGTGAACGCTCTACTGGGGCAGCCCCGGCGTAGCACCGGACCAAATCTTGCCGTGTGAACACCCCTTATGTATGTCAGTCCGTCTCAAATACGTAGTAGGCATGATGCATGCCAGGTTAAGCAGTTTTTTTGTTTTTGTTTTTTTTTGTTTTTGGGGGGTCTGCAAGAATTAACTGTAATAGCGAATCCACTAGGTGGCAGTGTCGCGCATGTTTATTAATTCGTTCCCCCCCCAGTCAGTCAAATCTTTTCTGACAGATTAAAAGCCATTTTAATACAATTATTTGTTACAAGTTGATCTATTCCTTCTTTCTTTTTTGTTACTCAGGATACAAGATACAAGTTGTCTTTATAACAATTTTAAAGGCAAATCACACTATTTATCGTTGGGGGGGCACAAAATGTTCTTCTTCCTAGTAAGGCGTAACAAAAAATATTTGAAAAGCACTGGTATTGTGCGCGCGTGTGTGTGTGTGCGTGTGTGTGTGTGTGTACGGATGTATGTTTTTTTTCTCCTTTAATTTTCATGTCATGGACTTCAATTATCCAAAGATCACTGTTTTAAAAGACAAAGGCACTACAGTTATGTATGTTATTTTCAGACCAAGCAAAAATACCATTGTTTTAGCATCTTTGAAATGTTAATAGGCATTTCATTCAGGCAAACTATGTAAACTGCAATTCTTTACATGCAAGCTTTGTTTGTTTGTTTGTTTGTGTATTTAGTTAGTTATTCATGCTTTCTCACCTAACTGGTTTCTCTATTCCAGCCAACCCCCTGGGGAGGACAAATTACCTGGTAAGAGTCTCACTCATCAACCGTCTTTTCAGTTGTGGACAATCGGGTTCAGTCTAGATTAGCTGGTTCTGCTGCAATACAAATGACTCGTTGTTGCCTTAAGTGCTCTCATGCGTTCCAAGCACATTTAAGTGTCACTTATTTTACATGTCTATAGTCTTACTGCATTTCTTGCCTTGTGGTTAGGCATGTCCCGATCCCTTTTTTTTTTTTTTTTTTTTTGCACCCAAATTTAAGTCACTTGATTTTAGGTATTTGCCGATATTAGTCTTGATCCAATACCTCTGCAATGCATTGAAGAAGAAAAGTAAGACCACATCCAATCCTACTTGTGGTTGTTTTTAAATACACAGTATGGAAATAAATAAAATATACCGGTAATAAAAAGATATGGACTTGCCATGTTTTCATTCCATATTTGTTGTTTTATTTGTAGCTTCAGTCTCTCTCTGCACACCTCGCCACTCCCATCTTGGACCCAGAAAGGACTGTGAGCAACTTTCAAGACTTCCAGTTGGTTTACATGGGAAATTATGTGTTGTGGAAACTGTTTAATGGGGTAGTACTTTAAAAAATGTTAAAATGCCAGTACTGTACACACTCTCCAATTAAAAATCAATCTAATTTTTTTTTCTTCCCTCTGCAGCCATTGGGTCACCTTTCAAGCCTATGGAGAACTACCAGTACTCAGGTAGGCTTCTGAATGAAACGCTGATATTATCAAGGCCTTTTTAAAATTCCTAAACCAAAATAAGTATCTCTAAAATAGAAATGTTCATGTCAAACTGATCTAATTTGCAGTTTATACATAGAATTTTCTTTCTTCAGCTGTTGAACGTAACAACCTGATGCGACTGTCACAGAGTATTCCCTTCACACCGGTCCCTCCCAGAGGTGAGTGTGTGCATGCAGATACATGATCTGAGGTTACAAACAACACGGCACTGTTCACAGCTTGATGAGGATGAAATATGAAACCAACTGGTTTCTGCAATCTTACCCTCAGTATGTGTGTGGGGGTTTTTTTTTGTCTTGTCGCTGCTTGCTCAATTTGGAAATTTGAGGAACTGTGTATTCATTTGTGTCCCAATGAAAACAAATTCAGCAGTCACTGAATGTCTAAACGGACAGCAGTGAGTAAAACAACATCAAGTTTAGTGTGTGATTGTAGTGAACTTTTCAGTCTATCTTTTCAGTCCACACATTTCATTGGCATCACAAACTCTTGGACTTGAAACCACAGTGGCAGGGTGTGTCAAAAGAGTTAAGTGGCGCCATAAAGGCTAACTGGTGTAATGTTTTCATGCTCACACATTTTTTCAAATATGCATTTTCAGCTAGATAACCATCACTCAGTCCACTGTGTCAAGCCGCCTTATAGGTCTGAGGTTCAGGGTTTGGATCTGCTGGCCGTACTTCGTGAAGATTTTTTGTTTTGTTTTGTTTTGGAAAAAAGTAAATAAAAAAAATCCACCATCGGAAAGACGAGTCAAGCCACCCGCAACAATTGTTCGTGCTATACATGATGGAACACGCAGTCAACATGGTGAGACAAACTTCAAAATAAAATCTCTCCAAATACAGCAAGACACGGACTTCAGTGCCTTAGAATGCTTTTATTTTGAAGTTGTTCACGGCAGCACATGGTGGTTAGCGGCTCGTTTTCCTGACTTGAAGTTGAAGTCCAATTTAAGTTTAAATTGCCATCACAAGCTGTTGCCACCAACATCAACACGGCGTAGTCTTGAAATCATGTTCAATTGCTAATTAAGAATGCTAAAAAATATATAAAATCTTAACTGCGCAGACGTCGTACTATAGAATGCGTTGCCTGTTCTCAGAGTAGTGGGTAGTAGTAAGCAGATAGATGCTAAATTAGTGCCCGATATAGGCTGGAAAAGGTTCCGAAGGAAGAATATTGGACTTTTTTTTTTTTAAAGACAATTAAATAGGCCAAAATGACTGCACACTTTGATGCTGACAGTCTCACACAGTTGCAGTTCCTACTGAATAATTCAGGGGTGGGCAAACTTTTTGGCTCGGGGGCCGCATTGACTTTTAAAATTTGACAGAAGGGCCAGGTCAGCACGAGCTATGGTACATTAAAACATTTTAAAAACTGCGTTTGTTGACAGTCCATATCAAACATCAACAGAACAAAAGCATGAAAGTACTGTATTAATATACTTTTTTAAAATGACAACAGTGTTGTTGATGACCTATTTTAGCCTGTGCATTGCTGCAGATGGGTTGTGATCAGACCAGTAGAAGTCGAGCGATACAGAGGTCCTAGGTGGTCGAAAAGATCCCCCCCTCCCCCCGTGTTCTGCAACTTCAAGTCAATGTGCCACCTGGCGGTGAAATGCCTGTCATTACAAGTCCAATTGAAATGAATGCAATCATTCACATCGAATGTTAATTGTGGACCAACCTTCGGCGGGCCGGATTAAAAAGACCAACGGGCCGGATTCGGCCCGTGGGCCGTAGTTTGCCCACCTCTGGAATAATTTGTAACCAACTGGAGATACTCAAACGTGCTGTTTCACCAGCCAAGTTGTTACTGTGCGTCTGATGTCACTTCGTCTGATAACCCAAAAATTTTCCTAGTGAAGAAAATAGTTTGCTGCGATGTACTGTTTAAATTTGCGTAAAACATGTTGACTATCTATTGCTTTGAGAAACCTTAATCATTGGTCTGGGAAAAGAGCATCGTTTTTAAACCTGTATTTAAAAGTATTACAGGTATTCTTAATTGGTATGTCTTGAATCTTTATTCATTCATTTTACTCACTCACTCCAATGATACAAGATGCCAGTAAATCGATTCACCATATTATACAGTAGTGCAGAGAAGAAAAATGCTTTTTAAGGCTGGATTTGCTTGGGGCTATTATTTAGGAGTGTGTGATATGTTCGGGAACTTACAGTGAGCCTTTTTCAACATATGTGTTCACACATCAGGAGAGCCAGTGACGGTGTACCGCCTGGAGGAGAGCTCGCCCAACACCATCAACAACAGCATGTCTTCCTGGGCCCAGCGTGGCCTCTGCGCCAAGATTGAGTTTCTTAGCAAAGAGGAGATGGGCGGCGGCCTTCGACGGGCCCTCAAAGTCCTCTGCACCTGGTCCGAATATGACATCCTCAAGCCTGGGCACCTGTATATAGTGAAGTCCTTCCTGCCCGAGGTGGTCGAGACCTGGCAAAGCATCTACAAGGATGATACCGTGTTGCACCTTTGTCTCAGGGTACCGAAACACAATCGCACACAAAGGCACTGCATCATACAGGTAAATGTACGCTTGTTGTTCCAGAATTGATGTGTTGTGTTTTCAGGAAATTCAACAGCAGCGGGCTGCGCAGAAGCTGACGGTGGCCTTCAACCAGATCCGACCCAAGCCTATTCCTTACTCACCAAGGTAAACACGGCACCCCGGGGCTTAAAAATAAATGAGAAGGGACTTGGTACAAAAGTAGATCAGTTACGTTTGCTAAGTTGAACGTTAACATTAGCCCCTCGCACAAACCTGGCTCGCTCCCTGCAGAAGTTGGTTATGTCGGGTCGGCATGTCAAGACATGTCAACAGTAGCCACACTCTTCTCCTTTCCCAGTTTGCTGAAGACAGATATTGTAAGTATAATTTCCTGCTATAAGTATCACATCCTGCAGTGTTCCTTTAAAGAACCCGGCCAACAACAGAGGAAATTTCAAAAACTGTTTTTGTTCTCAAGGTGTCATGATGACTGTGCAACAAATGAGTTTCTCCACCAACTAGATTAACAGGTTCCTGTGGTTATTTTGTCTGGCTCGTTAAATATCTTCTCAAATGTCATTGCATCGACCATATTTAACTTGCTCGCTGCAAGTCCATCTGTCTACTGTACATTCGGAAAATATTCATCATGCTTTATTTTGTTCTCCTCCATATTCTATCTAAAAAGAATATTCCTGTACTTATCAACATTCTACACATCACACCCCACGATGACAAAAGTGTAAAATGTCCAAAAAGTGACATACTTTGAATAATTTCACCATGTAGAAAAGTTAACTTGCATCTAAGATTGAAAAATGTAGTCAAAATTTGTTGAGCAGTGTGATGGATCAGGCTTTAAAAAAAAAAAAAAAAAAAGCATGCATCTTTTGCCCAAGATGCTCAATGTGATGCAGTCACTTATCAAAACAATTAAAACGAGTATCACAATAGACTTTTGCGCAGAACATGACCATTTCTTCGTATTTATGAGTGACGGTGCCATTTGTGCTTCCATAACAAAAGCCGATGTCTCCTGTTGTGCGAGCTTTGTCATTCAAAATTATGACGCCCTCATTAATGGTAGCAGGTTTTTCTTAAGCGAGGACTAAACATCCTCTTGAGCCTGCTCCACCCTAGGCGTTTGCTCAGCATGCAAATCAAAAAAAGTCGCCACGGCCGATGCATTTGCTTATGTCACATTGTTGCCGAGCTGCTCCTGCCGGTTTCAGAAACAAAAGCCAACGTCCCTTTCAACCGTCTTTATTCCTGTTTTGCCAGCATGCCGATTAGGTGTGTCACGCGCCACTACATAAGTATCATTTAACAGACTGCCCCAAATCTGATTTCTGAAAGGACTACATTACAAAATAGTAGCCCGGATTTGCATTGAATAATCATTTGACATCATTTATTTCCATTTTGCAAACAGTTTTCCAAATCAGTCGCCATGGAAATGGGATGCATTCCAAGCTGAAACTGTCACTACTATGAAAAAATATCTATTAACTGTACAGGTAATTTTTTCAGTAACTTTTTAGCATTCTAACAAGTAAGCTAACCACTGTATGCCGTCAACTATTACTACTAGTGTATAAATTTAATCAAACACTCAGTTTTAATATACTTTAAATGGTGATGTAAAGGCAGTCCAGTGATTCGCGCGTCAACCTCACAGTGCAGAGGTTGTGGGTTCGATCCCCGCTCCGACTTTCCTGTGTGGAGTTTTCATGTTCTCCTCGGGCCTGTGTGGGTTTTCTCCGGGTACTCTGGTTTCCTGAGCACCTGGAGATCATCCGCGAGCACCGTGACAACGGGCAAGGCCATGACCCGAGATTTGAACCATGACCCTCAAAAGTGGAAGGTAGACGTGCTAACCACTATGTGACCACACACCCCAATCCATAAAGTCCTAAATGACTAAAAGTTCAAGACATGAGTCCTCTTTGACCAAAACAAAAACAAAACCGAATGCATGTTTTTAGACCTGCCACCATTTTGTGCCGATGCAGGTTCCTCGAGGTGTTCCTTCTCTACTGTCACTCTGCGGGCCAATGGTTCGCCATCGAAGAGTGCATCACGGGCGAGTTCCGCAAGTTCAACAACAACAACGGCGATGAGATCGCTCCCACCAACCTCCTGGAGGAGACCATGCTGGCTTTTAGCCACTGGACCTACGAGTACACGCGCGGCGAGCTGCTGGTGCTCGACCTGCAGGGTAACGTCAACGCTCTACTCGCGTGACAGTTTTGTTTTTGTTTGGGTTTTTTTCTTTTTGCTGTGGCGGTCTCTCATTTCAGTTTGTCTCTTTCTCTTCAGGGGTTGGAGACATTCTGACTGATCCGTCTGTAATAAAGAGTGGCGAGAAGGGGTATGCCCGCATCTGTCACATGATCAGCACCACTTCAATATGTCCTATTAAGTTGACCTAAACATCCATAAATGTCTTCTATGTCAGTGGTCCCCAAACCCCGGGCCGCGGACCATGACTCATTTGGTACCGGGCCGCACAGAATCTGGAATGTTTTATTTTAAAACTTTCAGCTACATCCGTCTGCGTCAAGTCGCGCTTCTCGGTCACATGATAGGTTACAGGCTAAAATGAAATCCTGGAGCTAGCAAAATGAGTAAAAAACAAACCTCTTTGGGACGGGGAAAAGGCCCTGCCAGGAGACAGGAAAGGAGCCTATGACTTTCAAGAAAAAGAAGTCTACATTTAATAGACAGTATCAGGAGTCCTACTTAAAATACGGGTTTGTCCCAATGGGAGATTCGCACTCACCAAGCCCACTCTCCATAATATGCGGCAATGGTGAGCCGTATTTTTCATGCACTTTGTATTTATGGTGTATCTTATTTGGAAGGCACGTTTAAACGTTACCATAGACCGTTGCGGCCAAATTGGACGTTCCTCGTTTTATAATTCTTGTTTATTATCTTTAGAAACTACCACAGTTTTCATGCAGGTCATGTCATATATTATTTTATTGTATTTATCCGCCACACCTGAAAGGCCGGTCCCTGAAAATATTGTCTGACATTAAACCGGTCCATGGGGCAAAGGTTGCATATTTCCGTCGCAAACACCACCATGGGTTTCGTTGTTGCGTCACAGCAGCACATACGCAATGAATGGGTTAGCCGTCCGCGCATTTAGGTGCTTTGTGAGCAGGCCTTTTGATCTTTGATAAGTCATGTTTCTCATTCATTTTTCATTTGCATCACTTTTTTTTTTTTTTTTTTTTTAATGGCTCCCCCCCCCCACAGGTCATACGACATGATCTTTGGACCGGCCAACCTGGGTGACGAAGCCATTAGGAACTTTCGAGCGAAACATCGCTGTAACTCCTGCTGCAGGAAGTTAAAACTTCCCGGTGAGCTGGGCCCGTTTTAGACAGTCCTCAGAGAACCACACATCGTAAAACATTTATTATTGTCTATTATGAGAAGATTTTGATTAGCATGTTTTTGAGTTTTCTACTGTTTTGTTTATTTTTTTCATAATATTAATCCACTGAACGTTTAACTCATTGATTCTTTCCTGTAGCATTAGAGGGAGCATGTCGTATTCTGTAGGTCCGCCCTGCATGGCGTGTTCGTGCTAGCGTGAAGTTAAATCGTGGTGTTGTGGTTTAGATCTGAAGAGGAACGAGTACACGCCTGAGCAGGTGTCTACCCGGGGGACGGAGCCAAGGAGCCGCACCAATCAATGAGGGTCATGACGCTGTGATGAATCAATCAATCAACTGGAAGAATCCCGCTTGTGTTTCCATGGAAATGGCCATACGCTGTGTCAAAAAAATGAAATGTTTTGCATGTGCATACATGAGCATACATGGTACAAGAATTATTTATTGATGTTTCTTGATGTTGCCTTCTTTTCACATATACATATATATATATATATATATATTTACAAAAAAAAGAGAAATCAAAGTGCATTGTATATCTGTTACAACACCGCATTATTATTCTATATGTCCAAACATCTTTTATCCCAACTTTTTATCTATGAAAACAACATGTTTTTTTTTAAAGGGCAGATTGCAATGCAACTTTTCCACGACATTGTTGGTCATTTTAATCACAAAAAAAAGTGTGTCCGCCCTTGATATTTTTTTTTTTTTTTTACTAAGGTACAATTGCAATATCTTTGTCATCACCTATCAATACGCGCAGCTGAATTAAATCTAGTGTATCTTATAGATACTGTTCTCTGCATGAGCATGAGCTTTGTCATCTTTTATTCAGGGTACACTTGAAGGGGTATTACAGTGTACATTTTGTACTGGACATCATTTTTAACCAATAAAATCACAAATAAGTTTAACGTGTCACGTGGTTTTAAGAGAGTACGATGTGTTTTGTATTTTAATTCGTATTCTGTGTGTGTCCTTTCAAGGGTTCCCATCATTTGTTTTTTTACCCCAGACTTGTTACTTTTTTAATTATATAATTCAGTTAAACCACACCTCAAAAGCAATGTGAATTTCATTGCTTCATTTAATTACATATTTATTAATTTTGTCAGATTGAAGTTATTGCTGTGACCACTGTGGTTTTTTCTATCATTAAGAGGCGGCTCAATAATTTTGCCTCTGTTTGTGACTGGGATATTTCTGTCTGTTGATGAAAGTACTTTCTCGCTTGTACGAGGAACTACACTTGAGTCGTTTATTGATGTGTGTGTGTGTGAGGGAGGGGGGGACGACAAAAGATGTTCAATGTACACTTTCCCCAAACAAGGTACATATATAAGAACAGAAAACCTTTATTAGTCTCGCAATGGAGAAATTCCCGATTCACAGCAGCAAAGTGATGAAAGGAAGAAGTAGAACAACAAAATATAGGAGCTGCTGGAAAGGCAGCCACTCTCGCGGCGGCATTTTGAAGTCAAAATAACACAACACAACACATAGGACACAGTCGTGCAATCTTCACCACTTTTCATATATTTGACATTAGAAAAATCTCATGGCATACCACCCCAAAAAATCGCCCCCAAAATGGATGCACAGTTAAATCGTACTTTCCGAAGAGCACTTGATTGTTCTTCCTGTCAATATATGTCGCTGGCATAAATTGCTGAACAAAAGATGCAATTTTCTTCCCAAACTGAGGTGTACCTAATGTTGTGGCCAATGTCTTGTGCTGGATGACGACAGTGAAAGTGATGAAAGGGCCTTTGGCTTTGTTTCACTTTCAAGATGAGCCACCTCATTCAGGTCACAGCATAATTTTTCTTTCGCTTCTAGTCTTTTTTGTTTTTTCCAATTGAAGAAAGCTGATGTTCTACTTGTCTCATTAA
The DNA here is from genome assembly GCF_054856545.1 of Hippocampus guttulatus. NCBI lineage: Eukaryota > Metazoa > Chordata > Actinopteri > Syngnathiformes > Syngnathidae > Hippocampus > Hippocampus guttulatus. The sequence goes on from NC_141263.1 coordinate 19,964,641, forward strand.
ACAATATTCAAAGTTGCCGTGGCAAGTTGAGCGCATTCTTCAAGTATTTTGTTTGTATTGATGCTTCTTTTTTTTCCCAATGATAGTTTTATTGCTTTTTTGTTTTTATTTGTGTTTTCTTTATTAATTTTTTTTGCTTGGGTTTTTTTTCATCATTCTTGTATTTTATACCTTTTTTAGTTTTAGGGCAAGTAAATCAAGAATATTGATTTGATATTTTCACCGCTTTTTATTCATTCTTGTTTTTATTTTTAATGTATGTTTTATTGAAAAGTGCAGCTGCACGTCAATCAAACCTCTCATGTATTGTGATTTTTCTCAATCTATAATTCTTTTTGGGGAGTTACTTGTTTGTTTTTATGTTTTTTTTCATTCAAAATTGAAGATTTTTACTTGCAAGCAAGCCAATCATTTAGTATATTTCATCCATCCATCCATTTTCTTATCCTCTGTGTATTTCATTTTTATCTATTCATTTGTTTATTTTTGACTTTGCTGGCTTTAAAAAGAACTCACAGTGGTGCTTTGAGAGTGATTGGACTCAATTTTTAGAGATACAAGCTGTCATTCAGATTTTTAAATTTTTTTTGCTTTGACTTGCAAGCTAAATCTGAGACATGAACAGTAGAGTGGCAGTGAATTTACCTCGTTTGACATGAAGCAGCAGTTTTCACATTCGTTAGCCCAGATAGTATATACGTGGCACGCAACAGATCTGAGCAATCCATATTTGAATACAAAAGGTGCAGCAACAACACAACAATAGAGAAACAATATAACAATACTCAGACACTTTTTGATCAAAAATGTTTTTTAAAAAAAATGCTAAATTATAGAGTGCTAGAACAGATTAATGCCATTTCCATTCATTTCAGCAGGGAAGGGTTATTTAAAGTTTTGTGTTGTGAGCATGGTCACAGAACAAATTAAACTTTTATTACAACGCACCACTACTTGTTACCATTTTTTTAAATACATAGTTGTAATTTCTGTATTGTTCTTTTTATTGAAAATGTAGTGTGTTGGGAAGTCAATCAAATGCTTCATATATTAAATTTTTGCTCAATTATTTTATTTTCCTTTATTTCCTTTCTTACTGAACAAAATATTTTTAGTTTTGGGCTAATCAAATGATTCGTATATGATTAAAGTAGTCTTCTTTTTTTTAATTGTAAGTTTTGTGATGTATTTTGTCAAAACAGTCCTGTTTTGTTTTGTTTTTTGTATCGACAAATGATGTGTAGAAAGAGTCTTTTTGTGGTTCTGTTTCAAAGTGGGAAGTGAAAGGAAAGAGGAAATAACAAACTGACTGACGTCACATGTTGATGCACAAACTTGTCAGGCCGACCATGATGCAGTTCCCTCCCATTGGGTGCGGTCCATTTTTTACTTTACAAAACCAAGTCAGACGGACGTGACTTTGCATTTTCATCCACCCTTAGCAAGAACTTGACTGACTTGTGCTGCTCGCCGACCAGCTAAAAAAACAACAACAACAACAAAAGCAAAATGCTGAATGTTGAGATCGAGTACTGGTGAGTTGTCTTCCCTTTCAGGTCAGACGGTGTTTTGTTTTGTAGTGATGTGAAAGGTACACGTCTTGTTGTCTTACAGCGGCGCGTGAGGGTACGACTCTAGGTTTAAAACCCTGGAATCTGCGCTGAAGCATGAGTTTGGTGGCGCCATTCAAATCAAGGGATATGTTGGCAGGAAATGTACTTGTGCATTTTTATTCTCTCCTTAATTTCAATCACTTATTCTATTTCTACATTGATTATCTTAGTTGGTTTGTTTTAGTCTGCTTTCTGCTCTCAACAAAACACGACTGTATTTTTTAAACTGAAAAACGAAGAATATGCAATATGTAGTTTCATATAAAATGTGTTATTTATCCATTCGTTCATGTTCTAATCTGCTTATCCTCACGAGGTGGGGTACATATAGTCGAGCAACCATTTGCGCTCACAATCACAGTTTGGGACAATTGAGAGCACTCCATTAACCTGCCATGCATGTTTTTGCAATGTGGGAGGAAACCGGAGTACCCGGAGAAAACTCCACCGGTGTGCGCTAAGCCCAATAAATGGCTAAAGAAATATCAAAACCAAAAGTTTTCAAGTGTTGAGTCGAGAATGAAATCCATTTTACCCAAGTGGTATGATTCAGCCCTGTAACTCCGGAATTTAAAAATCTTGTCTTTCATGAGTCGACACATAGAGCCAAAAGGTGCAATTTGAAACAGTACTTTACTGATACAGTGGCACCTCTACTTACGAAATTAATTGGTTCTGGAAGAAATTTCTGAACAAGAAAATGTAAGTAGAGTTTTCCATGTAAATGCCCTAATTCGTTCCAAGCCCCACCCCTCAAAAAAAAAAAAAAGAAATTCTGACAAAAATGTTTCCTAAAGCATAGAAATGCATCAAAACATGTAACAAATACATGTTACAATTATATGATTGCGCAATAAATGAGAGTTGTGCACAATGTAAAAAACAAAGAAAAAATGGTCTTTTAACTGTGTCCTCATCTGTTTTTTTTTTTGCCCTCTGTAGTCCATGTTCTCTCTCAGAAGTGGTTTTTAGCTGGCGTTTTGTAAAGAACTGATCCAAGGGCGTTTGCTTTTGTCGGCTTTTAACAATCCTTCGAAAATGTCCAAGGCAAACATCAGCATAGTGAGTGATCGCCCGACTGGTGAACACTTTTTCTGGGTGATTCACATTTACATAAAACGACCGGAACACCTCATAGCCCGAGGGGAGAACGGCTAGGGCGCTGCAAAGACACTTATCTTCACACACAGACCCATACGGTAGAGGTCCCTCTTAGCCAATGGGATGCCAGGAAGATGCTCGGTAATAGCCAATGGCAGAGCAGCGATGAGTATGTTGCGTTCAGGAAACTCGGAGCTGCGAGTGGCCCCCCCCATACTGGATTTTTTTACCTTTCGTAACTTGAAATTTCTTTCGTAACTAGAGGCAATATCTTCCTGTTGAGACGTTTCGTAACTTGAAATTTCTTTCGAAACAAGAGGCAATATTTTCCTGTTGAGACGTTTCGTAACTTGAAAATTTCGTATGAAGAGACGTTTGTTTGTAAGTAGAGGTACCACTGTCCAAAGTATTTAAAGAGCTGAAATGGAAAAATATTTGAGACAAAACCCAAAATTTTGAGAAGTTTCAATACATTTTCACCAACACAAATAAAGTTTTGAATGAAAAAGGATGAAATGAAGTTAACACCAATGTATAATGTTGCACAGTGTCTTCGAGGCCTAACATATCACAAAAGAACTATAAAATAATAAAAAACACTTTGCCCTCAGCGAGTTTTGAGGTGACGGTGGATGGAAAAGAGATCTTCTCCAAGTTGGCCGGCGGAAACTTCCCGGACAAGGAGGAGGTGAATGATATCCACACACTCAGAATTCTGAAGTACCAATTAGTTTTCCATTAATACATTTCTCTTGTGTCTGTGTGTGTCTAGATCATTGCGAAGATCAGGAAGCTCCAAGTCAAAATGAGTTGGTGAGTGACAGTACAAAGCAAAAGCTTCCTCTTATTGATGTCGTATATCGCCATAACATTGACAAAGAATGTAAAGTAACAAGCAGAACAATTAAATACGCTTCCACTAGATGGCAGAAGGGACGATGAACATGTCACTCTCCCTGTGAATCAGAAGATGGAGCAGTGTTTCCATTTTAACTACGGTACTTGTATCTTGACTATACAGTTGATCCCCGTCAGTGAAAATGCCTTAGAAAAGATTACTAAGCCCCCATTATTTCTTAATTTAAAAATGTTGATTAACATTCAATATAACATGTATTTTGTTTACATCTCCTTCTCTGACGTTAATGGGGGGGAATCATGAATATCGCCAGCCATTCAGGGTGCTGGGTTTGTTCCTCAAATTATTGCTATCTTAGTTCAAGAGCTGAAAGTGAACAAGTCACTTCCAAGACATGTTCTTGCCAGCGACGCCAAGTAGCCTGCGGTTGCTCCTTTTTGGCTCATTTTGAAAGCTGGCTGTGTCATACAAGTCCCGGTGCTGCGCAGCCCGCAATCATTAATCTGCCCTTCATCATTTGTCCATTTGTTTATTTATTTGTATGCGACGTATTAATTGCGTTCTCAAAGACGTTAGGTTCAGGTGGAGCTATACAGGTTTGTAAACTGTATTTACTTTATATGAAATTGCTACGCGAGAATTGCTCAACTCAAGTTCGATATAACTGCAGTGGAGCTTCGATCCTTGTTTAGCAAACATTTTCTACGTCTGTCAACAACTGAGCTTTTTCTTTGTAAGTTAAAAAATAAAAATGAACAAAACGACATGAACACTATTACTTTGTGTTTGGATGGTCGAGGGTGCGGAGGCCTGCCAGCGCAAAGGATTCACGACAAGACTAAGAATAGATTTACTTTCGGACTCGCATATCTTCGGTACGGCAGCAAAGAACTACCCCGCAGTGAACGTGGTTGTCTTATTTTACATTGTTGATCCAATCAATGACGTCATTGATGGATCACGCAAATCATGACATTACAGTCGATCGCTGATTCAGCATCAAATGCAAAATATCGATCGATTTCGACATACTTCATCAGACCGGTGCAAAGTCTATTGATGCCACAAGATGGTAGCATGTCACTACATGAAGATGCCACAAGTTGGCGATATTTCGTTTGCCTGGCAAGACAATTTGTAAGTAACTTGAGACAAAGGTCAATATTTCAATATAAACTACAGCGCTACCTTGACTGAACAAATTTATTTGTTCTCCTCACAGGCGAGTAACTCGACCCACTCCAAATCAATTTTCCCCAATGAAATGAAACTTCAAGATTTCCATTCCAGCACAATTCTGGAAATATTTTTCCTCTTTTGTGTTTTTTGAGAATGAAAAAGTATTGTGATAATTCTTGAGTCTGATATATGCATTTAATAATAATTGACCAAGCAATGGCTTGCGTCTGAAAAAAAAAAGGAATGCTGCCCTGAAACAGTGCACTAATTCGTCACGATATTTGACATATTTGGCCTTCAAAGTGGTTTCCCTGTTGTGCCCACAGAAGAGAAGCAGCAGAGCATGATGAGAAAGCCTCCGAGGGGCCAGACGTCGACTGTCCTTTTGATGACTGTGCACGCTAAAACGTCAAAAAAGCGCGACACACGATGCCGTAGAAGGCCGTCGGCTGATCTGGAGTCTGTGGAAGCTGCTCCCATCGTGGCTGCCTGGTTTACGCTTAATCATATCAGCAATTGGGGACGCAATGCAAGGAATTGGATACAACAACAAAAGTGCTTTTTTGCTTTGGGATCAAAACTTGGGTTATCATGATCACTGCTCGAATCAGGACGAAACATTGGCTAAGGGTGGAAAAAGGCAAACTGCACTGAATATGATCATGTTTTGGCCATTTTTGGTAGAAACCACATCATGTTTAATATGTGCTTCAAAATAAACTGCATCTTTTCCACTACCTACATTCAAGTCTTTCATTTTGCAGTAACATTTCAACATGTCTTAACTGTTAGGATTCTTCAAGTGGTTGATTAAATGAAATTCAGACACCTCAAGGATGTTTTTCAAGTGGTTTGCAAATCTGCCACACAGTTCGAAGCAGTTTGAACAAACCTCAACCAAATCATTCTGACACGTCATCATTGCTTCTCAAGTTCAATTTGTAAGTGCAGTACGATGATCTAAATTGTGTTGGAGAAAAAAAATCTATGCCTCTCGATGGGTGCGGTCCATTTTTTATTTTACAAAACCAAGTCAGACGGACGTGACTTTGCATTTTCATCCACCCTCAGCAAGAACTTGACTGACGTGTGCTGCTCGCCGACCAGCTAAAACCCCCCCCCAACAACAACAAAAGCATAATGCTGGATGTTGATATTGAGTACTGGTGAGTTGTCTTCCTTTTCAGGTCAGACGGTGTTTTGTTTTGTCGTGATGGGAAAGGTTCACGTCTTGTTGTCTTACAACGGCAGGTGAGGGTACGGCGCGAGCTTTAGAGACCTGGAATCTGCGCTGACGCAGGTGTTTGGGGACGCCATTCAAATCAAGGGATATGTTGGCAGGAAAGGTACTTGTGCATTTTTATTCTCTCCTTAATTTCAATCACTTATTCTATTTCTACATTGATTATATTATTTGGTTTGTTTTAGTTTGCTTTCTGCTCTCAACAAAACACAACTGTATTTTTTTTTACTGAAAAACGAAGAATATGCCATATGTAGTTTCATATAAAATGTGTTATTTATCCATTCGTTCATGTTCTAATCTGCTTATCCTCACGAGGTGGGGTACATATAGTCGAGCAACCATTTGCGCTCACAATCACAGTTTGGGGCAATTGAGAGCACTCAATTAACCTGCCATGCATGTTTTTGCAATGTGGGAGGAAACCGGAGTATCCGGAGAAAACTCCACCGGTGTGCGCTAAGCCCAACAAATGGCTAAAGAAATATCAAAACCAAAAGTTTTCAAGTGTTGAGTCGAGAATGAAATCCATTTTACCCAAGTGGTATGATTCAGCCCTGTAACTCCGGAACTTAAAAATCTGTCTTTCATGAGTCGACACATAGAGCCAAAAGGTGCAATTTGATATAAACAGTAGTGATGGGAATTCCACACAGACCCATACGGTAGAGGTCCCTCTTAGCCAATGGGATGCCAGGAAGATGCTCGGTAATAGCCAATGGCAGAGCAGCGATGAGTATGTTGCGTTCAGGAAACTCGGAGTTGCGAGTCGCCACCCATACTGGATTCTTACCTTTCGTAACTTGAAATTTCTTTCGTAACTAGAGGCAATATTTTCCTGTTGAGACGTTTCGTAACTTGAAATTTCTTTCGAAACAAGAGGCAATATTTTCCTGTTGAGACGTTTCGTATCTTGAAAATTTCGTATGAAGAGACGTTTGTTTGTAAGTAGAGGTACCACTGTCCAAAGTATTTAAAGAGCTGAAATGGAAAAATATTTGAGACAAAACCCAAAATTTTGAGAAGTTTCAATACATTTTCACCAACACAAAGTTTTGAATGAAAAAGGATGAAATGAAGTTAACACCAATGTATAATGTTGCACAGTGTCTTCGAGGCCTAACATATCACAAAAGGACTATAAAATAATAAAAAACACTTTGCCCTCAGCGAGTTTTGAGGTGACGGTGGATGGAAAAGAGATCTTCTCCAAGTTGGCCGGCGGAAACTTCCCGGACAAGGAGGAGGTGAATGATATCCACACACTCAGAATTCTGAAGTACCAATTAGTTTTCCATTAATACATTTCTCTTGTGTCTGTGTGTGTCTAGATCAGTCGTGGGCAAACTACGGCCCGCGGGCCGGATCCGGCCCCGTTGGTCTTTTTAATCCGGCCCGCCGAAGGTTGGTACACAATTAAAGTTCGATGTAAATGATTGCCTTCATTTAATTTGGACTCATAATGACAGGCATTTCAACGCTAGGTGGCGCAGTTACTTGAAGTTGCAGAGCACAGGGAGGGAGGTGGAGACGACACGGAAGCCCGCAGTAGCGCCAACTCAAGCAACTCCGCTCGATACGACGGAATAAGTGAGTCCGGCTGTCCGCGCCGCTATTTCTATCATTGGATCCAAAACAGCGACATGCAAGAGACTCTTTATTGCAGTGAGTTTTACTGGAATTGCGAATATTTTTACGTCCTGTAGATCATGGCATCCAAACGAAGAGGAACAGTAATGGCCGCGGAAGAGAAAGTGAAGTGTATCTGATTAAACGAAGCAGGTTACAAAGTACGAAACATTCAGGAGATGTTTGGAGTCAGAAAGTCTCAAATCTACAAGACTTTGAAAAACGAGGAAGCGATTCTTGCTCAGTCCGATTCTGGCTATTTCCATGCTCAGAGTGAATTGCTTGCGGCTCGACGGACAGTCGAGTAAATACACGTTTCATGGTATGGCTTGACTGTTATCGTGCTAAAAACTTTCCACAAACTGGAACACTAATAAGAGAGAAAGCAAATTCCATAACACTAACTATGGGCATCGAAGACCTCGAAGCGTCCCGTGGCTGGCATCAAAAATTCATTGCACGACATCAGCTGAGCAACGCTGTCTTGTGTGGTGATCGAGGAGAGGTCAAGTTCGAGACAGTGATTGAGTGGAAAGAAACCACCAGGTCTTTTACTCGTGTCATTGTGTAGCAAATAGTCCTAACTTTGTTATATTTTGTCACCTATCTGTACTGTATGCTGCAGTTTTGGGGCAATATATTGTTGCACTTTGTTGCTTGTGTTGTCACACATGTATGTTGTTAACATACTTGGACGTTCATACAGGACATATACCACAGTTGTTTCACTGTTCTCATAATTTTTTTTTAAAAAAAGGTAATAATTTAATGCTTTTGTTCTGTTAATGTTTGGTATGGACTGTCAACATATACAGTTTTTTATATGAACCGTATCTTGTGCTGACCCGGCCCACCTGTCAAATTTAGAAATCAATGTGGCCCCCGAGCCAAAAAGTTTGCCCACCCCTGGTCTAGATCATTGCGGAGATCAGGAAGCGCTAAGTCAAAATGACATGGTGAGTGACAGTACAAAGCAAAAGCTTCCTCTCATTGATCTCATATACTGTATCGCCATAACATTGACAAAGAATGTAAAGTAACAAGCAGAACAATTAAATACGCTTCCACTAGATGGCAGAAGGGACGATGAACATGTCACTCTCCCTGTGAATCAGAAGATGGAGCAGTGTTTCTATTTTAACTACTTGTATCTTTATTCTACAGTTGATCCCCGTCAGTGAACATGCCTTAGAAAAGATTACTAGCCCCCCCATTATTTCTTAATTTAAAAATGTTGATTAACATTCAATATAACATATATTTTTTACATGTTTACATCTCCTCTGACATTAAACGCCAGCCATTCAGGGTGCTGGGTTTGTTCCTCAAATTATTGCTATCTTGGTTCAAGAGCCGGAAGTAAACAAGTCACTCCCAAAACACTTCTTGCCGGCTACGCCAAGTAGCTTGCAGCTGCTCCTTTTTGGCTCATTTTGAAAGCTAGTTGTGACCGCAATGATTATTTTGCCCTTCATCATTTGTCCTTTTTTTTTTTTTTTTAATCCTGCGTGTACTGTATGTGATGTATTAATCACGTTCTCAAAGCCGTTTGGTTCGGATGTTGCTGTACAGGTTTGTAAACTGTAGTGACGTGAGATGAAATTGCAACCTGAGAATAGCTCAACTCGTGTTCATATGACTGCAGTGGAGTTAGTATCCTTGTTTAGCAAACATTTTCAACGTCTGTCAACAGTGGAGCTTTTTCCGTGTAAGTTAAAAAACAAACAAAAAAACGACATGAACACTATTACTTTGTGTTGGATGGTCGAGGGTGCGCAGGTCTGCCAGCGCAAAGGATTCACAAGACTAAGAATAAATTCGCTTTCGGACTCACATATCTTCTATATGGCAGCAAGGAACGACCCCGGAGTGAACGTGGTTGTGTCTTATCTTACTTTGTGGATCCGATCAATGACGTCGTTGATGGATCACGCAAATCATGACATTACAGTTGACCGCCAATTCGGCATCAAATGCAAAATATCGACCAATTTCGAGATACAGTACTTCATCAGACTGGTGTAAAGTCTCCTATTGATGCCACAAGATGGCAGCACATCACTACATGAAAATGACAATTCGTTTGCAAGCTAATTTGTTGGTAAATCGAGCCAAGGTCATATTTCAATATAAGCTACAGCCCTACCTTGACTTAACAAGTTTAATTTCTTCTCCTCATAGGCGAGTAACTCGACCCACTCCAAATCAATTTTCCCCATTGAAATGAAATAAAACAAGATTTCCATTCCAGTTTTTGAGAATGAAAAAGTATACCCAGTCAGCAAAGGCATCTGGCCCGGATTCGGCATGAAGCTGGCACAGCTGGCCTTGAGTCGGCACTGGCATAATGCATGTGGGCCGAACACGGCCGAGGAGTGGCAAAGGAGGCACTGGCTTGACTCTGGCAAACCAGATGAGGGCCAGTTGTGGAGTGAAGTATTTGGGCCAGAAATCAATTTACAACTCGGGCCCGTATATGGCCAGCCAGTATTGAGCTACCCTTAAATGCAGTTTCAGATTCATTTTTTCAACACAAAGCCTTGTTTTACAATTGCACACCGATGCAGAATTCCATTCATCACACACACACACACGCGCGCGCGCGATGTTCAATCAGGCCCGCAAGATAATTTAAAAATGCATAAAAGACAGAATTTATATTTTTAATAAGTTGCAACTCATCAAGTATCCGCTAGGGACACTGTTTTGACCAGAGAAGAAGACAACAGCAGCCTCAGTCCGTCACTGAGACAGACCCATGACAGCAGACGCGATCAATAGCACTCTCAGATTTACACATTGAATAGCACTCTCCTTAGTTTGTAAAGTGTAGGCAGGGATTACATTTAGATTTTATATGCACATGTAAAAGGTTTAAAACTTCCTTTCTTTATAAATCTTGTTTAATCATAAAGTGCATTGCTATATTTTTCAACACTAATTACTTGTTAAAGTTTGTACAATCAATGGGATCAGTTGCAATGTATATATGTGAAAGATAAAAGTAAATTGCACATTTGTTGAGGGAAATGTAAGGTGCTTCATGAAATGTTTTGTAAAAGATACGTTCATTAAATTTCAACATTTTCCAAATGTTCTTGTGCTTCTTCATACCAAAACAAAGGAAAGGCATATTGTTTTGGTTGTTTATAGCAAAGTATGGTATCATTTTAATGGTCCGGCCCACTTGACATCTACCGAGGCCGTATGTGGCCCACCATGTAAAATGAGTTTGACACAAGTGATGTATAGGAAGGCGTTTTTAGCCGAAAAAAACAACCATGTACAGAAAGGCGTTTTAGACGAAAAAAACGACCATGTATAATGAGGCGTTTTCAGCCGAAAAAAAACGACCAAGTGTTGAAATGTGTTTTTAGCCAGAAAAAAAAACGACATATAGATATAGTAAGGCGTTTTTAGCCCCAAAAAAACCGACCATGTATAGTAAGGTGTTTTTAGCCGGAAACCCCCCCCCACCATGTATAGTAAGGTGTTTTTAGCCGGAAAAAAAACCCGACCATGTAAAGTAAGGCGTTTTTAGACGAAAAAAACGACCATGTATAGTAGGGCGTTTTTCGACCAAAAAAAGACCATGTATAAGGAAGGCGTTTGTAGCCGAAAAAACCGACCATGTATAGTAAGGCGTTTTTAGCCGAAAAAAATGACCATGTATAATAAGGCGTTTTTAGCCGAAAAAAACGACCATGTATAGGAAGGGTTTTGACCGAAAAAAAAAAGACCATCTATAGTAAGGCGTTTTTAGCCGAAAAAAACGACCTTATATAGGAAGGCGTTTTTGACCAAAAAAAACGACCATGTACTGTATATAGTAAGGCGTTTTTGACCGAAAAAAATGACCATGTATATATAGTAAGGCATTTTTGGACGGAATTTTTAGCCGAAAAAAACGACCATGTAGAGTAAGGCGTTTTGAGTCCAAAAAAATGACCATGTACAGGAAGGCGTTTTTGGATGAAATTTTTAGCCGAAAAAAACGACCATGTACAGTAAGGCGTTTTTAGCCCAAAAAAAAACACCATGTATAGTAAGCCGTCTTTGGACGAAATTTTTAGCCGAAAAAAATGACCATGTAAAGTAAGTTAATTTTACCGGAAAAAAAAGACCTTGTAAAGTAAGGCGTTTTTCGACGAAAAAATATGACCATGTATATATAGTAAGGCGTTTTTGGATGAAAAACAACGACCATGTATAGTAAGGCATTTTTAGTCGAAAAAAACTATCATGTATAGTAAGGCATTTTTGGACCAAATTTTTAGCTGAAAAAAATGACCATGTATAGAAAGTCGTTTTAAGCCGGAAAAAAACTACCCTGTATAGGAAGGCGTCTTTAGCCGAAAAAAATGACCATGTATAGTAAGATGTTTTTAGCGGAAAAAAAACCGACCATGTAAAGTACGGCGTTTTTAGCCGAAAAAAACCGACCATGTATAGTAAGGTGTTTTTAGCCGAAAAAAACGACCATGTATAGTAAGGCCTTTTTTGACCGAAAAAAAACGACCACGTACAGTAAGGCATTTTCGGACGAAATTTTTAGCCGAAAAAAACGACCATGTATAGTAAGGCGTTTTTAGCCGAAAAAAACGACCATGTATAGTAAGGCCTTTTTAGACGAAAAAAACGACCATGTACAGTAAGGCGTTTTTGGACGAAATTTTTAGACGAAAAAAACGACCATGAATAGTAAGGCGTTTTTGGCCGAAAAAAAACGACCATGTATAGTAAGGCGTTTTTAGCCGAAAAAAACGACCATGTATAGTACGGCGTTAATGACCGAAAAAAACGACCATGTATGGTAAGTCGTTTTTAGCCGAAAAAAACCCGACCCTGTATAGGAAGGCGTCTTTAGCCGAAAAAAATGACCATGTATAGTAAGGCGTTTTTGGCCGAAAAAAAAACGACCATGTATTGTCAGGCGTTTTTAGCCGAAAAAAACGACCATGTATAGTAAGGCGTTTTTGACCGAAAAAAACGACCATGTATAGTAAGTCGTTTTTAGCCGAAAAAAGCCCGACCCTGTATAGGAAGGCGTCTTTGGCCGAAAAAAATGACCATGTATAGTAAGGCCTTTTTGGACCAAAAAAAAAACGACCATGTATAGTAAGGCGTTTTTAGATGAAAAAAACGACAATGTATAGTAAGGCGTTTTTAGCCGAAAAAAAACGACCATGTATATAGTAAGGCGTTTTTAGCCAAAAAAAAACGACCATGTAAAGAAAGTCGTTTTAGCCGAAAAAAACGACCATGTATAGTACGGCGTTTTTAGCCGAAAAAAACTATCATGTATAGTAAGGCATTTTTGGACCAAATTTTTAGCTGAAAAAAAAAACGACCATGTATAGTAAGGCGTTTTTGGCCGATAAAAAACGACCATGTATATAGTAAGGCGTTTTTAGCCAAAAAAAACGACCATGTAAAGAAAGTCGTTTTAGCCGAAAAAAACGACCATGTATAGTACGGCGTTTTTAGCCGAAAAAAACCGACCATGTATAGTAGGGCGTTTTTAGCCGAAAAAAAACGACCATGTATAGTAAGGCCTTTTTGACCGAAAAAAACGACCACGTACAGTAAGGCATTTTTGGACGAAATTTTTAGCCGAAAAAAACGACCATGTATAGTAAGGCGTTTTTAGCCGAAAAAAACGACCATGCATAGTACGGCGTTTTTTTCGGTCAAAAACGCCTTACTATACATGGTCGTTTTTTTCGGCTAAAAACGCCTTACTATACATGGTCGTTTTTTTTTCGGCTCAAAATTTTTTCCCAAAATGCCTTACTATATATACATGGTAGTTTTTTTCGGCTAAAAAACCCTAACTATACATGGTCGTTTTTTTCGGCTAAAAATTTCGTCCAAAAATGCCTTACTACATGGTCGTTTTTTTCGGTCAAAAACGCCTTACTATACATGGTCGTTTTTTTTCGGCTAAAAACGCCGTATTATGCATGGTCGTTTTTTTTCGGCTAAAAACGCCTTACTATACATGGTCGTTTTTTTCGGCTAAAAATTTCGTCCAAAAATGCCTTACTGTACATGGTCGTTTTTTTGGTCCAAGAAGGCCTTACTATACATGGTCGTTTTTTTTTTTTCGGCTAAAAACGCAAGGATGCTGTGCAAGTGGTTTGCATATCTGCCACACAGTTCGAAGCAGTTTGAACAAACATCAACCAGGTCATTTTGACACGTCATCATTGCTTCTGAAGTTCAATTTGTAAGTGCAGTACGATGATCTAAATTGTGTTGAAAAAAAAATCTATGCCCGTTTTGTTTTAAATCCGTTAGTTTAGCCATATAAGCCAGGAAGTTGGGTGATTTTCCGAGAACAAAAGGCCAGATGCAAGTTCTTACAAGCACGGCAGCCGAGCAGTTTGCGCAATTTTAAGTAAAACATCCATTCAATTAATACACATCCTTCAGTCACACACCCTCAAGATTATTATTGTCATTGCTCCATGAGTTATCATCATAAGTATTGGGTTTTTATTTACATCACATGACAACACCAATGTGCAAAAATTGTAGGTTGACTTTTTATTACAAAAAAGGTGACAAATAAATACAACCAAAACAATGTAAAAATAGGTTGTTGGGTGCTTGCTCTCAAATGTCATTGGTCCCTGGCATTAAGATTAAAAAAAAAAAAATTTGATAAAAAGATAACATTTCACAAACAAATAGCACCATCATGAAATGGCCATGCCAGCCCTGCTGACTGGGCTTGACACAAACAATTGCACTCGAACAATCACGCTCATTCCAAAACAAGCCAAAAGAACGCAAAGTCAGTCTAGAAAAAGATATTATATCAAATATATTATATTTGATATAAATATATTAATTTCCACGTTGTCGCAGAGACAAGGCAGTCTTGACTGACCAAAGTGTTTCCAGTCACTGGCTTCAACGTGTGTCAAGAAGGCATCCAGATCAGTTGTACAATCGCGTAGAGCAAGAGATCAACGCCTGTGTGAGTGTGTGTGAGAAAGAGAGACAGAGAGTTGAAACATTCGACTGCCTGATTGCACAGCATTGATGTTAAGAGATGACAGAAAAAAAAATGTTGTGACAACAGGGAAAAGACTGAGTGAAATGTCAATGAGGTTAGCGGGCGAGCAGGAAGGTGAGTCCGGCGAGGCCCACGCCGGCCGCAGCCAACAGCGCCGTCTTCATGGATGCATCCTGACCGGACTGTCTGCTGCTGCACCACTTGCAGAAACCCTCCTGCAACAGCAAGCACATGGAGAAAACCATTAAGCAATCATTCATTTGACACACAAACACACACACACATATTTTTATAAGACTGTTTGTGAATCAGTCATTACAAAAAAAAATAAAATAAAAAAAAATTATATGAAAATAGTTACAATACAAAAACCAAAAAATCACAAAGTACATGAGGTAAAAATACAAAACCATCAATAAAGTTGTCATCTTACAAGAATTTATTTAAAGCATAAAGTTTGAATATTTAAAAAAATACGACAATAAATTAGCAAAATTACAAAAGTAAGATTATGGTTCGAACAAAATATTTTGGTGAGATGAGTAATATTGCCATCTTTGTCGAAGAATAAAGCTGTAAGATTTCAAGAAAAAAAATCATGTAAATGAAGTTATAATATTAAAGACTTGCCTCATATTGCAAGAATAAAATCCATAATCTTGAGAGGAAAAAAAAGTGTATTCGGATATAAAGTTGTAGTATCAGAAGAAACAACTCATAATCTCACACTAAAAAGGCTATAGAATATTACCCCCGCCCACCAAAAAAGGTGCTCTGCTTTCAAGTGGCACAGGGCTCAACTAACTGCTAAAGAAAAAAAAAAAAAGAACACATTGGAGAGTGCAGGTAAAAAGACGACAAAGAGCACATCCCACCTGTTGTCGTCGTGTACACAGCTGCTGCTTTGTCTCACGACAACAACTACTACACAACTTTGCCGCACCGCTAACTGACTGCGCACGCATGCACGCACGCAACTTCAAGCCCATGTGGCTGAGCTGCCTTTCTGGCAGTTGAAGGCAGCTGCCAACTCAACAACAGGAGGGGCCTGCGTGCGCGCGTTTGTGTGTGTTCCCATTCGCAAAAGCAGACAGCCCAGTGTGGCTATAAATGCCTTTTTATGAAGCGTCTTGGTTCAAATTTAGATTTTCCAGTGGTCCCAAAAAAAAAAAAAAAAAAAAAGCACGAGGTCAACAAGCAGTCTGTCAGCAGAGCGTCAATCCAAACGTGAAACCAAAAACCGAAAAACATGCTCATGTGTATCATGTAAGCAACCTTTGAATGTTGAGTGTAAATGTGCGTTTGGGTGCTTTCCAGTGTCGAGACATTTGAGTGACCTTCACTTTCAAGTCACATTGGGACTTTTTTTTTTTTATAGCACATACCACTGGAAACTTTCAGCTATCAGGCATTAGCCTCACAATTTGCATTTCTAGAAGTGACTGAAGAGTACATTTACACATTTAAATGCCAACTAAAAAACGTTTTTTTCCCCCCTTGTTGTTGCATTGCACTTTCATGTAGCGAGGGGGACAACCCCAACATTGAGCTTCCAAATAAGTGAAGAGGCCACGAGGTCTCAAGAAACAAAAACGTAAACCCATCAGCTACTTTTTGGAAGCAAGACAGCAAAAGCAGCAGATTACGCTTTGTGTGGATTGTCAACTTCTATCCGCTCATCACATGCTACAAAAATAAAGATCAGCTCAATAAAGGTTCTGTCCAAAGATTCACACTTCCACCCTTGTGCCCTCAATTGCACATTCGCTGTCACAAGACGCCACCAGATGATACCGCAGCCCTATATGAAGCTCTTCAACTAACTTTAACATAGTTCCTAGGTGCCAAGATGGTGGTAAAGCACTACATGAAGCTCCTCAACTCTCTTTATCGTATTTCCTTGGCACCAACATACCATAAAAGCAGAACACTTTTTTAAAACAGCAAGGTGGCCTGATGATGAAACAGCAAAAATAAATAAATAAAATTTAAAAAATCCACTAATTGACAAATTAAGCTTAATGAAAAATTTGGGAGTTTTTTCATCGAAATGGCACTCTTGGCTTATAAAGGCTAGTGCAATGGAAATGTATTACTTTTACGATGCATCTTTAAACCAGGAGTGCCATCTGGAGAAGTAAAACATCTCACAAATGCTTCATGGAGCTTCATTTTCCCATTACTACGATGCGCAAGTAGCAAATCACAAATGTACTTATGATATATTCTAAAAGCTTTTTGAGACTTTTTTTGTGATGGATTGCTCTCATGTAAAATATGTGCTTTAATTCAATCACGGTGGAAAAACACTAGTTTACAAATTCTACGTGCTAACAGTACTGTAGGTGCAGAAAGTTAAAGATGGTGCAAGCACCTACCCAGCCATTGTTCTCCAGCATCCACTCCTTCTTTTCCTCGATCAGAAAGTCAGCGATGGTCTCTGCCAGCTTCCTGCAGATTTGGGGCCAATCGTTGAGGTCCAGCCTCAACTTGGTGATGGTGGTGGTCTCCTCCTCCTCATTGTCCTCCAGCAGCCTCCTGGCTAGCACTCCCGTGAAGGCGAAGACAGACACCACTCTCCCCCAGTTCAGGAATCCATCGTTCACCATCTCTTGCATCACACTCCTGAGACCAGAGCACAGGTCTGGCCAGCACCCCCGGACGAAGGTCTGCACCAGGTTCTGGAAGGTGGCCTCATAGAGTGACTCGGCGTGCCGGCCCATGCGCCTCATGGTGGCAGCCGCCTCGCTGGGAGGGAGAGGGGCCTCACTGGGGTCTGCTGTGAGACACAGGCCAATGTAGTCCTCGGCTATGGCCAGGCTCTCATTCCACAGCCCGCACGACGACATGTTCTGCAAACGCACATGCAACAACACGGTTGGTTCATTTGCACTTCAAACTATTTATATAAACAATTGTTAACTTTGGAGGGGAGTAGTGTTGGCGCCATTTCCTTGCTATTCGCTCATAGTTACTAGTCGTTAACTTACTGTAAGTCAAATACAAAATCACGGTTGGTCAAACACCAGTGGTCCTCTCTTTAAAACAGTACCAACTAAATGTGGAACGGTGTCAACATTTCAGATGACCAATATTATCATAATTATTCGTATTAGAACGATGTCACTCGAACAGACACTCGAGTCTACAGCGTGTTCCAACGTAAAAGAGTTACGTTGCGTGCGTAGCAAAATAACCCGTCCGTAAACCGGGAATCACCTCTCACGTGTGCCATTATCAAAGCTCCAAGATGAAACAATTTCAAGGTGACTAGCAGATATTATATCTCATCGGTTGGTGGCTTTTCATGAAACTGTTACCTGTATTTTTTCTGACCACTACTATGTTGGGTTAGCGATAGACGAGCGTGCATACCGACCTACGTACATTCGGACGTACGTAAAATTCTCGTTACTTCGCAACCGTTGGAACGGAACTATGGTACAGTACTCCATCGTAAACCAGCCGTTGTGATGAGGCAAACTACCTCCTGTAGTGTGCCTCATCAGAACCTCCAGATCAACCAACTAAACACGATTGAAATAGTCTTTTTTGTAAAACATGTTCAACTTCTACAGAAGAGAAAAGATGTACGAATGGTTAGAAAAATGACAGCGGCCATACATACGTCAAGGCGTCTGTATCGTCTCATTGTAAAATGGTTTTGAACGCCGAAGCCGGGTAACAAATGTGACCTAAATAAGACCCGAGTCACCGCGCGACTTCCCTGTAAAACATTACCGAGTGAAACACAATACACAACGTAGTTTCCCCGGTTAAGACAAGGTTTGTGCCGGTGAACTTGAGGGTTTTGCTCGCCGGCTAGCCACAAGGCTAGCTGGCCGTTGATGTGTTACCAGAGCAATGGTCGACACAAAGGACCCAATTCACCTCACCGGCTCTCAAAAACTCCACCAAGCCGAAGCCCCTCCGTACATAGACCCCGCATTGATGCCGCAAAATACATTAAATACATATAGCGACATACAAATGGAAATATATATAACATATAATATGAAATAAAAGCACTTACCCTCCCAGCGATAATAAGACGACTGTACTCTGCAGCGCAAAAAAGACCGGCGGCGGGCGGAAGGAGACGGAAGGAGGCTTGTGATACTTCGGTGGACTGATGTATAAATGCGCCGGCGCAGGTTATGGCGTTTATAAGGAAATTGACATGAAAGAGGTCGTAAGGCCTTTGTGACGTCAATGATTTCCTTTTTCGCTGAAACAACATCAAAGACTTCAAAGACGATTTTGGGGGGGGGGGGGGGGGGAGAGAGACACCAGAAACACTGTGAAAACGCAAGTTTTGCTCGCTGATTTGAAACAATGATTTCCTTTTTCGCTGAAACAACATCAAAGACTTCAAAGACGATTTTGGGGGGGGGGGAGAGAGACACCAGAAACACTGTGAAAACGCAAGTTTTGCTCGCTGATTTTGAAGCTGATAAATATTTTTTCCAACACATAATATAACACATTCATTTCAATAAATAAATACAGAAACAAATACAGGAGGTGCAGTTTTATTCCCTCCTTGTTGCAGTCTATAGACTGCGTAAAGTGTTAGATGAGGGCCAAAATTGACCAGTATTTAGGACAATGGGATCAAATCAGCTGATTCAAGTCTTATTTTATAAGGTGATTAAATCAATTGTGAAATGGGTTGTCTGTAGCATTAACGAGGTGATAAACTATTTACTCACCCTTAATCACTCTAATGTCACTGAGTGACGGTTGTTTGTGGATGATCAGAGTATATCAAAACGTGTCATGTTAATTTATGTTCAGTATGAAATTCCACACGTGAGTCTGTTAAAAAGGGATACTCAATAAAGCCTACGGTAGATTTCTTTCTGTGGTTGTAGGGTCAAACTTTCCAAATTCATTGACATTGACTGTGTCCCAAACAGTGTACACAATGGTGATCTGCTTGAGAGATCAGCATGAGGAAGAACAGAAAGAACATGTTTGCCCTGAAGTCAAATAAGTGAAGGCAAACACAAAGCAGTTTAATGCATCTGCTGTTATTTTATTTTGCCTTTTTACACTGGAATTCCCTCATGTGTCCCTAACACGAGGTACTTTCCCACCTAATATTCATTCTACACGCAGAGAAATTGTGAGTCAAACTGGTGAAACAGAGATTCCGTCAGACAGTTCTGTATTTTTTTTTAATGGTAGAAAAACAGCCTATCAATATTCTCAAGACCTTTAAACCTGTTCTGTAACAAATTCAAGACGTGTCACTGACTAAAGGGTCAATATCAGGTCTTGTGGCCCGTTGACTCAAACAAAAGTTTTTTTTTTTTCCCCAACATGCATGCTCATAGGGGAGCATGTTCTTTTAAAAATATATGTACAGTAGATGGATCCCACATTCTAAAACATGCATGGTACCGTAGGTGTATTGATCAGTCCAAATTGTCCCGAGGTGTGAATGTGAGCGCAAATGGTTGTTTTGCTATGCTATTTGTTGTGCTCCCTCCCTGCTGCCCAGAGACAGCTGGGATAGGCTCCAGCACAACATTTTCTTTGCAAAAAGTTCAATGCAGCCTCACAAGTCTAAAGACGGTATTTTGATTAACGTTGCACAAACACAAGATTAATCAGAATACTGTGTTTAGACTCATGCATAGAACATACAACTGTAGAGATATTTTGGGGTTGACTTCCCCTTTAAATGGCCATACAATTTTTATTCTTGATCCAATCTCCACTGTTGGAGTTTATATCGAGTCGTGTATTTAATTGCATACATTTGAATACCACACATTTCTGATGCAATTGTGTTTAATGCCGATTGGAGGTTTACAGTCAATTCAAATAAGGTACAATGCAGAAAAATTACAACTAAGACAGTGCTTGAATTAGAATAAATCCAATTCGCGACAAATTGCTGTCCTTTCAGTTTCATTCTCAGACAATACAATCTACTGTGTTCATGGACAAAGCCATCTGCGTTTGAAATTAGTCTCCTTTGTCACTTCACACATTAAACTGATTGTAGAGTGACATCACCCAGCTATTATGAGAATAATATACCACGACCACTTCGTGTTAAAAGAAATACCCTAACATTTATGATGTTTTTTAACATGTTTTTCAGATTATCATCTCATTGAAGGTTTTTATTTATCGGGCTTGTGTCTTTGTCCTGCTGAAGGATGGTTTAAACACTTCTGTTGATTCCAGATCATCGCACGTTGAGACTAGGCCCAAATCTGCATTACAGAAGAGTGAAGATTAACAATGTTAACATTTCAGCCTAACACAATACTTTTCTCTTAAAACAAAACAAAACAAAACAAAAGCATGCTGTATTTCTATGTATGTGACAAGAAATCAAAACATGACTTGAGACATTTTAAGTACAGTAAGTCGTGGTTTTACGATGGGGAAGGTGTGATTATGCAACACCTTATATCTAATTCCATTACTTTTCAATCATGTGGAAATATGAACAAACAAACAAAAGAATAAGGAGCCTCTCACCCTTAAGGTGTTATCCCAAGAGGCAGAGCAGAGCGCCGTGCCGTCCGGTGACAATCGGACTCTGCTGACGCGGTTCTCGTGACCATACATTGTGGAAATGCGAGTTCCCTTTAGAACATCCCACACGTTTATGGCGTAGTCGTTGTAGCCGGCGAAGAGCAGGCGACCTGAGAGGAAGGAAGAGGAAGTGTGACCGAGAGTCGAATATAGACAATGTTCTTGAGAAAGGAAACTTTATTTTTTTCCGATTTACCACTGAGGGAAAAGTCCACGGTAGATGCTCCGAAGATGATGCTGTCTTTTTGGTAGACGGCCACTTCGCGGTCAGCACGTAAATCGTAGAAGCGACACTGAAACAACCATAGAAGCATACTCATTAAAGGGGACATATTTTTAAAAAAACTTTCGAATGCCTTGCAGACAAACAGCAGATATCAGGAAAAAACATTGTTTAAATGCAAGTTTTTTTTGGCCAATTTTTTTTTTTATACATATCGCAGAAACCTAGCATTTTAACAATGTGGCGACTTTTTATGTCCAATGTAGAGCAGAAGAGAAGTGAACCAATATGGTCACAGACGAGTGAGGAATGAGGCTGTCTCACTTTCCTTTCTGCTCATGACAATGATGAGAATGTTCCATAAACATGAGCAAGGTTCCAAACATACACACACATCATATTGCAGAACAGGAATAATGTGACCCACCGTGGCGTCATCAGAGGCAGATGCAAACGCATCTCCGCTGGGGTAGTACCTAAAAACACAAGGGGGTGGATGAAGATTATGATGAAGATCTGATTGCTGTCATCGATACCAGTGTAGACTCAATACGAAACCAAACAATTCAGACAACCATGTAACATTTTCACATTCAACTTGGACTTAGTTCGAGTGAACACAACATGGGAAAAAAAAATAAAAAATACCTCGTGCTGCTAAGCACAAGGTATTTGTGGAACATGTTTTATTTATAGTGTGTGCTGCACTCACTTGACACAGTTAATGTCAGACTGGTGGTTCTCAAAGGACTGGATGTTCTGACCAGAACGCATGTCCCACACGTTGGCCTTCTTATCACAGCCCTGATAAGATGCACCGTACACAGCGACAGTTGATATGATCAAGCAGAAACAATACATGGAAAAGTATCTGTGTGTGTCTCTCACGCCGGAGACAAAAGTGTTGCCGGTCTCTGAGGGGGCGAGGTCCAGCGACAAGACGTCCGCCGTGTGACCATGGAAGCTCTGCAGCAGCTGAGCACTCTCCACGTCCCACAGAGCACATGTGCCATCACCGCTGCTTGTAAGGAGCTTGAGAACACACACACGCACACACACACACACACACAAAAACAAACAAATCATTTAATTGATTGTGATTAATTGCTACTCTGTAAGGTTTTGGGTGCCAGGGAAAACTGACACAACTGCAACTAAAATTCAAGAAAAAACAATAACCCATTTTTGTTCATGAAATAAAAAATGAAAATTACTGCAAAAATAAAAACACATGGGCGGTCCGGTAGTCCAGTGGTTAGCACGTCGACTTCACAGTGCAGAGGTTCAATTCCAGTGCCTCCCTGTGTGGAGTTTGCATGTTCTGCGTGGGTTTTCTCCGGGTACTCCGGTTTCCTCCCACGTTCCAAAAACATGCATGGCAGGCTGATTGATCACACTAAATTGTCCCTAGGTGTGAGTGTGAGCGCGCATGGTTGTTCGTCTCTGTTTGCCCTGCAATTGGCTGGCGACCGGTTCAGGGTGTCCCCCGCCTACTGCCCGTAGATGGCTGGGATAGGCTCCAGCACCCCCCGCGACCCTAGTGAGGAGAAAGCGGTTCGGAAGATGAATGAATGATTAAAAACACATATAAAACTAAAAGTAATACTACAGCCAATAAAAACTAATGAAGCGTTTTTGATCAAACGAAAGCTAATAAAAGCTAACAGACTTTTGTTAGCTTTTATATTTGATTGCTTTAAAAACAAATTAAAATCAACCAGATTTAAAATCTAAAAGTCAATGAAAAATCCCAAACTATTATTACTATGCGACTCTAAAGAGCAATGACATTAATTCATGGATGGATAGTTGCGCTACCACAACACTGGAACAAATTCTCCAGGTAGCATTTTTCTGCTTTTTCAATACAACACTTACTCTCATTCCATTAAAATATTGACAGGGAAATTGTTTTGTCCTCATAATGAGACAATTATCAAATGGCTGTCTGAATAGGGATGACAACAGAGACAAAAATCACGATGAAATATGGTCAAACAATGCAATAAAACATAAATGTAATCAATGACACTTTTACAATAATAATTTCAACAGAAGCACTTTATGATTCTTCATGCGAATGATTTCTCAAAATGTGCTCCTTCTTGTGGTACATAAAAGGATCACTTAAAAGACCCTGTAAAGTGAATTCAAAGATTTGTTGGTAAATACTGAAGATTGACAACAATGTAGAACTGAATTGTAGAGCTATGCTGTAGCGTCACACTCTTTTTCAACATGTCAGTTGTCAGGATTTTTCTGGGCGGTCGGTAAACCTGTGATGCGCTTGAGCTTTCTGGCAAGACTCTGGGCAAGTTTTGAACGCTTTCTTTCCATCAGTGGCACAATGGATTTGTAATGGCCACCATTTCGAGCATGGCAGAGTGCAGCAAAGCATGGCGATGTGTTCCCCCCTCACCCCCCCCCCCCCCCCAAAAAAAATCATCTCGTTCGTCAGGGGTCGTTCAAGGTCACACATGTTCGCCAAAAGGTCGCTGGTACTTTTCTTGTCGCCAAGGCCTTACGGCAAAATAAATAAATAAAAAAGCAAACGTTTGCACCCTCGAACGAACCTTGATGAACTACAACGTGAATGTACGTTCTGCTACCTTCGCCACCAGTCGCAATTGTTCGCCCCCTCAGTGGGATAGGGCTTTACACTGACTAGACTGCGAGTGTTATGTTCCATTTCCAAACGCACCTGAGTGTGGGCATGTGTTTGCTGCCATCTTCTGGTGAGATATAAAATTGCGCTTTTGTGTGTCAAAAGTGCCGACGGGCGACATATTCATTTTATACCAGCGGCTATGGGCCGTTAAAAGAGATGAGACAACATAAGCGGCTTGCGCGGTGAAGAAGGGACGACAAGCACTTAGGGGATGCAGGGCTCCATCAGCAGTCCCGGCGGGCGGACGGATTAGAGAAGGAATTCCCGCCGGATGAACCAATCCGGACGCACTTCCTGTTTTGCATCAACAGCAGAGCTCCGGTTGCAGCGCGAATGCGGCACAATTATCAGTAAGCCACAATTAGCGACAGGAGACCAGATGTAAGAAGCGCTGATCCGACGTGAGCGCTTTCGCATGGAGTGCATGTGTATGTGTGCGCGCGCATGAAAATAAATATGGCCCATGTCACGCTTATCGCTAAAATGAATAGATTTCTTTCTGACTCGTGCATGAAGCTTTCTGCCTCAAGCTCTACTTAGCAGTATAAAGGCTGTCCTCGTGTGCCTGTGTGTGTGCCCTCAAGTCAGAATGTTCCACTCTGTCTGAGATAAAAGCCACTCCAGTTCTAAAAATACTGACAAGCGAGGACCAATAACCCCCCTTTGTCTCTGTCACCCTCGCCTCACACTAACCTCACTGCACCCCCGCCATCCCTTTCCACCATGCTCCCACTCTTATATTTGGCCCCTACGGCCTCCTCTTCACTCGTGTAGGGCGACTCTGTCATCAATCAAAGTGTGCACGCTAATAATATGACTGGCTTCGAGTTCATTCGAAATGAATTGGCGTCAGTGCAACAGGAGCTACAGTAGGTGACAAGCGGCCGGGTTCGAATTTAAAGTCAGCTACATTGGCCTTCAAAATCGAATGGCCTCCGTTGAAAATGGCGCTCACCTGCATGTCGGAGTTGGTGAAGGTGCATGCTGACAGGTAGTTGGTGTGCATGGCCACCGACTTCTTCTTCGTCATTGGGTTCTCGTTCGGGTCCATCGAGAGAGGGAACACACAACATTTGTTGTCCAGACCTCTGCGGCACAGTAAACGCACACGATGATGGGCAAAATAAGATTCGGGTTTACGATTGCTGATTTAAGAAGGATTAGGGTGTTAATTTAGGATTCCAAACCACAGTTAGGATTTCAAAATTAGGGTTTGAAAGTGGGGTTGTGGTATCGAGACAGGGTTAGCATTTCAGTCATACATTTTCAAATTGGGGGTTTAAACCATGATTAGTGTTGCAAACATGGGTTAGGGTATAAAATTAGGGCTTTCAATTTGGGTTTAAATTCAGGTTTGAAGGTAGGGTTACAGTTTCTATTATGAGTTAATATTAAGCAATAGGATGAAAATATGGTTAGGACGTAAAATGAAGGTCTGAAGGCAAGTTTAGAGTTAAGGTTTCAATCTGGAGTTACAGTTACAAATTAGGGTATCAAGAGCGGATTTGGATTTCAAATTACGGTTTCAAGGAAAGGCTCATGGTTCCAAACCAGGGTTAATGTTTCAAGATGGGGGGGGGGGGGGGGTGTTGTACTTTCAAATTATGCTTTCAAGAGAGGATTTGGGTTTCAAATGGTGGTTTCAAGGAAAGGCGCTTGGTTCCTAACCTGGGTTAGTGTTTCGGGCCTGGGTAAGACTTTCAATCTAGACTTCAATTTTCAACAAAGAGTTATGGATTCAAATGAAGGTTTCAAGACAGGGTTTTGGGTGACAAATTAGGGTTTTAAGACAGGTACACACCCGCACGCCACCGCACAACCTGAGGGAGCGTACGCACACGCCATCACCCACGTGCACGGCAGGCTCATGGCATGCTCCTGTAACAAAAACACCCACATACACAATGAGGATTATGTTTTTACATTCATGTTGTTCTCTAAGTCCACTTCGATGCATACACGTGATCTTTTAGCAAGTATTTTCATAGGCTCGTAGAAGCTGCCGTGTGAAGCGAGTGGACAGTGTGCCGGGTTCTACTGGCAGAACCTCTATTTTGTTGGTGTTGTTTTTTGTTTAATTTCATTGCGCAAACAATACATGGCTCACTCAGCATTTCTTCCTCTGAAAATTGTATTAAACATTTTGCTCAGCAACGAGCAAATGTGGTGACGGAAGAGATTTTACTGTAGTTGTTACTCGGAAAGTTTTTCCACTTCAACGGAATATATATAACCTGTCCAATAAACAATAAAAAAAAAATATATATATATATGTGACAATGAGAGGTTGTCTACAGCAGGGGTCCCCAACCACCGGGTCGAACATAGACAGACCGGCGAGCTGTGCCGTTAGCATATTTACTTCATCAGACGTGGCGCAATTATGCGCGACTTTACCCAATCGGAGTCCCTCTTCTAACATTGGGTTGCAAGTTGAAATAAACAGAATTCGTCAATAAATTAAAGAAGAAGCAGTACACAGAAAGCCATTGTAACAAATTGCCCAAAGCTATGGGCAGCCATGACTTCCGAAGATGACGCTATTTTGACAAGAGAAGTTCCTCCCCTGGCGGTATACCTCAACTGCGACATGGAGGCGGAAGCTGTGCGTGCTCTGTCATCTAACACAAGTGAATAAAATCAACCCGTTGAATCATTTGAACAAGTACAGTAGCACCCAAGTGATCAATTGGAAAGCATGAAAATGCGAGCAGAGTTTGCCTGCCCACGTAAACAGTCACACTTTAGTCGCTAATAACGAGCAATCAATCGTGTCGTTTTCGTTGTTTTTTTTTTGCAAGTAGCAATGATGATAACCCGTATGTAGGATCGTAACTTTATTTATCCGAATTGGATGATTTCTTAATAGTTCACTGTATTATTTTATTTTACTCTATCCATTTGCTGTGCAGTAGAATACCAGTTTGAAATGAATGAAAATATAAACTGTCAATAAAATGTTGGGGACCATCAGTCTACAGCAGGCATGTCCAGCTCCGGGCCTGGAGGGCCACCGTCCTGCCTGTTTTCCAGCTCTCCCAGCCGCAACACACCTGATTCAGGTGATCAGCTCATCAGCCAGCTCTGAAGCACCATTAGAGGGATCATGAGTATTTGAATCAGGTGTGTTGCTCCTGGGAGAGCTGGAAAACGGGCAGGGCGGCGGCCCTTGAGGACCGACTTTGGACACCCGTGATCTACAGCACAATTATGTCATACAATTTAAGAACTTAACAAAAAATCTTTAAAAAAAATCATGCCTGGGACTGTATACTCATAGCCATAGAAATGTGGGTTTCAAAATGTAAAAGAAAAAAAACCCTGTTTCCTCTTCAAATTGTTGAGCAGGTTTTAAATACTAGGGGGGGAAAAAAATTGAAGCATTTGTCACTTATTATAGTTAACTTACCTTATTCAGAGTGAATGCATCCCACACAATTACTCTACCCTCCTACAAGACAAAAAAAATATGGAAACGTTAACTCAGAAACACACTCATGTAAAGTACATACAGTGGATCTGTGGTTTTCGAACAATTCATACGTGTGTATGTGTGTGTGTGTATGTCTACCTGCGAAGAGCTGACCATACGCCGCTTGTCTTTGCACCAGTCCATGCACAACACTTTGTTGTTGTGACCCTTGAGCACACGTCTGGTCTTGATGGACAGAGATGACAACACCTCCACCTTCTCTGCCACCTTGCTTACTGCACACAAACATGCAACACATTAGGATGGATTCACCACACTGCTTCATTAAACCTCAGAAATATTCAGCCGATTTTCATAAGTGCACTTGATCATTACAAAGAGTTACCTTAAAGATATTGTGGTTAGAGCAACAACTTATTTCTGATAAGGTTACACAAATATAAAAGCTGTAAAAAATATTCTGCCTTTACAAAATAATGGTTAGTTCTGAAAGGTGTTCATAAAAATATATATTACTGTGGTTACATTGCACTATATATATATATATATATATATATATATCGCGAAATGCATGTCATATTTAGATTTAGTTACCTTGTTTATACGTGCCAGCTCCTCTACCCAAACGTTTCATTAGAAATGCAAATACAGTACATGTTTTCCAATTATAAACCAAAAACGGCAACCGTTGTCTCACCCCCTTTAATGACAGGAAGCGTCTGCCAAAATGGTCACTATAGAATTGCCATGTGTTTGGCGTGACTTACACTCGACGTCGTTGAGCTTGTTCCTCTCCTCATCCAACTTCTTCTTTAAATTGGCGCTTTCCCTCTTGAGCGAGGCCAGACTTTCCCCCGCCTGGAGCCCCTGACACGCCATCTTCGCACATCCAACCACACAATCGGCACACACAAAACGTTCAGGAGGACATTCAATGGCGGAATTGGGAAGAACCGCGAAAAGAATGCTTGTGAACAGTGAAGGAAGCGTCCCGCGCGGGTTCCGTTCAGCGAGTGTGCGTGCCCGCGCACGCGCGCGCGACACTCTTACGGCACGTGCGCCTTTCCGGTTGGAAGGCCCCGCCCCCACCTGTGCCTCTCACGCTGCTTCACCGTGTGTCTACCACTCACCAACGCCACCAGAGTTGGCAAAGATACCAACTTTGTACTGAAATCAAAGTACAGATACTTGTGTAAAAATACTCTGTCTAAGTTTAAATATATTTATAATGTTTTTTTTAAACTTTGTTCGTAATTATATTTATTTGATAGGAGGCAGGCTTTTTTCCCCATGGTGTATCATCCACAAACATACTGTATTCCGATGTGGAATAATGTTGTAACATCTTTCTGAAACATTCTTCTTATGCGTCTATTGGTATTGATAGGACGGCTAAAGAAACACACTTTTCCCCGCAGTTGCACCTGTTTTATGTGACAACACTATGAAGCAAAAATACTGTCAAAATCGAGTGTTACTTTTGCAGTCAATACCAGTAAAGCAGATGGAATTTGGGACATGACTGCATTACCTTCTCCACGCAGAAGGAGCAGTAGTTGATGGGCTCTGTCTTGATGTAGATGTTTATGAGTGGGCTGGCCTTGTCGCAGCTCTCACAAGGGCCAAAGGTGGCCGCCACAAATGTCTGGTCACACATGACTGCACTTGGGATCGCACAATACGCCTGTGATACACACAATCAAGCAAAGCACAGCAATTTAAATTGTTACGCTGCATCTTGGCCATCTTGAATTTCTCATTTCGTGTGCGTGTGTGTGTGTGTGTGTGTGCGCGTGTGTGCGTGTGCGTATGCGTGTGCGTGTGTGTAGATAAGTAAATGGTAATCTCGTCAAGCCTGATCCTCCCGTAGGAGAGCAGGACTGCTATTCTAGGAGCAGCACCAACACTCAGAATAAAAACACTTTACCAACAAAAAAGAGAGAATTATGCTCCCCCTCCCCTTTTTTCTACAATAAATACCCGAATTTCATTTCTATTCAAGTTTGCATGTTCTTCCCGTGCCTCGCTCCGAGTACTCCGATTTCCTCCCACATTCCAAAAACATGCATGGTAGGTTGATTTAACACTCTCTGTTGTCCTTAGGTAAGATTGTGAATGGTTGTTTGTCTCTGTGTGCCCTGCGATTGGCTGATAACCGGTTCAGGGTGTATCCCGCCTGCTCCCCGAAGACAGCTGGGATAAGTTCCAGCACACCCGCGACCCTCGTGAGGAGAAAGCGGATCAGAAAATGGATGGATGGACAATACATTATTTTATGCATTTACCTGTTGACTAATTTGACTGCAGAGCACTGTCATACAATTCCAAAGGTCCTCCTAATATATACGGAATAACATACACACTGCATAATAGTCTGTACTAAATAGACAAGGGACATGATTCTTACCTCAGAGGAGATTTTTTTGGGCGGGTTACGTTTCTGTATGTCAAGCAGGTATTTCGTCCCGGTGGAAGTGAGTTGAGTTTTGCACTGAAGAGGATTGCAACTAAGCTTCTTATGGAAATGCTTCAGCTTGTGACTCTGCCCTGCTTCGACTGGATACACCTGGTGCCACCATCAAGGAACATACAAAATAAATAGGTGTAGAGCAAAAAGAATTCTGCAACATTTGAAAAATCAGTTAACAGCTGACATTCAAATAATCAAAATTTTTGCGCCATTGAGGAAAATCAACACAAGACTGAGGTCTAATCTTTTATCAATATTGAGTGCGTTGCGCTTTTATGCTACTGGAAGGGGGCCACTATTTAAAATCAAAGAATAATAATCCTGGAAATTCATTCATTTGATCCACTTAAGGGTCGCGGGGTGTGCTGGAACTTATCCCAGCTGTCTTCGGGCAGCAGGCGGGGTACACCCTGAACCAGTTGCCAGCCAATCGCAGGGCACACAAACACGAACAACTATCCACGCTGACACTCACGCCTTGAGACAATTTTGAGTGTTCAATCAGCCTGCCGCGCATGTTTTTGGAATGTGGGAGGAAACCAGAGGACCCGGAGAAAACCCAGGCAGGCCCGGGGAGAACTTGCAAACTCCACACAGGGAGGCCGTAGCTGGAATTGCACCCGGTACCTCTGCACTGTGAGGTCAACGCGCTAACCACTGGACTACCCGGCCGCCATCCCTGGAAATTTAGAAGACAATTTAAAGCTAACAAGAAACATGTAGCAACTTGTCTGGCCTTGGATGTGCTTCAAAACAACACCCCCAAAAAAAGGAACAAAAACAAATGAATTGGCCTTGGTGCTCCAATACTTTTGGAGGGGACTGTACATTCTCTTTCGATTAATTGCTGGTTTGTCACAAGCTCACGCTAAAGCTAATGACGCCAAAAACTTTATCCAAAGGGGAAAGAGACATTTCTTTCACACAAGCATGTCAGTGCTTGAATTCTTTTATTCATTTTTGTTTTTGTTGTACTTTTACAGATTTGACAATTTATTCCAACTTTAATAACGGTGAACACATCCACTAAAGCACAGCTACTAGAATCTACAAACAGTTCAGTTTGTCAAATGGCTGGTCAGAGAGATGATGACTGGATGGCGGGGCATTGGCAGGCGAGAGGGCGTCACCTTCCATCTCATCAGTGATGCAAAATGGCGACGAGTGATGGAGGTCTTGAGTACAGTCTTCCTCTGCAAGTGTTTTAAAAAGTGCATCTGACTGTGCGGGACAAAACAAAAAATACCAAAAGAAACATTTGCTATTGATCTTCCACTCCCAACGAAAGAGACTGACTTCACGACGACCAAAACAACGCCACCATCCCAACCAAGTCACCCGTAAGGCTTTGCCCACTACTAATGTGATGCTAAACACATTTTTCATGTAACATTCATCATGGGGATGAATACATCCTTTACATAATTTTCTGGCCCTTATGCAAACTGCAAGTTTCATTTCTTAACAAACGTACTTTATCCATCAGCCCAAACAATAACAACACAAGAACACCTTCTCCACTTTTGTTATGGTAAAATTACCATTGAAACATCATGAGAACTGCCGTTTACATTTTACAATGAAAAAAGTCAAATTTTTTTTTTACCAGGAAAGCAGAAAAGTGTTTAAAAAAACAAACAAAAAACGTAATGACATGCTAATTTGATAACTCGCGCTTCCGCCAGAGTAGTGCCAATCATGCAGTGAAAAGCGTCATCTCAAGATTTTCCCTCAACTATTTGCATTGAGCAGGAAAGTTGGGTTGGGAGCAGTTTTACTCTAAGTATTACCTCTGCCAAGCCAGACAACGATATTGATTCCATCACTACTGGTTTGTTTTGTCACTGAATGGCAATATGTGAAGATTAGGCCTTAACATGCTAGTGAGGATCCAATAAAATCACCCAGTGTTACAGACCACTTGCACTGGGGTCAAATGGACTAACCAGATCGAGCAAAGGGACCTAGCAAGGAAATGGTGGTGAAGATCCGACGTACCATCTCACTTTTAAACACCATACTAATCTCAAAGTACCTAAAAGGTGGCGCTAGACTCAGTGTTGTCATTTGATCGGCTGACTGAAAATAGTCACTGGAACTGTACAGCTTGGTGGAAAAGTGCATTCAAATAGGAAAAAAAAAAAAAAAAAAAAAAAGGGATGCGAGTAGAGTTAAGTCAAAAATAAACAGAAAATAAATACTGTCTCTTTGAGGGCAAATAAGGTTCAGGTGGAGGGAGGAGGTTAACACTGATGGCAAAAAACATGAGGGAGCAGGGTAACGGAACCACACGTGTCTTTCGGACAACATAAATCATAACTCGAATATGCTGGTTCTGCAATTTTTGCAGCCCGTGCAGTCTAGAATCTGCCGTAAGCATATTTATTAATTTAGGTCCTGCCAAACACACACACACACACACACAAAAATAAACGCCTGACATCTTCAGCTGATTTTTGGTCATAAAAACGGTGCACATTTTGAAATGGTAAAGGCAGAGAGAGAGAGCGCAAGAGAGAGAGATATGACATGAAGCTGTTTGAGGCACTGAAAAACAAGCTCACAATGCTGCTCAATGATAAGAAAAATAAAGATCAATAAATAATAACAGAGCAATAGCGCCGCCTGTCGAGCGACAACCTGTGCTACATACACATGATCCGATGAGCGGGATGGCTACTACTCTACGAGCCCTGGCGCCGAACCAAACTAAACGCCTCTCGGCTAAGCGGAAGGATAATGCAATAAATACACGTATTGTTCATATTTATATATATCCATCTATATGTGCATAAAGAACAGAGCACAGACGACATGCAGTCGGTCGTCTTGGCTTGAATGAGCATGAGGATGACCAAGTGGGAGGAGATTGTTTGTTATTTAAATGCCAGACCACGAAAAGCTACTTAAACTGAATACAGTGCTTGCCAACACTGAGATCAGGTGCCGGGGTCATTTTCCAATTTCACTCAATTAG
This sequence comes from Hippocampus guttulatus, assembly GCF_054856545.1. Taxonomy (NCBI): domain Eukaryota; kingdom Metazoa; phylum Chordata; class Actinopteri; order Syngnathiformes; family Syngnathidae; genus Hippocampus; species Hippocampus guttulatus. The sequence goes on from NC_141263.1 coordinate 19,997,618, forward strand.
TTCGCAAATGACTTATTTACTCCAAATAATGTACGGATGTTTGCTCAACGATCTATGACAGCAATGTAGAAGTGACAGGCAGAATGATTAAATGCTCTTCCCTCGATGACGGAAGGGGCAATTAACCAGCACATCTCATACCAAACACGTAAAATTTGTGAGTAAATTCAGACCACATCGTCATTATTTCAGTACGAGCACTTATTTGCAATTTTACATATTAGCTGATCCCTTCTTCCATTATTTGCTGTGATCGTGCCGGGCCAAAACCTTGCCGGATCCACCGGGGTGGCATCATGTAGCCAAACCACTACATGAACTAACATTTCATCAAGCCATAGCCTTATCTAATAGAAAAAAAAAAGTTCTTTGCCCTTTTCTGGGATCTTGAGGCAACTACAAATTTTTGTGGGTAGGCGTCACTGTTTTTTTGGTCTGGTGGTACGCCGTGCGATTTTCCCGACTTAAAATATGTGTGTCTCAATGAAATTTGGGAAACACTGGTCTCACAAATGTGAATAAAACACTATGTGGAGCATGCACAATGTGTTTTGTGGCGCTCACGGCATGTGTTTGTGTGTGTGAGACAAGAGAGAAACAGAAGGTGATGACTATCCCCCCCCCCCCCCCGGCTTAGACGCGGGTGAGGAAGGCCAGGTTGAGCGAGCTGGGGATCTGAATGGTCTCCAGGGCGAGGGAGGACGGATTGAAGGGGAAGGTGATCGGGTAGATCATCTTGGTGTCCATCAGCAGCTGTGGACTCTCGCAGCGATCCCGCAAACGAGTCTGGTGAAGGGAAAGAAGGTTAGCACGCACTGCAGCATGGATACTGCACAAGACAATTGAATTTGATGGGAACTGCTGTTTTGGTTAACGAAAGAGTTCAAAAGAGCTCAGCAGTCCATCCACATGTGAAAAATAGCTTATATGAAGTCAAGTAATTGCACCGACCTGTTTATTATTTTTTTTCTGAGGGTAAAATGGAGGTGTCAATTTTGAGGGGGGGTGATTATTTGTTGGAAGGGGATGACTAAGTTGCACAATGAAAAGAAAATGTTTTCAGCGCTTTTTGGCCACGACATTCGGCAAAGGAGAAGTATCTGTGCTTCATCTCTGCCGGTGTCCGAATTTCCCGGGCCAACATCAGCAGAGCAGGAGTACAGCTCGTGGAACTTTGGACCGCCGAACGATAAGCCATCAGTACCAGCGGAATGTGCTGGTCCCAATCACGTTGGCGTTTGGAGGTGAGGATGGCGAGCTGCTGCTGCATGGTGCGGTTAAATCGTTCCACAAGACCATCGCTCTGCGGATGCAAAGCACGCCTGTACCAGCACAGATGTTGATTGGGAGGAATGTCGGCGCCATTGACTGTGGATGCTGGACAGACCTGGGGTGCTTGTGTTTTTTGCGCCTGTAATGGGCAGCATTTTTCACAACCCCGTTTTGTTCAGTGGCGCTGTTGGACAGTCGGCGTTGGTGCAGCTGGATGGATGGCTGCTGAAGTTGAGGCCGATGCGTATTTGGAACCGTGAGTCGCCGCTTGGAATTGAATTGGATTTCCATGGGACAGGAGAAGTGAACCAATCTCTCTTTTCGTCAATGGATGCTACAGCTTCTTGTTGACTTTGAAACTTAGCTTGTAGCCGACGTGTGCACACTTTGAGCATGACGTCTCTGATCCACTGGTTAAAGGACACTTTGATTCTCTCCTCTTTCATCTCAAACTGCTTCAAACAACAAAGCGTGTGACGGAAAAGTGGTTAGGACTGCACGACTGTCCGTGTTTTATGTTATGTGTTGTGTTTATTATTTTACTTTATGTTAACTGTTTTGTGAAGCACTTTGTTACAGCTGTCGCTGTTGTGAAAGCGCTATATGCAAAATTGGCGCCCCCCGAGTGGCTGCCTCTCCAGCAGCGCATATCCCTGTTTGAGTTTCATTTCGTCTTTTTACTTTATTTATTTTTGTTTTTTTTCTTCTTCTTTCTGCCTACATTCTTGCTGCTGGAGGCTGTAATTTCCCCAGTGTGGGACTAATAAAGGATATCTAAATCTAAATCTAAATCTAAAAAGAAATGTATTTCAGCCATTTTACACAGGGATTTAAAAATAAACAATAAAAACATGTAAAGGTTAAAAACGAAAGGGGTGAAGCAAAGCTCATGAAACTAAGCCTTACAATCGTACCATTGTGCTGAATATGTAAAATAAGCAATTATAGTTCTCCAAAGCTTCAAAGATCCAACATATGAGATTTCATTTTTTGCGTAGAAAACAAATCGCATGAAAAATGATCATGGGGATAGGAGAAAATCTTTTTCCAGTATTTTTAAAACATTTTTTATTGTAAGTGTAATTTAATACTCAGAGGTTTTGATGTTAGTTCATTAATATTAAATGACACACAATAAAGTCATTTGAGAAGCTATTTTAAAAATAATATGGAGTTGGCTTGATTGCAACCTTTTACTTCAAAACAAGAGACAATTACTTAATATGCATCCGTACCGTTTCCCCTCACTCAATAATATAATGCTTGTAGAATGTTCAAATACCCAGTGGACCCCCGTGTCATGGGTTGGCATTGGGGAATTTGCAGAATTTTTATTCGAACCTCTCCTTTGGTACCCACTGAAAGATTGACTGGTTTTGTGCTTCGGCCAAAGAAAAGTCTTACCGTGGCGCCGTCTAGTGGAATCTTTGTGGTATTGTTGTTCAGTTCGATTCATTGATGTTTTTTCATTTGTATTTCAAATGTCCTGTTTTTTGGCAGTCCTTGAATGCAACTCATGCTTGGAACAGTCCAATTGAGTTTCGGGGGGTGGGGGGGGGGGACATCTACTGACATTCACAGACATACTGTATACATTTTAGCTGGGGCAACAATTAGCCACAGATTTTCGCTATTGGCGGCAGAGCTTGTTCCCAGTTAGTGTAAAAGTGGCTGGACCCTCGGGCACCTACGTGAGGTTGTAACATATAACATAACATAGAAGGCTGTATTGTACATCACCTGTATGGTTCGGATGAATGAAACTGACACCCTCTCTTCAAACTCATTGACTGGGGTGTAGAGGTTCAGGACCTTCACAATCTGAAGGAAACACACACACAATGTTTAGTCCGATGAAACCTAAGCGACAAAGCAACAGGCGATACGACGCCATCCGATCCATTTTGTATGAAGCCCCGCAGCTGTATTGTGAACCAGCCGAAGATGAGAGAGTCTCACTACTCCAAGTGGAGAAAATTCGAACGTGGCCCAATCTTTGGCGGTCCGGTTGTGTACCTGCGCGGTGGTGAGGGCCAGGCACATGGAGCAGATGGCTTCGGCGTCCTCATCCGTCTTCTTCTTGACCTGCAGCAGCTGAGCGGCTTGGATGAGAGGCTCAAGAGTCTCCTTGGCTCCACAATTCATCAAACCTTTGTCACGCAACCACTCCTCCAGTTGGCTCACATTGTACCTGAAACACATGCGCGACGTCAAAACATCCCCCATCTCGACATTGCGGCCAAACGTTGAGAGATGCTCTCTACCTGATCTGCATGCCTTTGCTCCAGGAGCACATGTCCTTGCGCAGCAGCAGGTTGTTGAGGGTGACGGCGCCGATGACGTAGAACTGCTGCTTGACCACCTGCTTGATGAGCTCGGGGTCGGTGCCGTGCTGGCACATGGTGGAGTGGAAGGCATTGAGCTGGCGCAAGATGGAGTCCAGCGTGTAAGTGCCCTCGTCGGCGATGCTGGAGGTTCGCTTGCGCAGGCCCGTCGGCTTCACGCCCGACACCCCCTGGATGGTCTCGTGCTCCAGCATGCCGGACACTGAAGCAAAAAAAATCGACTTAACAATCTATCCATCCATCCATCCATTTTCCGAACCGCTTGATCCTCACTAGGGTCGCGGGGGTGCTGGAGCCTATCCCAGCCGTCTTCGGGCAGTAGGCGGGGGACACCCTGAATCAGTTGCCAGCCAATCGCAGGGCACACAGAGACGAACAACCATCCACGCCCACACTCACACCTAGGGACAATTTAGAGCGCCCAATCAACCTGCCATGCATGTTTTTGGAATGTGGGAGGAAACCGGAGCACCCGGAGAAAACCCACGCAGGCCCGGGGAGAACATGCAAACTCCACACAGGGAGGCCGGAGCTGGAATCGAACCCGGTACCTCTGCACTGTGAAGCCGACGTGCTAACCACTGGACTACCGGGCCGCCCTTAACAATCTACTTATGTCAATAAAATTGATTATTGATCGTTTGACTGACTACACTGCAAAAACTGGGCTCAAAAACACAAGGAAAAAAAAAAGACAAAAGAGGAATATATGACTGGATTTGAAATAATTGATCTACTGGGGCCGCAAGCGGACGCTTATTTGGCATATGCGCACCTATCATGGGCTGAAGTGTGTTCTCCATGCATTTGATGAGCTGCTGGTAGATCTGGATGGCCAGGTCGCTGATCACCGATCTGTACTCAGTCAGGTCAAAGTTGGACAGACAGTGCTCGTTCTGCCGGGAAGTGTTGTGCTTCATGAAGACCTAGCAGGAAAAAAACATTTTTTTAATAGAAGAATAATGAAAAGATTATTTCATCCTGCCTTCCTCGTAAGACTTCAACTCGATTTTCCGATTTTATCATGCTGGGTTTTTTATTATCTATCATGGGCACTTCAATTCCGATAATAATAATGGAATAAATTAAATTTTTAAAAATGACATTTAACAACTTTTACACACAGTGCATAAAAATATGGACTGTTTTAATCGAACATATTTTAAGGATAACAGCATTAGTGTGTATTTAGCATGCGACGCAAGACATTTCGACAGAATTATTTGTATTTATGTTGCTTTAGGTTGTTTTTTTTGCTCTTTTGACACAAACGATTCATCTATTATTTGGGATATTTTTGGAAAACATTTTTTTTTTTTGTTTTACTGAGAGTTTAAAGGGACTTTTTACATCATCTCCACTGTACTGCTTGAGACAATGCAGGAAGCGGCAGGTGTTGGCCAGCCAGAACGAGACCGTCTCAAAGTCATCTCCTCGTTTCTGACGGGAAGAAGTGAAACACACAAAAACTTTTTTCAAAAAGACGTAAGGCATTGCTACCTTGACTTACAAGTTCAATTCATTCCATGACCACACTTGTGAGTCAAATTGTTTGAATCTCAAATCAAACCTTAAGGATCTTCTTGATGCTATTGATGGTTGAGGTGAGCAGCGTGCGCACCTTCTGGTCATCATTGACATAATCGGCATGGCGAATACACATAAAAAGGATGTAGGCGGGGAGACCCGGGATCAGGTTGACGGCCACGCCGCGAGGTTTTAGCTCTGTACGCAAGAAACAAAGCGGTTATTGTTACGAGGTCAATTTGTACAGGGTGAGCAGTCAAAGCAAAAACACAGATTTGGATGATGTGAGAATAAACGGAGATATTTGCGCTAGCTGAGGTCTGTCTGTCCGAAGCAGCGTCAAACTCACCGAGGATCAAGTTCTTGACCAGTTTTAGCTCGTCCTCCTTCTTGTACTCCAGCATACCCTGGAAGTCTTTTTCCCGACGAGGAATGTTGACTGGGCGGATGGGCTCGTCCACCATCTGCCCCGGCGACGTCTGACCCTCCGCTTGACCGGCTGCAACGCACGCAAGTTACGATTGCAAGTTAATGTGCAACTTTTTTTTCTTCAGGGTCCTCTTCCCATGTATTTTTTTTGCACAACCACAAGCAATAAATTCATCTATCACACAAGTGTGTTGGAAATGTCAATCGGGAAATAAAGCAGATTAGGATAATAACGCAAACAAATCTGGGGCTACATCACATCAACTTTTTATGTTTCATGATACATAAAATGTGGAGTGCACCTCTTGAACTTACTGTATTTGGACACTCTATAAATAAATACGTCATCTTTCCCTACATTTAAACGTAAAAAAAAAGAAAAGAAAAAAAAGCCTACCAATGGACTGAAATCTTTTTGGAAAATGTAATCAATTGCAGCTTTTGCCATTTGAAAATCAGAATCAGAATCAGAATCATCTTTATTGGCCAAGTATGTAGAACACACAAGGAATTTGTCTCCGGTATAATTGCTACTTAGCTTCCGTTTACATTGGATGATTTGATACAGCAACACGACTTCATGAAACTCATTTGAAGCTTCATTTGCCCATCATGAGTGTGGTATCATTTTATTCTCATTTTTTTTAAATAAAATAACTGAAAATATATCATGGTATATTGTTATTGTGATAGAAAATGGCCTATATCGTGTTAGAAGATTCTTTTCATCTTACCCAGCACGACCTCCAAATATTGAAAAATGTCAGTTTTGACGTTCTCAGTGATGGGGTTGCATATCCTACCTCCCATCTCGCCGATCCTCTTGGAGTAAACCTTCAGCTGCTTCTTGAGCTTGCGGATGGTTCGGTCCTGCTTCTCCAGCTGCTCCATGAGATCCTGTCAGGTGATGGAAGGGAGAAGCAGACGCAAAGCAGGTGAGGAAAAAGCGCAAGGGTCATTTCATGCTTAATCACCCGGGAAAATATAGCCGAGCGGATTTTGATTTGAATGAGATGGCAGTTATATCTCAGGAACTACTGGGTCAAATCTTCAGAAGGCAAGCGTTGTTGCAAAGGGAATTCAACAAGAACTACAAATCTGCAATCATTTCAAGGATTGGTGTGTATTTTAGCAATTTGACCTTGTGACCAATAATTTGACCTTAACACTTTCATGCACCAATAATGGTAACCTGTAACCTGATAACATGATAGGCTGTCCACTGTAGTATCCGCTGTCCCTGAAAGGGTTAAAATTGAATTTAAGGATCACATGACCTTTTTTTCCATGAAATGTAATCTCTCACATGATGTAAAATTTGATTTTTCTGTTGTGCCACCTTGATCAAAAAGTACAGCAAGTTTCATTCAAATCAAAATCCGGTTGGTTTAACCCACAGGGTGATCCGGCATGGATGTCCCACCCAGTCATGAATTCAGAGGGAGCAGAATCCAAACATTTCCTTCGAGACAAACAAGCCAAAGACAAAGCAAAAAGTCGTTTGCTCTCAGATGAAAACGAGAGCTGCTCGGCTGATTGGGAAGGAAAAACATTTTAGCGGGACTTGTTGGCAGTTAAAGGAGAAGAAAAAAAGGTGCATAGTTGCTCCACTGTGAAGTAAGGCAATTGCGGTCAATAGCGTTAGACACATTCAGCCTTTTGGAGGAAAAAAACAAAACAGCTGTTAGTTCGAACCCTCGTGCAGAACACATAGAAAACACACACACACACACGCAGTCTGTACATACAACCATCCGGCGTAAAATGATGACTCGCGCCTCTCGGGATGCTGTGGGGTCGTTGGCCGCCAGCTCCTGTCAGGTGACACCATCCACACGTCACAGAGTGCGCGTGCGCGTTTGAGGCGGCGATCTCTTGGGGGAACCTTTTTTTTTTTTTAATTTATGCAGGCTTTTATCAAGTGCGCAACACCAAGAAAAAAATAAGACTGGCGAAGTGTACATTTTGTCACAACAACATATTTTACTTTCCGAAGACAATTTGAGGTCTCATTTTGGAATTTTTTTTTGTTTTTTTGCATGAATTTGTGTTTTTGTAGATTACGTCAACATTTGAGAAGTTAAAATAACCATCAATTATTAAAGCCCAAGGAGAATATATCTTCTGTTTTTAGATTAAAAGTCATGTAAAATTTCTATTTAAAAAAAAAATTATTTTCATGCTGTGAAAGCAGCATTTTGAATTGTGTGTTGCCTGACACCCAAATCATAAAAATACGTAAATCCTGATGATTGGATTTCATTCAGAGGTTCATAAAACATGTTAACAATAATGGTTTAACTAATGGATGGATGGACATATTATACTAATAATAATAAAGGTAGTTAAATTCACAGTGTTTATCTTTGAGGTACATTCGAGTCCTAGCGCAAACCCGTGCTAATTATTCTCTCTCCTGTGGCTGGTGCTCCGCACTTCTGGAGGCGGAACCCGCGGAGGTGCAATTGAACCTTCACCTTTATCTGCCTGTTGTTGGCGGTGGTGAAGAACGGACGGGATCGTTGTTGCTGTCATCTCGGGTCGAGTCCTGCTCTTGCTATGGATGTCGTTGTGTCCATCCGTTCTCTCGTTCCTCAAACCCTCTAGCCTGGTTTCTATCTCTTCTGGGCTATGTTTCACATTTATTCCTGAGAGAGGGTTTATCATTGCCTCCTTTCCAAGTTGCTCGCTCACGTGGGGCTCGTTTGGTTTCTTTATGCCGTTTACGTCGAAAGCATGAGTCATGCCGTTCACGACCCGCTCAATGTTTTAAGAGCCTTGTGATAACGTCTGCTGTGAACCGGCGCGCTACCCGCTCAATGTTTTAAGAGCCTTGTGATAACGTCTGCTGTGAACCGGCGCGCTATAAATAAAACCGACTCGACTTGACAGCGTACCAGGTTCTCGTTGGTGAGCCGGGTGATCTCATGCTGCAGACTGGCTTCGATGCGGGCTTCCGGAGGCAGCTGGAGGTTCTGTGCCAGGAGCTGCTGCTGCCGGTTGTTTTCCTCCTTGACGTTCTGCAGCTCGCCGCGCAGTGATTCCACCTCGCTGTCGTAACTCCGTCGCTGGGTCTGCAACTGGTGCTCCAGGAGCCTGGCGGGCAGGAGGGCGGTGGGAGACGAGACGCAGGAGTGGGGAGCGGGAAGATGATGTGAGGCAAGATGCAGGTGTAGGGGTGTTTAAGCGGGGAAACAAACACAACAGGGATGAGAGAAGACCAATTAGACTCCAAGTGTGACGAGGGAAGCAAAACCAGTTCAAGATGACTTCACAGGGACTTTTTTCAGTCATCACCTGATATTCTGCACAAATCAAATGCTAGTTTTTAGAAATGACACATTAACTTCCTCCTTATTGAGTACTTTTCCTCACTAATGGACCAAATCAGTGCCAAATAATCACACAAACACGGTCGCGCGCCGACTCATTCAAACACGCGGCTACGCGTGCACACTCAACTCAACTGTATTTGGCTTTCATTCAGAAGTTCATAGGAAATATCATTTGCGTGATCTAGTTATGCTATCCCCGAGTGTTCAGTAGAATGCAGAAAGGTCACACAGTTACACCTGACGGTCTCCTTTAAGCCCTCATTAACCAGCCACAGCTCCCCGTCTTCATTCAGCTTTTGGAAGTCTGGAGCAGTCGATCTGACCGACACACAACACACAAGGAACAACAAAAAACAAACAAACAAACAAACAAAAAAGGCAACATGAAATGCACAATGAACATGATGAAAGCATGCAGGGAGGGTGAGGTTAATGGACATTGCGATTACGATTTACTGGCGTGACTGCGGCGCATTGACTTCATCTTAAAGGCCAGGAATCACGTACAGTGTTGTCCGTGTTGCATGATTAGATCAGTTCGGTTCACTCAAATGCGGAGGAATTTATCAGAAGAGATAACAGAGAGCACAATGCACAATTTTCTAACATATCAATTATTCTTATTTTTTTTAAAAACATTAAAAAAGCATTAAAATAATTACAATGAAATGTTTTTATTCTCCACTATTTTATTGGAAATACATTGGCATTATAGTTTTAATGGATTTTGAAAACAATGCATGGGATCAGTATCCTCGCACAGTACAATCTGATAATTGATCAATATCAGGAATTTGTACAAATGGGTCAGAATGAATCAATAAATGTAAAACAAAAATCTCGAACATTTTAAACTTGCGTTTCCTTCCATGAGTTAGAAAAATAATTCTTTGAATCAATAACATTTAGCAAAGATGTCGTTCACGATGAATGTAAAATGTTTTATAATAACGAAACTCAGAATACAAACCGGTAATAAATAAATTTAAAAAACCATAATATATTTGTATCATTTTAATAACTTTTAATGTTTATTGGATCCATTCACTCTTGTAAATGTGTATTTCTTAATCATATTTTAACTTGTATTTTTATTGCTTTGTTTATTTAGGTATTTGTATTTTTCATTATTAAATATCCAACTTAAATTCTTCTTGAGGAAGCAAAAAGGAGGCGCTAAGGTGAGGTGCTTATTTGAGAAAATTATTTTGTATTGTTATACAGAGGTTATTTCAATGTCTCCTTGACGCAGTTTGCTTGTGTCGGAATTGTTAGTTTGAATGTGACTAAAAGAAAAAAAAAAAGACAAACCAAATTGTGAGAAAGAAATGGGGAGAAGCACACTGTTGCATGTTTTAAGCACGGGCCCACTGTGTAAAAATATGGTTATGACAAACACAATGATGGATGGTGAATAGCAAAACAAGAGGGGGGGGGGGGGCACGTGGTGGTGCAATCCGCTTAACAGACTCACTATTAGGTACACCTGCAAAATCAAATCAGGTCCAAAACAAAATCTGTCCCAAAAATACTTCCTATACTAAAAGTAATACTGCTTAGCTTTAATGGATTTTGCTCCCTTGCTAACCAAGCTCACTAGAATATCATTGTATAAATATATATGTATATGTGTATATTTTTTTATATCGCTCTTGAATTGGATTTTATTTGAGGTGAAGGTGTACTTCATATTGTTCGGATTTGCCTTGAATGAATCAAATTGCGCTGTCCACCTTTTCGCAAAATAGAAATAAGAAGGGGCTCATGCAGAACACATTCCTTGACAGTGAGGCTGACAACTCCTATTGCGCTCAACCAGCTGCACGTTTTGTATGAGGACGTCACATCAATGACCAGATGTGTCACTGTCTTCACAAAGTGCTGAAAAATGCTATTTGGAAGCTGGAAGACAACAACCTCGGAAAACTCTATTCGGACATGCTGTTAACTCATTCACTCCCAAAGACGTTTTTAAACGTCTTTTCAGACTTGTTCTAGAATTGGCTGGTACTGAATGAGTTAAGGATGGCCAGAAAAAAAAATCTTGATAGTGTGGAATCAGTGAGTATAAGTCACTGTTTCCGCGTGACCATGAATGCTCGCCTACCACGATGCATGGACGACCTCATCTGTTACCTGAGCCTACTTAGCAGATGTCTGACTTCCAGCCGCTTACATGCAAACCTGGGAGATCTGCACGGGACAAGTTGGCGTTCGGTCGTCAGTGACTGAACGAATGATATGGAGGGTTGGAAGAATCCAATGCTGAAAAAAGAGGAGGGGTGAGGGGGAGTACCTGTTTGTGTCTTTGAGGCCGATGTAGGCTTGTTTGAGTTCATCAGCGTCCTTCAGTTTGGAAATGTCCTCCACGTGGACGGCCACTTCTGTCATTGTCTCCTAAAACGGACAAGAGAGAAGGAATACTGAGAAATGGTCTGTCGTCACAGAGGCAGGGGATAATTAATAGTCTCAAAATTGCATTCTTCAAGATTTATAGCAGTACCACTGTGTAGACGTGGCTTTTGTACATAAAGTAACATCTTGTGATGTTGACATTGGTGCAAGACAAGCGGTGGTTGAAACAATACCTTCTCATCCTGTAGAAAAGCGTGGATGGAGGAGAGAAGGTAGAGAGACAGGAGCGTTAGACACTGAGGGCGCAACCAAAAACATTCAAAACACACGAGGGCTCATGAGCAGGTTCACGGACATGAGGAATATGTTCAACGTCATACTGGAGCCGTAAACATACATTGAGTACACCTTCACAAGCCAAGAAGATTGTTGTGGTTGGCAAATGCATTATAAGATGTCTTCACATTCATTTGATTTTCTATTTATTTACATACTAATGTAGATTATGTTCACATGAAATTTAACTGGCCGTTTGTTCAGATATTTACGTAAAAATGTGTTCACGTTATGAAAATAAAATGTGTTATTAATTATTATCATGGTTCTGTATTAAATGACGTATATGTTGAATTCGTATTTTACGTAATGGTATTCATTTTTGAATGACGACATTTTCATTAGTAAACGATGCATCCATCTGAATTTGGGGATTAAAGCATCCACGCCACAGAACTTGAAAAAAAACACGTGTGAAGATGTCAATCCATTACACTGACATTGACAAATGTTTTATGATTCATCCGTATTTTACACTCACCAATATTCGTGTACGCTACGTGTGTCATATAAGCATTCAACTGGACAGCGGTTCGACTTCAAACCGCAACCACAATAAATTCTCATTCGTCTTGCGCAGGTGTACCTAATCAAGTGGCCGAGAGGATGGACGAAATGATCGGACAAACAGCCGACATGGGTGAGAACGCGTTAGTATGGCACACGTAAACATGAAGTGGCAGATCGACTCAAATCAACTGGACATCAAGTCTACCTTGTGCTGCATGGCTTCTTTTTGGCTGACCAGCTGCGAGCGCAGAATCAGCACCTCCTCCTTGCGCACCTCCAGCTCCTCGCAGGAGGAGTTGAGCTGATCCAGGAGAACCTTGTAGGCCGGAGAACCCGGCGCGCCGGCGCTCGATGCCGCGCCGCCCAGCAGGCTTTTCCTCATCTCGGCCAGGTCGTGCTTCAGCTTCTTGTTCTCCGACTCCAGCTCCTGACGCTAAGAAGCCCAGAGTGTTCGACTTTTGCTTACCGTAAAAAAAAAAAAAAAAGTGCACAGAGAAAGCTTTAAACAACTCACCTTGAGGGACTCGTACTCCAACTCTGCCCCACGCGCCTTTTTGAACTCGGATTCATCCTAAAACCAGGAGCCAAGGACGACCTTATGATTAATTTTGTTCTATTAACTGTGTACCGTGTTAAGTGTGTACGTGTACCCTGGCTCGGGCCCTCTGAAACTGCTCCTCCTTGTTCTCCAGCTCATTGCGCAGCGACTGCTTTTCTTGCTCCAGCTCTGTGAGTCGCTTCTGCAGTTTGAGCGTGAGCGAGGTATCCATTCCTCGAGTCAAATCCTGCAAGAAAAGCCATTAAAGTGTGAACTCCCATTTACATATTGACATGAGAGTCGAGAAATGCGGCAAGTCAATTGACTAGACTTCTCGGAAGAACAAATTACATACTTCTGCGGCAAGGGAACCTTCTTCCGATTCGGCGAACTCTGACTTGTAGGTGTACTCTGACTCGTTGCTGCTGTGGGTGGAATCCGTTCTCCTGTGGCCAGTCTTGGAAATGTGCTAAAAAAAAATGCAAGTCAAAGTGAGTTGGGGTGGCGAGGAAAAAAAAAAAAAGTGTCACGCACCTCTTTGAGGTCGTCGTATTTCTCCTCGAGGCGAAGGTGTTCGGTCAGGAGATTCTGGTAGCGAGAGCGCTCCTCGTTGAGATCGGTCTCCAGCTGTTGAGTCTCCGCTGCAATCGCACGTGCCATTTTCTCTGTGACAGGTAAAACACGTACAAGGGACAACATTTAAGTGACAAGTCTTTGCTCGTGGTTGGGAAGTAACGAAATACAAAAAAAAACCGAGTTGAATGCTCCCGGGACCCACCTACGGCACTCGGGCCGTATGTTGCAAAACTTCGAAATCTCACCTGTCATCTGCTGATTCTGTTCCTGAATCAACCTGTTCAAGTCGTCTTTCTCTTTCTTCAGCAAGCCGTTCTGGTCCTTCAGTTCTGATACCATCTAACACGCAACAGATCCAGAAATTACATCTTGGGCATATTTGGTTAAGGCCAAGAAAGCTAATGAGAAAAATGTGTGCGTGTGTGAAACACATACAAACAGGGTGAGCCATGAGTTTTCCATATCAGTTACACATGACTAAAGTTACTGAAGTAAAAACCTATTTTAATTTGCTCGAACCATTTTAAAACTTTAAACTGAAATATTTTAACAAATTTTCCTAGGTAGAAAATGAAAAAGAACTTGAATTCATTCTCAAATAAAGTACACTAAAAAATATTTAAATTTAGAAAATATAAAACTTCAATTTACTTTCGAATAAAAATGAAAATTTTTTAAGGATTTTTATTGATTTTTAGAAGCTTTCCCTGAAAATTAAGGACAATTAAGAACATAATTTGACTTCTTTATGGATTTTTATCAACTTTAAGGACCAGTGGGAACCCTGTATTTTGTAGTAAAAATTCATTCCTGTGAACTTCAATTCTAAGTCTGTAAATTAGACAAATGAATAAATACGCGATCTCGTGAAAATTTAAATATTCCAAAACGTATGAATTGATATGAAGAAATCCTGTTACGAAACATCATCATCATTTGCTTCTTGCTCTGAAACAGCTGAATCTGGCCCCCGAAGCCACGAAGGCCCAAAAAAAGACTCGGCTACAAGCAATTATTCATATTTCCACTTGAAGGTCCTACTTGACTAGGCTACAGCTCTTTTATCACCACGTGGAGGAATCCGAACTGAAACACTAAAGCATAAGAAATGCTTTCCATACAGTCAAGGTCCATATTTCGTTGGGATACTGGCACAATTCTCATCGTTTTGGTCCGAAAGACCACCACAATGCATTTGATTAGAAATCTTGTTTAGATCACCACCAAGAAAATGGGAGTCGCATATACAAATTGTTGTAATTCCTGCACCATTCGAGTGATTTGGATGTCAATACTCTCACACTAAAGCTGAAAGTCTGCAGTTCAATCACATCTCGTTTGCTTCACGGCCGATCCATTGTGGTGCTGTTTAGACCCAAGAAGATCAGAATTGTGTACGGTGTCCCAATAATTGTTGCACCTGACTGGCGTTAGGATGCTAAAACACAAGCACAATACTGTGTGCTCACCTGCACGGGGGCAACTCGGCGCCCAATGCCCCCTGCTTCTCGGAGCCGGCTAAATTGAAGGAAAAAATGTTTGCCTTGGGTATAGTAAAACATGTATGTTGTCACGTAACCTCACAGGATTCTATGGGGGGGAGGGGAGGGGAATAAAGGGATCACTTTACTAATGTCTATTGACCCAAAAAAAAAAAAATTCTCAATGTAAAACTTTTTTCATGATTGATTATTCTGTCGATGAATTGACTAATCTGCTCAAAATGTATTTGATATTAAAGTTTGAGTCACTTCTTCCTCTTGGTTATCAATGAATGAAAAGGGCAACTAGTTTGATATACACTTCCGAGACTCTTTGGCTTCAACTAAATGTCACTTGTAGGGGATGCATACAGAGGCCGCAAAGAATGATTATTTTCACCATCGTTGAAATTGAATTTTTCTCCAAAAATGGTTACGATTCGCACAACGAGGAAGCGGCGAGTGGGGGAACTCGAGACACAAACAACTCGTGACAAGCAGGACTAGCAAAAAGGAGGAAAGTCACCAAATCCGAACGTACTTTCTCCATTTGGCCCTTGTACGTCTGCGCCCAGTCCTCGATGGTCTTCTTCTCCTGCTGGGTGGTGCTCAGCTCCTTCTTCAGCTTCTCCAGCTCCTCCAGGAGACAGTTGACCTGGTTGCCTTTGCTCCTGGCGTCCTCCTCCACGCCTCGCAGGCGACCCAGCTCCCCGCGGAGCCGCTCGCTCTCCGTGGTGTAGGTGTTCTCCAAGCCTGCGAGTCTTTCGTTGACCGACTTGTTCTCCTTGCTCTGATGGTGGGTCAGTAAAAGTCAGACCCAACAACAAAACACACACACACACACAAATCCGGGATGATGCGACGACCCCCGACCTGCTCGTCGATCTTCCTCTGGAGCTGCATGATCTTGTTCTCCATGCCCTTGTTGAGCTTCTTGAAGTGCTCCACCGAGCGGGCTTCGATCTTCAGCTTCTTCAGCTCGCGCCTGGCCCTCATCCTGCGGATGCAGCACTGCAGGTACACGATGGAGCTCAGGCAGCGCTTGTACCAGCGTCGAGCCAGCCAGCCGCGGGCGTGCTTCTGGATGATCACCGCCTTGTGCTGGCGCAGAAGCTACAGATGCCGGCACATGGGATGAAAGAGAAAAAAATTGAAAAAAACCCACTCAATTTTGCAGTACCCGCATGGTTCTAGTGATGTACAGGCCTGCCTTAAGGTAGCCAGTGAACCTCCAAATGACTGAGGCAAGGCTTGGGAGAAAGTGCTGTCGCTAGATGAAATCGATGTTTGGCTATTTGGCATCAGCTCTATGCTCAGCCTGACCACCCGACACCACTTACTTCTCCTGTCCTTATTCCGATTGTTGGATGCTCTTTTGCTGTGTAAAAAGTGTATACACGGTTGCCGCAATATTTTTCTTCACTTGCTATCCTGGTGCATAAGCATACCGGTTGTGGCTGTGTGCGCCATTTTTTGGGGATAACTAGTGGAAAATGTGCTAAGAACCTATTAACTCATTCACTCCCAAAGACGTTTTTAAACGTCTTTTCAGACTTGGTCCAGAATTGGCTGGTACTGACCGAGTTAAACAATAAATCTCTGGCCCTTGATATCAAAAGCAATTGTCACTGTCACGCTGAAGTCTTATGTGCATCTAGTTGTATCCATGCAGTTCCAAGTTACATCCGTGCCGCTTGTAGATGGTGATTTAGAAATAAATCTACCTATCAGGCCCAACGTTTTGAAAAAGTAATATATGTCAAAAAAATTTTAAATGAAGGTTGTGGAGTGACCGAGTCTGGATTTAAATCTAATTGAATGCGCTGTTATAACATTGAAGGTGAAAAATACTTTTTGACAACACTGTAGAAGACCGATCACGTGCGTTGTTGTATGCGTGCGCTTTACCGCTTGGTACTTCTGGCGGGCCATGTAAGCTCTGAGGATAGTCTGTATGACCAGGGCAGCCGCCTGCTTCTGCCGGTAACGTTTCCTCGCCACGTACATTTTCTGGTGCTTCTGGATGACGATGGCGGCCTGCGTGCGACGCATGAACTTTGCCAAGCTGGAGATGAGAAAGGCCCGATTGGAGATGAGACAATGACGGAAATATTCCAAGTTGTATAAAGATCACGTGTGAGTGACCCACCAGCGAGCCTGGTATCCTCTGGTGAACCTCTGGATGGTGATGGCCGCATCGCGCATGCGCAGGTACTTCTTGCGCGCCAGCCAGCAGCGGATGGTTTTCTGAATGCGGATGCAGGCGGTGCGCAGCTTGTCGGCTCTCAGCTTTTCCAGGTAGGCCACCTGGCCGGCCCGGAAGAAGATCTTGGTCTTGCCAAACTGATACTTATCCTGATCCTGGCAGAAGAAAGGAGCATGAAACATCACGGAGAGATGGACGCTTTGAGAAGAGGGAAAGTTTGCAAGGCGGACCTCCACGAGCTTCTCCAGAACGTTCTTGCATGTCAACTTCTTGTCAGAGAGAACATCTTTCTGCTTCATTAGCACTCTGTACCGGCTGAAGAACTCCTGGTATGTCCATCTGAAGTGCGTACACACGCAGAATCAGCAAACAAGCTCTTTCAAATGGTATGAGAAATAATCACCAAATTCTAAACAAACAATATTTCAAACACGCAATACAATTGCTCATTCTTCAATGACACTTGCGGCTTGACATACAGCCTGTTTGAACTTGTTTTTGTAAATCATGGACAGAATTTCTTTATTTTTTTAACTTTTCAAGTACAGTAAATGCATATGCTGTATGCACCGAAGTCAAGTGAACGTACTACCACACCATTCGTGACCCATGACTGTTATTTGTACAGGTATTTTTTTTCTTTTATGGGTTAACTCATTCAATCCCAGCCATTTTCCCTGGCTCAACCCCCTCAATCCCAGCGTTTTACTGGATTTTGACTGATCTTGCAAGGCCCACAGAATATTTGGTTCTAATGCTATATAAACAAAACAAAGTTTGGACTCTCTTCTTTCAGCAGAAAAAAAAAATCTGTTTCCATCTTTTTCCATTCTTCAGCAATTGGCATTACAAAATGGCTAAGTTTCATGAAAATGGTGATTCCTAGGCAAAAAACTGAGAAAAAAGAGCTTTTTTTAAAAGCGTGCGTTTCAAGCATGTGAGGCACCACTGCCACCTACTGGTCGCTTTTTTACATGATTTACAATACAAATGGTTTATTCTCTCAGACCCTCCTCCCCTCTATGGCGCAAATAAAAGACAGACGTACAAGTACGTCCTTGGTAGGCCGGGCCTAATTTTAAAAAGATGTACAAGTACATCTTGTGGAATTAAAGAGTTAAATGATTGAATGAATTGAATGAAAAATTAAGGCTCCTTTGTGAAAAACAACCAGTGACGGACGGACACTTTACTTGGTAATCTGGACAGTTGAATTATTCAATGAATCGTTCTTTTCCCAAATATTTTTGTGGGATGGAGTTTTGCGGAATTGTCTGTTTGCATGCCAGCAATCTAATGAGCAGAATATAGCCACCAGCAGAAGTTGTGCCAAAACGTGAACGGAGCTCAACTCCCCCACAGACATCACCTCACGCTTCGTGAATGAGCCAACACATAGTTGCAATCCATTTTGGCATTAAATAGCATATGCCTGTCAAGCAAGGACGTTTGCAGAAATCTTTTCAGTACCTGGACGGGAAACCGGCAGCAGAGATGCGGATCGTCTCCAGGACGCCACAAGCTCTCAGTTGCTGCACCGCACGTTTCGGATCAAACCTGCCAATCAAGACGATTCACAGATTTTACAGAAACAAGATTATTTAAAAAAATGGCTTTCTTTGTAGTTTTTTACTGATGTGAAAGCGGGCAACTCACGAGAAAGCCATCTTAAAGTCATTGGGTTTGATACAGCGGACGTAGTGCGGAGTGGTGGCGTTCAAGGTTTCCATGAGCATTTGAAGGGAGTTACGGAACTACAAGAAAGAAGAAGCCGTATTGTCCCACGATTGTGACGCAAGTTGGGAGTGCGTGGAAGACGACAAATATCAAACCTGGCAGCCGACGGTCTTCTTGTGCTCCTTGCTGCTGTTGTCGCGGTTCTTGTCAGGTTTGACGCTGAGACGGGTCCTGCCTCCAGTCCTGGGGGTCTGACCCGTCGGGCTGGTGACTTTCCCCTCATCCTGGAACAGCTCCACCAGCAGGTCAAACTGGGTAGAGCAGTCCAAATACAATCATAACGCCGATCGGGATTTACGGTGGATTTCATGCTGGAGATGTGCAGTGAAACCTTGAACATTTTAAACCTTGACGTCGTACAGGTTGGAACATTTCACGGAATTATCTTTAGTCCACAAAGTATGTTTTGCTTTTTCTTTGGCTTTTTTGTTGTTGTTGTTGTTATTGTGACCATGGAATGCGACCCGTGATGGCAAAGAGGAAATGTGTGGTTGATGACAACCACAGAACTGGAAAAGGAAATTAGCGATAGCTTAGCGTGCTAACATGTCTACGTCCCGGCTGCTCAGTCAAAATTGCAATGTCAAAGAAGAACAGAAAGTCAGCATTCTTTTGTTCGGATCGAAAGACATTTGCCTTCCAGGCACTTTCTGCACCACGAAACACCTACTATGCGTTCTCTGAATTATGAATGAATTTCATTTGATTTCTCATGGTGTGAAACGTGTGAATGTAATTTTTTTTTTTTTTTAATCTATATGTGCTCTGAATGGCAACCGGTCGAAGGTGCACCAACGCCTCTTGCCCAATGGATGGTAGTTAAGGGTCTTAATCAGGCCTGGTTTTAGGATGGAAACAGTTTCACTCTGGAACAAATCAAATTTCAGACAAACATTTCCCGGAATAGATTGAGTGACATCCGACGTTCTACTGGTGCATAAACAGTGCAGGAATACATCAATTAATGGTCATACTTGGCACTTACTGCGAAGGGGTTTTACAACACTGTAAGGACTTTCCGTTGTGCAGATCCGACTTTTAGGATGTTTCGTACGGATTTGTAGATTAGTTTTGTTAAAAAAAACCAAAAAAAAAACCATTCCATCAGTTCAGTCAGGTTGATTGTTATACAAAGCTCCAAACCATCATGTAAAAAAAGTTACGGAAAGCTTCATGTATACTGTAATGTACAGGCGCGCCTCAATAAATAAGAATATCATTCAAAAATTAATTTATTTCAGTACGGCTAATTCAAAAAGTGAAATAACATTCACATTCATTTAAAATACAAAAAAAAAAATCGGACCTAATTCCTGTATTTAAAATCCTTTTGATGGATTCTTATCTAATATTCTCAAGTCTTGAGATGATTGATTTTTGTGTTTTTGCTCCTTGTAATCCTTCGTAATCAAAACTGTACACAATAAAACCATTCTCCAGTTCCGTCTGTGTGTAGTGAACACACATAAAATGAGTTTCACTTTTTGAATTGAACTACAGTGAATCCCCAGATAGTCGAGGTGAGGCAGTGGCAACTTAACACTCCTATTGTGCGAAAATTCCAAAGAATAAATTGAACACTCTTTCTTTGCCTCTGTGTGTTATGTGTCTTCTTTGTGTTGTTTTAGGCTCGTATACTAGCTAACGATGTCAATAACTGTCATGTCAACGGGCGGTTTGTTTGTCTTGTATAGTTAAACGACTGGATGAAATCGATGATGGACCATAGATTCGTGGTTGTGCGAATTCGAAATGCAAGCTGTTGATGCTTTTTACTTTCTTTTCGAAGTCATATGCTGCTATCTTGTGTCCTCTACGTGCAAAATTAAACCCCTTTTTAGCAGGGGTGGGGAGGGAGCGGAAGAGCTTGGTCCCCTTCGACCGTACTGGAATGGATGAAGTTTTCCATGATATTTAGATAAACGGAGACGCGCCTGTATATCCGTTTTTAGTACGGCATGCAGATATGAACTGAGATGTCCTCTTCCGTGCTGTGTTCCTCTTTCCATTGTCAAAAAGCAGGACAAACTAAAGACACCTCTCCCAATGTCTCTACTTTCTGGTGACGTGCTTTATTCTTAAACTGCGAATGCCTCGAGTGCTCGCCATGCAGCAACCGACGGCACAAAAACCCAAAGTCCGTGACTCGGTGCTATTAGAGTCGGCGAGTGAAAGACAAGATAAAGCAAGAGCCAGAGGCAGATCGGCGTCGCGTGAACGTCGCTGTTTTACCTTCTGCAGACGGGTGGGGAGGGAGGGAGGAGGGTTGTCATGATGAAGACAGAACCAACATACATTGGACAACACATGGGAGACAAAATGAAAGCACAACACAGTGACATTAAGATGAAACGTCATCATTTGCATCCCGCGTGTTCTTGATGGGAAAAAAACCCAAACAAAACTGGCAAATTGCTGATGAAATGTGAACGGGACGACAATTGAATTTCTCCGGATGAAATCAATCATGATTTGTCACAAACGTTTCTCTCCTATTTTGTGTATTTTCTCAAGCGCGCCCTGCGGATGTCACGTGCAAACGTGTAGTGCACGTGAACGAATAACACAGATCGGATTTTGACCAATCCGAAAGCATCTGACCTTTCAGTGTGTCACGGCACATTTCGAAAGACAAGATTTTAAGATTGTGATTAATTCATTCAGTACCAGCCAATTCTGGACCAAGACTGAAAAGACCTTTAAAAACGTCTTTGGGAGTGAATGAGTTAAGAGAATCTATGAACTGAGGGAATTATACTCACTGATGAATTTAAAAAAAAAGGATTTAGAATTGCGTAATTTGTCCCAATTATGAAATTTCCACGGCAATTAATGTAGTGTACGGCACATTTCTATTCTGTTCGAGGGACAGCAAATATTTGAGGAAAGATTGATTTATGTACCGTTCTACATGAAAGTTTACCTTTCTTTATTCATGGTCTTTACCATTTTTCGGTACACTTGCTATAATCTCAGGAGAGCAAATATAAGAGTTCTAGCAAAGGTTCAGCAGGACAAAGACAGTAAGTGGTATAAACTGTAAGGACACGCGTTAGGATCATCTTTGTCAAAGAACCGCAACTCTTGTACAAGAGTTGGCAATGAGGTGCAAAGTGCCAAATAAATCCGATTATTATGCTAGCCAATAATACGTACACACACACACACACACACACACAGGCGCAGTGAGATTGCTGGGATAAGTTTGGCGGAGAACCGTAAATCCTAATTAAACCAAATCTCATTTAGGCCTCATTAAGGCTTAGTCCCAAGTGTTCAAGTCTCACTGATGCAGACGACGCGCACGTGTAGGGGGCAAAACATGGTAACCATTTTGGCGTGTGTGTGTGTGTGTGTGGGACAGACAGCAGTCAGGATTTAAAGGCTTTTCGTCCGACAAGGTTATTAGAAACTGATCTTGTTCTCAGACTCGAACAGAAAACGTGCAATGTAAAGTTCCTCCTGTATTTGCTCAGATGGGTGCCCCAACTCGAACAGATGAATGCCTCACGCAAATTGATGTCTTCCTTTTTACCAACCCACCGCACGTTTAGTTATATCAGTTCATAGATGGTAGTGACCGCAAATGAACACGACTTAGTCAATCTGAACTTTGTCGCGAACCAAAACAGTAAAATCTACGCGGCATCCTAAACAGTATCACACATAAACTTCAGTGCAGCGTAGTATTAAATTGGGATTTGAAATTGATTTTAGGCCACGATGTGCCTTTAATGATTATTCATGTTTCCATTGACTCTGATCGTACACAATGTTTTGCAGGCAGGCATGATTATGTTTCAGCAGCAATGTGACGGAATAGGATCACCCGGTCTGCTTTCATTTTCCTTGTTTTGCTGTATTTCTCCATATCATCCCTTTTTGTTTTGGTTTAAAATTGACTTTCATCTGACGTAAATTGTAAAACTGTCCACCAAGATATTTTTTAATACCATAAAAAAATCGAATAAAATAAAGATTCCCTCAGTTAACGCCTGGCCTCTGCAGTTGAAATACGGTAAGCCCTCAATTTGCAAATTAAATGAGCATCAATGTGTATTCTTGGTTTCATGTTACGCTTTTAATATGTGTAAAAAGTCACCACTTGGTTCGGAGGTGCAGTTCCTGCACTGCCCATATGTAGTTGTCTATATAGGTCAGTAGAGGTCGCTGCCACCCCAAGCCTAATAGATGTCAACCTTATCGTTGTGTGTACAGCTTACCTTGCTGGCCTTGAGCACCTTGATCTGTTCTTCATTCACCGTGTCCTTGTTCTTCTCCAGGAAACCTTCGCATTGATATTCAACCTGAACGAGAGTTTAGTTGGTGTTAAGAAACTTAAATCAAAAATCAAAAGTGATGATTTTGGAGGGAGGTAGGAGGATCCCCCCCCCCCCCCCCCCCGACGCCAACGACATACAGCAGGTCACCGAGGTATGAATATCCAATTTACGAAGGTATGAACAAATGTTGACTGATGTCCATCAGTATCTGTGAAATCTCGGATTTCTAACTGCGTGCCACATCACACTGTACAGAATTATAGTTCACTAGTCTCCTGCAATTCCTGCCGATCCACCCAATCAAGATGAGGTTTTACTCATTGAGATTTATGAATGAATCCTTTTTAAATTATATTTGTTGACATTTATTTTTACATGAAAAAAGTGTGGCTTTCCCCATAGACACCATTAATTAATTCGACAATAATTTTCTATTCAAATACTTTTTAATTCTGATCATTTTTACAGTGGAAGTGTGGTTTTCTTCATAGATATCAATACATTTAATAATAAACTTAAATATACTTTTTTTTGTTTCAATGCTTCAATTTGCATTGACAAGCTGCTTTCATTTAAAGGTTTTAATTTTTTTGTATTAGATGCTTCAGGAAATGTGGCTAAAAACTCAAAAACTGCTCATTTCACATCACACTTATCTGCGACAGTCCATTTTGAGATCAGGGAACCTCATGGGAAAACCTGTGTTAGTCCTTGACCGGTTTATATGTAACCTTATAGCGCGGTGGCTAAAACCGGACACGATAATGCAGCGTTGCACCAAAAGTGAATCTCAACAGCCACTCTAAATGCTCAAAACCTTTTTTGCGTGTGAGAACTGAGATAAGAATAAAGAAAATAATCCTGGGGCTATTCTAAAAATAGCTCACAAGACTGCTGCCGCGGCCAATCTGTTCCTGAACCTTTACTCAAAAGAGACGACTTCTTCAAACCACCAAAAGGTTTTGAGGTGAACGTTGGAGTTGAAAAGGTTGAAATGAGTCAGCGCGATGCAAATAGCCACCAGACCCACCTTATCGGCAAAATGTTGGATGATGAAAGCGCGGTTGGACATGCGCGGCTTCTCAAAAAGGGAGCACGTCTTCAGGTGGGTGTTGTACAACTTCTGAGCCCAGGAATCATCCGAGCCTTTTGGCATCTGGAGGAAAGACAAGGCATCAATCAGGCCAGTGCAGCAACCTAAATGACTTGGTTTAGGACATTTCTTTGTTTGAGATTTTTGTATATATGTACACAGTGCTAAAACATACCCTACACTCTTCATCCAGGAGGTCCAGGACACCCATCTTGGCTTCGATGAGGTTGATGCAGGGCTGATTGTCGTAGAAGTCAATCAGAGTCCAGGGGATCTGCTCCTTCATGTACTCCTCCTGCTCAAGCTTGAACACGTGCTGCACTCACACAATCACGCACGATGGACATTTTAGATGCCAGCTTTCTTCCAAAAAAAAAGTCATACACTTAAATGTCAAAACAATTCTGCGCACCATGTTGAATTGCTGCTGCAGCTTCTCATTGGCATAGTTGATACAGAACTGCTCGAAGCTGTTGATTTCAAACGTCTCAAACCTTGGAAGAAAAACAGAACATATATTCTAACCCTGGAGAACCCACGGGGTCAAATTTGGCCCCTATAAATTCTGCTACTCAAATGCGACCCTTAAATCCCAAAGGGTCAAATTTGGCCCTAATCCTAAATTAAGATTAAAACATTGAATATTTGAATAAACATATATTTTGTTGTTCGGTGAACATAATAGCAATCAATTAATGTATAATTCATCATTTTCCAAAGAAGAAAAGGGTTCTTGGGTTCTCCAGGATTAAAAATCAATCCTTGTTTTCAAATAAAGCAGTCGGGGTTTGCATGTTTTTACCTTTATCCACAATCATAATGGATTTGGAAAAAAAAAACGCTCATTAAAATGGTGATGGTGTCGACAGTAATATGCCACATACACGCAGTGTTGTGGATGAATCAGCTCTATGTGTTCAAATGATTGAATTATCATCAGTCTCTGCGCTTTTACTTTCACGGGCAGCACATTTGCCTGCCAGATGAAGGGAGTCAGCCGAGTTGTCACGGTAACAAAAACGCGCTACAATTTCTAAATGTCATTTACTTTTTGTGCAAAATGAATTTCAAGTCCATGGTGGTAGTGGATAGGGCAAAAAAAACCCAACAACAACAACAACAACAACAACAACAAAAAAACACACGACTTCATAAACAGCCGATGAAATATCGGACCCGTAAATGTCGAGCACGCCGATGAAGGAGTGCTGTTTGATATTGGTGACGAGCGCCTTGTTAACGTGCTCCACGATCCAGTTGAAGAGCTTGGCGTAGATATGCTTGGATAGGGCGTCGCGGGCGTTGGTGGCCTGCAGCCGGGGGAGGGTCTTGATGTAGGTTTCGGAGGCCGTCTTCAACTTCCGATGGCACAGCCACTGAGCCATGTCCTCGTAGGTCACGCCCACCAGCTCGCAGAACTTGGTCAAGTGATGATTGTTGGGCTGCAAGAATGAGTGAGACAAAATCATGAATTATTCCCATGATAACCTCGATCCATCCATCCATCATCTACCGCTTATCCGGGGCCGGGTCGCGGGGGCAACAGCTTTAGCAGGGAAGCCCAGACTTCCCTCTCCCTAGCTACTTCTTCCAGCTCTCCCCGGGGGATCCCGAGACGTTCCCAGGCCAGCTGGGTGACATAGTCTCTCCAGCGTGTCCTGGGTCTTCGTCTGGGTCTCCTCCCGGTGGGACATGCCCGGAACACCTCATCAGGGAGGCGCTCAGGAGGCATCCGAATCAGATGCCCAAGCCACCTCATCTGGCTCCTCTCGATGTGGAGGAGAAGCGGCTCGACTCAGAGCCCCTCCCGGATGACCGAGCTTCTCACCTTATCTCTAAGGGAGAGCCCGGACACATTGCGGAGAAAACTCATTTCGGCCGCTTGTATCCGGGATCTCGTTCTTTCGGTCACGACCCATAGCTCGTGACCATAGATGAGGGTTGGAACGTAGATCGACCGGTAAATTGAGAGCTTCGCCCTTTGGCTCAGCTCCTTCTTCACCACGACAGACCGATACAACGTCCGCATCACAGCAGACGCTGCACCGATCCGCCTGTCGATCTCCCGCTCCCTCCTGCCCCCACTCGTGAACAAGACCCCAAGATACTTGAACTCCTCCACTTGGGGCAAGATCTCCTCCCCGACCCGGAGAGGGCACTCCACCCTTTTCCGACTGAGGACCATGGTTTCAGATTTGGAGGTGCTGATCCTCATCCCAACCGCTTCACACTCGGCTGCGAAACGCTCCAGTGAGAGTTGGAGAGCCCTGTTTGAAGGAGCCAACAGCACCACATCATCTGCAAAAAGCAGGGATGCAATACTGAGGCCCCCAAAACGGACCCCCTCAACGCTTCGGCTGCGCCTAGAAATTCTGTCCATAAAGGTTATGAACAGAATCGGCGACAAAGGGCAGCCTTGGCGGAGTCCTACCCCCACTGGAAACGATTCCGACTTACTGCTGGCAATGCGAACCAAACTCTGGCATCGGTGGTATAGTGACCGAACAGCCCGTACCAGGGGGTTCGGTACCCCATACCCACGAAGCACCACCCACAGAACTCCCCGAGGGACACGGTCAAACGCCTTCTCCAAGTCCACAAAACACATGTAGACTGGTTGGGCGAATTCCCACATACCCTCGAGGACCCTGCTAAGGGTGTAGAGCTGGTCCACTGTTCCACGGCCGGGACGAAAACCACACTGCTCCTCCTCAATCTGAGGCTCGACTTCCTGACGGACCCTCCTCTCCAGCACCCCTGAATAGACCTTACCAGGGAGGCTGAGGAGTGTGATCCCTCTGTAGTTGGAACACACCCTCCGGTCCCCCTTTTTAAAAAGAGGGACTACCACCCCGGTCTGCCAATCCAGAGGCACTCTCCCTGTTGACCACGCGATGTTGCAGAGGCGTGTCAACCAGGACAGCCCCACAACATCCAGAGCCTTGAGGAACTCCGGGCGGATCTCATCCACCCCTGGGGCCTTGCCACCGAGGAGCTTTTTAACCACATCGGTGACTTCAACCACAGAGATAGGAGAGCCCACCTCAGAGTCCCCAGGCTCTGCTTCCTCCAAGGAAGGCGTGTTGGTGGAGTTGAGGAGGTCTTCGAAGTACTCTGCCCACTGGTTCACAACGTCCCGAGTCGAAGTCAGCAGCGCCCCATCCCCACTGTACACAGTGTTATGGTGCACTGCTTCCCCCTCCTGAGACGTCGGATGGTGGACCAGAATTTCCTCGAAGCCGTCCGGAAGTCGGCTTCCATGGCCTCACCGAACTCTTCCCACGCTCTGGTTTTTGCCTCGGCGACCACCGAAGCTGCGTTCCGCTTGGCCAGTCGATACCCGTCAGCTGCCTCTGGGGTCCCACAGGCCATAAAGGCTCGATAGGACTCCTTCTTCAGCTTGACGGCATCCCTTACTGCTGGTGTCCACCAGCGAGTACGGGGGTTGCCGCCACGACAGGCACCAACCACCTTACGGCCACAACTCAGATTGGCCGCCTCAACAATAGAGGCACGGAAAATGGTCCACTCGGGCTCAATGTCCCCCGCCTCCCCCGGAACATGGGAAAAGCTCTGTCGGAGGTGGGAGTTGAAACTCCTTCTGACAGGGGATTCCGCCAGACGCTCCCAACAAACCCTCACAATACGTTTGGGTCTGCCAGGACGGACCGGCATCTTCCCCCACCATCGGAGCCTACTCACCACCAGGTGGTGATCAGTTGACAGCTCCGCCCCTCTCTTCACCCGAGTGTCCAGAACATGCGGCCGCAAATCCGATGATACAACTACAAAGTCGATCATCGAACTGCGGCCTAGGGTGTCCTGGTGCCAAGTGCACATATGGACACCCTTATGTTTGAACAAGGTGTTCGTTATGGACAATCCGTGACGAGCACAGAAGTCCAATAACAAAACGCCACTCGAGTTCTGATCGGGGGGGCCGTTCCTCCCAATCACGCCCCTCCAGGTCTCACTGTCATTGCCCACGTGAGCATTGAAGTCCCCCAGCAGAACAAGGGAGTCCCCAGCAGGAGTACTCTCCAGCACACCCTCCAAGGACTCCAAAAAGGGTGGGTATGCTGAGCTGCTGTTTGGTGCATATGCACAAACAACAGTCAGGACCCGTCCACCCACCCGAAGGCGGAGGGAGGCAACCCTTTCGTCTACCGGTGTGAACCCCAATGTACAGGCACTGAGGCGGGGGGCAATGAGTATGCCCACACCTGTTCTGCGCCTCTCACCGTGAGCAACTCCAGAGTGGAAGAGAGTCCAACCCCTCTCGAGAGAACTGGTACCAGAACCCAGGCTGTGTGTGGAGGCAAGTCCGACTATATTCAGTCGGAACTTCTCTGCCTCACACACCAGCTCGGGCTCCTTCCCCTGCCAGAGAGGTGACATTCCATGTCCCAAGAGCTAGCTTCTGCAGCCGAGGATCGGACCGCCAGGGTCCCCGCCTTTGGCTGCCGCCTAGCTCACATTGCACCCGACCCCTTTGGCCCCTCTCATGGGTGGTGAGCCCATGGGAAGGGGGACCCACGTTGCCTCTTCGGGCTGTGCCCGGCCGGGCCCCATGGGTGTAGGCCCGGCCACCAGGCGCTTGCCAACGAGCCCCACCTCCAGGCCTGGCTCCAGAGGGGGGCCCCGGTGACCCGCGTCCGGGCAAGGGAAACTTAGATCCATTTATTGTAATCATCATCAGGGGTCTTTGAGCCGTGCTTTGTCTGGCCCCTCACCTAGAACCTGTTTGCCATGGGTGACCCTGCCAGGGGCATAAAGCCCCAGACAACTTAGCTCCTAGGATCATCGGGACACACAAACCCCTCCACCACGGTATGGTGACGACTCACGGAGAGGTGACGACTCCGTGATAACCTCCTGTGGCTCAAATAGCTCACGCGATTGAACTATTTTTCCCTTGTTAGATTTCGGGACTATCAAAGCCAAAGCGAAAATAATCATGTGTCTAGTGTCGAAACTAAATCAGTTGGCGAACTAATCTCATGAAAAAGTTAGAAAAACAGTATGAATGAATCAAAAGATATCCTCACAGGAATGAAGCTGCTATCGGAATCTTTGTCTTTGATCTCCACATTTCCCAGATGAAGAATAGCAGCCAGAACTTGAAACAATCCCATCTGATGGGTTTCGTTGATCCCTGTGAGGGGAAAACATTTTGTTATTCTACCGGAAATGCAGCAGTAATTCAGGCTGGGGCGGAATTTACATTGTGCATCATGTAATAAAATAAAAACAATTGCGGTAAAGGAGGTAAATTGTGAAAGAAACACAAATGTGACTTCACATAATGGTGTGTATGAGGATAAGAGGACCCCTTTTCATCTCGTGGTTGAAAAGCCACAATCTAAAAACCATTTAAAAAAATAAAATAAAAACTCTTTAAAAAAATAAAAAATCTACTTCATGGAAAATGTTTTGGAAAGCTTAAAATGTACAGAAAATAACGGAATAAAAAAATACACGTAATCATTTGTTTCATAGTTAAGCCCTCCTACACACTCCAATTGATAACTGAAAGTTCAAATACACTGCGAACATGTTTCAACACAAATGTTATGCTCAACAGAAAATTTCACGCCAGAGCGGGACAGCGATAGATGAACCGTCGTATAGAGGTGGATGAAGGTTGAGTCTTATTATTAGACCTTCGGCCAAAAGTTGGGGCGGGGGGGGGGGGGATGTGTGTGACAGCATTTGCATTCATTAAATGCTACTCCCAGTTGGAGTTACCGTATTTTCACGACCATTCGACGCACCGTATGGTTGGGCGCAGTCTCATTAAAGGGTGCTATTTCTGTATTTTACACATAGACAAAACGCACTGTATTATTGGGCGCAATTTTAAAGTGGTAAAACATACGCCAGCTTAAACATACGGCATGCATGCGCGCACGCTAAAAACACGTTAGCTTGTAGCATACGGTAGCATGCCAAGACATACAGATACAAGCTAAAAACACGTTTTTAAAGAGGCAACGGAAAACTGAGTTCCGTTGTATTTTATTTAGCCATCGTACAACGTACTCACGTTTTTCGATCAATCATCACCCAGAAATCCATCAAAGTCCTCATCCTCTGTATCAGAATTGAACAATTGTGCAAGTACCGGTAATCCATCAAAAACGCCGTGTTCCCTCTCGTTGTCAGTCACTCTCATTGCCATGTGGCTCCACAGAAATGATGCCGGCTTTGCCAAAAACTCGAACAACAGTGCAAGCAGACACGTTCGTCCAAGCAGCCACAATCCATTCGCAAATTGTGGCGTAACTCGCCCGGCGCTGCATCTCACTCTTTGTAAAGTTGTGTTTGCCATCGATCATTCATTGTTCCCATGCCGTTCGCAACTTTACTTTGAACGCCCGGTTGATGCCGATGTCCAGCGGTTGGAGTTCTTTAGTCAAGCCTCCGGGAATAACGGCAAGCTCAGAGTTCATTTGCTTGACTTGGTTTTTCACCGCTGCTGTGAGATGGGCACGCATGCCAAAAGCATAACCGATGGCTTGAAGTTTGAACTGAGCTACGTAGGCGTGTCTCTTTGTAGAATTTATTTTCGGGGGTTCTTAGAAACCAAAAACGAAGTTGTTTTGCAACAATGCACATAGCCACACTCTATACAGGTGTTGGTACCTGCTTGGGGCGTACCTTTAGCGTCCACTTACACGCCCACCCTTCACTCATTGGCGGACTTCTTCCCCGCATGCCTGTCCTCACTCACATCTGCCTTTTCTCTCTCTCTCTCTCTCCATATATGTATATATACACACCCACCCTTCACTGATTGGCCGACTTCTTTGCCCGCATGCCTGTCCACAGTCACTTCCGCCTTTTCTCTATATAAACAGCGTGTCGGCTGTCAGTCAGGTTTTGGAACTCAGCGCATAGACAAGACGCTCCGCATCATAAGGCGTCCTGTCCATTTTGGAGAAAATTTTAGACTTTTAATGGCGCCTTATAGTCGTGAAAATACGGTAAGTCATACAGATATCATGCAAAATTTTAAGCGGCAGTGCGTAGTCCAGCTTCTTCATGACTCTCAAGTTCAATGAAGACTCTAAGTTGTCCATCGGTTTGAATGTGAGTGCGAATGTTTGCCTACATGTACCCTGCGAGCGACTAGCGAGTCCAAAGAGTAACACGCCTCATGTCAAAAGTCAGCTGGAATAGGCTGGAGATCACCCCGCAAAGATGTTGAGAATGGATGGATAGCGTCTACTTCAAAGATATAGTGAACGGACATCCGCACTGAGTCCGTTCGCGATTCCACACAGACTGAAATAATGAGTTACCGAGCAAGGAGAAGGCGTGTCTGGTGGTGCACAGCTCCTTGGTGTCATCCACCCCGTCGATAATGGGGCTGCAGCCCTGCCGGGTGTACAGGAAGTCGTTTGCGTTACCTGAAGCAGAGAGAAGCCGATTTCAGACAGCTGTACTCTTTCATCTTCCTGTTCTAAAGTGCATCAGTTGTGCAAAAAAATAATTCTTTACATACCAACACTTTAAATCAAGGCATGAAGTGTTGCCTGGTAACGGGGGCACGGATATGACTCAGTGACAACTACTCTATTTACCAAGCTAGCAAGTCAGCAGGAGAGGAAATAGGCAGCCGTGTGTGTGTGTGTGTGTGTGTGTGTGTGTGTGTGTGTGTGTATGTGTGCGCGTGCGTGTGTGCGTGCCCCGTGTCTAAGATGAGCAGGTGCAGGTCCACAGTGGGAGTGCACTGCATGAAAGCGTGTTGGACAACAGACTCTTATGTGTTGCGACTGCAGCAGTGACTTCATCGGATAACGTGACATGAAATGCGATAAGCGATTCAAAACGCCTTCCCGTCTACTTTTGGAAATGCGGAGGGGAAAGTGGAGAGTATCCATTAACTCATTCAGTACCAGCCAATTTTAAACCAAGTCTGAAAAGACGTTTAAAAACGTCTTTGGGAGTGAATGAGTTCAAATGTAACTAGACTCAACCACGGCTTCCCAAAGTAGGTGTGCATTTTGCGTTACGTACTCAGGTTGAGGTTTTTGAACTCCGGCAGATGCGATGATGCGCAGAGCTGATAAAAGATATGATAATTCCTCTCCTCGTCCGCCTGGAAGACAATATCAAATTCATGATGAATGTTGGCATCCGTGCATAGAATTCTAGCGGAGAATTACACCAATGTGTTTCTTATGAACTCGTCCTAGGCATGGACATATTCCACCCCTTAGTACATATTTTGGGAGATAATCTCACTCTACAAACTGAACATTTTGCATAATAATCACCCGACATGATTCTACTCCAGCAGAAAAGTGATAACAAACTACCTTATTACCCCACACTGGTATGGAACTTGACTGACAATGTCCGACATGTATTAATTCAATAATACCTTCATTATTGCTCTTGAAGTTTGCATTGCAACATACGCTTTTTTTCTTCTTTTTTTTTTAACTCCACTTTCATTTCAGACCTTTATAATTCTTGAATTGATTCTCAACATATCCCCATGAGGATGGAGAAAAAAAAATAAAGAATACCATCTTGTTGATAAATGTGGCGCCTCCAAACTGACTTGCACAGTTTCCAATAATGTATCACTTTAAACAAGCAGGGAAGAACCCCCCCCACAAAACATAGCCAATCTGTTCCTGCACTCACCTGAAAGACCACTCTGGACTTTTCTAGCAGATATGTCCTCATGTTGGCGCCGATGATTCGATAGCGGTTGTCGAAGCCGATCTCGATGTACTTCCCAAAGCGACTGCTGTTGTCGTTCCGAGTTGTCTTTGCGTTTCCGATAGCCTGGTGGGGATGGGGGGTGTGGGGGGGCGGAGACAAACCTGTTGTCATTTTGTGGCGCAGAGTTCAAACAGAATTTGGGCAGTCTGAATTCACCAGAAATTCCTCATTGGATGCAGTTTTTCTTGATGAACACTGGGACACTTTAAATTCCACATTTGCATTTGAAATGGGGGGAAAAAAATGCATACCTGTCATGTGACAAGACGACATAATATAGAATTTATGATGGCAACAGCTTGATTCAATTCCATATGGTTGTAAATGAAGAAACCCGAGGGAGCTTGGACTGCAATGTGTGTTTGTTGCCGAGGCCAACAATTCAGTCTTTCACTGCATATTTAATCTGCCCGCGTCAGCCAAAGTAATTGAAATGCCTCACACAAACATCCCTTGGCCCTCTTGCATACGCACGCGCACACACACACACGCAGGTTCTGTAATATGGAAAAAGGCTGATGCAGTTGTAGATGTTGCAGTGACATCAGTGTGACGGAAGAAAGCTTTCTATTCATTCCCCCGAGCTCCGCTCTGAATGGTCGGATCAAGGTGGAAGCGGACAGGAGGAGCGGAGCATGAGAGAAGGAGAGGAAATAAGAGAGTCACCTCCATGATGGGGTTGGAAGCCAAGACTTTCTCCTCGACGTTGGCCTCGCTGGCTGAGCCGCTGACCGTGGCAAAGTATCTCATGGCGTACTTGGCTGACACGGTCTTCCCTGCCCCGGACTCGCCGCTCACGATGATGGACTGGTTCCTCTCATCCCTGCAACAAGGGAATAAATGGAACCGCTGCTTGTGGGTGGCACATTTTGCGCAGCGTGCTTTAGAGAGGAAAGTTGAAAAAAATTAAAAAGTGAGTGGATTTAGTGAAGTGAGTGAATTTCCATGATGGCTACTAACAGATGTAGTTTGCATGGTGCCTTTAATGTCGAGTGAGAGGAAGAACGAGTGAGTGAGGGTGCAGTGCTCCATGGCACGTAAACAATGAATGAAGCTCGATCCAGAGCGAAAACAACAACTAATGTCTGTCTCCGCTCATTCCTGTGTTGGGGGGGAAAAAACAGGGAACTATTCCTCAAGTGCAGATATTCATGCCTCCGGCTCTCGAGCTGCAGACGGAGCTCGGGAGCCTCAAGCAGGAAGGGCGGACGCATCCGAAAATGTGCTCGGGTTGCCTGCTGAAGTCCTTTTCTCTTGAAATCATTTCATGCTTCAAAAAGACTTAATAGTTGCTGCTTGGCAAAATTGTACACTCACTTGAGCTCAAATCACACTCAAATCACTCCTATGCGTTTAAAAGAAACAATTGGGGGTAGAGGGTCTGTATTACATCATGTCCCGGTCGTGTGTCACATGGAATAAAGTGTAAGCTGCAGTTCTCTTCGAAGCTCCTTTTTCTTTGTACTTTGATATCAGGGGATGTCATTGTAGAAGAAAGTGGGCCAGACGCTTGACATTTTTCCATCTCGGCTACTCATCGAACACTCCCCTCTCTCTTTGAAGAGACAGGATATTCCTTTGAATGCCCTCTTTCATGAACTTTCGTTTGGGCCGCCCTTTGGGTGCAGGAATCTAGAGTTGACCCAAAATGCCCCTCGAAGGCTCCGCAACACACTCGCTGCACTGTTATTTGAAATGTCAGTGAAGCAATAGGGTTGCACAAGTCAAGTGTTGTTGTTGGAAGTCAAGTATTCATGCAGGAACATCGAAATTTGTAGGTCAAATCATTTTAATTGTATTCTACTTTACTGTATTTTACACTCACTCATTTTCTTTTGTATTTTACTATGTTTGCATTTATTTATTTTTTTTCAAATTGATAAGCACCGTGTAATTTTGTTTTTCGAAATGTGACATGCCCTAAATATGACAGACAAACCCAGAAGAGCAACGAGGGAGCTACAATCAAGTCCGGGATCATACAAACCTCGCCATCTGTTTGTAAGCTTCCTCCGCTACAGCAAAGATGTGTGGGTCCATGTCGCCCATGTTCTGACCGCTGTACGCATTGATGATGTCTGTCCCGTAAATGGGCAGCGTCTCATACGGGTTGATGGCCACCAAAACAATCCCTGAGAAACGCAGGGAACACCCAAAATATGATCGGGGTTGCAAAAAAAGGGGGGGGGGGATGTCCAGAAGGTTTTAAGGAAAGTTTCAAGAAAACTTTTTTCAAGAAACCCTTTTTACACTTTAAAAGTCCTTGTTCTGTAATACCAGAACAAAAGTAGACATGTAAAAAGGGCATACAAGAGAATAGAAATAAAGCATCTCAAGGACACTTGGAAGGCATGCTCATAGATGGCCACAATGCATTCTACCCGCGCATCGTCCAACTGTATTCCCTCATCAGGTGACTGGGGGGGGTGATTATGCACCAAATTACAGACTGGACCAATTGCTGAATACGGAGGAGTACAGATTCCCAGTACCTGGGAATCGATACATGTCAACTGTGTCATAAGGTGAGCCGGGATGAATAAAAAGAAGTTAGAGGAGAAATTCAGAGTTCAATAATAAACTATTGCAACGCTATGACTCATTTTCACAAACAATCCACGACTGCCCTCTTACCGCAATAAGTGTAGATGAGCTTGGAGTCGATGAAGCGGACTTTGAGGTTGTGCAGCACTGCCGGCTCATGGAGGTAGCTGAGCGCCGTGAGGTCATTCTCGCCCACCAGGATGTCGGGGTTTCGCAGGTAGGGCAGGTTCTTGGTTTTGGGGTCCAGCTTGTGCTCAAGATTCTGAGGGTGGGAAAATAAAGAGATGTGGCATTAAGATCATGCACTCAAGAAACACAAATTAGAATGGACACAGTATATAGAATGGCTACAGTACTGTACCTAGCCCCCCCCACCCACACCCACACCCACACCCACACAATCATGGTTCAGCACCCGCGGACTCGCATTTTCACAATTTTTTTTTCAGTTTAAAAAACTATTGAAATATATATTTTTTACATCTATCCCCATTTGCCCCAAATTCCGTGGGGGATAAAAAAACATGCAAAATTTTTATAAGAATATTTTGCGTTTGTGGAAAAAACAAACAAACAAAAAAACCCCCCGCGTGTATTACAATCGCCGCCAAATAAAGGCAGATTTTCACGATTCACAGAACGGCCTGGGCATTATTAAAAAGGATCATACTGTGGAGAATTCATTTTTAATTGCCTGTATACAAAGTTGTGGACGTTGGGCCTGGGGTATTCATTGATATCTTTGCTGCATGCGCCACACACACTAATTGACGAGTTCAAAAATGCTACTTGCTGTTGCCGACACAGTAATTAAAAGTGCATTACTATATTTTTCAATACCAATTACTTGTTAAGGTTTGGTGCCTTTGTACAGTCAATGGGATCAGCTGCAATGCATATATGTGAATGATAAAAGTAAATTGCATTTTGCCTTTTGACATGACATGAAAATGTCTTTCTTTTGCTACTTTATGGGTTCCTTTCTCTGTTTGCCTTTGAGTTTAGACGCTGGGCCATTTGAGGAAAAAAAATTAAAATAAATCGCTACTCTCCTCGTCACATTCCCCAGCTCCGCGCCGGTTCCCATGGTAATGAAAGACTATTATGTAAAACGAGGCGTGGTGACGAGACAGAGCAAAACAAAAAACAAAGATTTTTAGCAATTCAATTTGAATGACAAATTCATGTTAAGTGCAAAAAAAAATGTAGATTACAATTTGATCATCTTTTGTGTATTTTGAGCGAAGAATGAGGCACCTATCAACTTCTATAAAACATGTAAAAAAGGAATGTCTTCTTTAAGAATCTTGCCTTATTTGTAGTTAGAATAAAAATTATTGTTATCATTTTTAATATATATATTTTTTAATTCCCTCGTAAACTGAATTTATTTGTAAAATGTACAAACTTTCAACAAATGGTCACTTTCCTTTGTTGGTTAATTGGTACAGTGGTTACATAGATTAAAGCAGAACTGCATTGTCATGAGATAACAACAACTACCATGGGCGAAATTTATTCAACAAAACAATCAGGTTTCGGTAAGATTCGCTCAACTCCCCTTTGAATGACATCCACTCTCTGAAGAAAAAAGAAAGCAAACGAAAAAACTGTGATGAAAACAGGAGGCTGTAGGCAAGTGTAAGGCGACTTTGATAGATTGACATCCGTCACCGAAGGTCATTGTCCTAAAATATTAGATCATCACTCGATACTTGTACCACTTTTTTTCTTTAGTCTAAAATATACATTTTATACACTGAGCTATAAGAGCATCCATCTCGTATACTCACCCACGCCTTCATTGGGAGAAACATATTCAATCAAGTTTCCCCTCAGATACTGCATCCAGCGGAGTTTTAGTTAAAATCCATTTGGAGAAGTCGCCGGGAGGGACAGCGCGGGGCTACTTGCTACAAGTCAACATGTCTGGCCGGACATGCGGGTAGCTGTCGTTGAAATAATCGATAAGATGTCCCCCCCGCCTACTAAATGGATTCCAAATGCATTTGGCACAGACAAGTGTAACTTATCAGATATATGTCATGGGATGTGCTCCTCATGACTTTGGTTAAAAGCGCCCCCGCTCACCGATGTTGTTGTTTACGCAAACGTTTACAGTGGCACTGCTGTTAATTGCTTTTTAGCTGGCACGTCCCATCTTCAAACATGACATCTGGAAAAATGCAGTTGAGCATATTCTGCCGTCTGATGCTCGTCTAATCAGGCCATGGGAAACGCGTGATGTTTTGCTTCACGGCAACAGATTTTTGGAAAATTCACATCAAGATATTCGTCTCTCCTTCTCGGTAAATACAGTTTGCAGTGACAGTGAATGCCTAATTACAGCGCAGAGATGTCGCAAAGCTAACAGGACAAAGCCTGCTATTTTGCAGCGCTCGCACGAGTGCAGTGGAACCTTGGAAGGCGATTTGTTTGGATTTTGAAACATTTAACAGTAGAAAATGTCAGTAGGACTTCCATTTGGAACCTGTGCCTTCTATGGAGATTTGGCTGAATAAATCCAACTCTTAATAGCGCACGCGTGACGTCACAATTAGGAAAACCATCAGTTCTACACTCGCAAAAAAAAAGTAACAGCAGAGAACTGATATTTAATGACATGATAAAAACCTTTAAAATTGAAATCAAAATACATCTCACCAGAGATGCAACAATGTATTTTTATCGCAACACATGTGTTTTGCATGTCAAACAAATAAAGGCTTGAATCGCAAGAGTGCTGGTGGTGGTTTTGAGGAATGAAATTTGCAGCTGTACATTTAGATTGCTCCAAGTGCATCTTGGTAAACCTAATTTGTTTTGCAAGCTAAAACCAATACCGCTAATGAGACTCTGATGTGTCTTAGCGGTGCGAAGATGAACAGATGCGCTGAAGTGAGGTAGCAGTAAGACGATCCGCGACTAACCGTTCCATCCTCCAACATGAGCTGCAGAGAGGCGTCGCCATTTTTGTAGTCCTTGGTCAGCTCGGCCGACTTCCACACTTCTTCGATGTCGGGGATCCACACCCGAGCACACTGTGAAAGACAAGAAAGAAAAAAAAAAAAAGAGACATCAAGCCAGATGATGGGCTTACACACGCGGAGACCTCAGTTTGCACACTGCAATGCCACCCGCCACCTCGTTTTACAAATAGAAGGACAGAGCCGACCCATGAAAAAATGGCTAATTTCAGCAAAACAAAAAATGGGATTAGTACAGTTTTCTATAAGTCTTGATAGTTAAGGGATATGGATGAAAACATGTTGAGCACGGTAGTAGGACACGACTAACCTGTTTCAAATTGTGAAACAAAAATGCACACTGGGTCTTTATTCTTGAAATACAGTAGCATGCTGAATTTATAGCTGATCAAGTGAATCAAAACCAAAGCTCAAATCTCACGACGTAGGCTTGCAGGGGACACCGTGGGTTTAATGACTTCATAATATCATCCACTTCCCAACCAGGATCATCAGACCACAAAAAGAAAAATGACCAAAACAACTGATTGCACCCTTGCATTGGCGATACCATCTGCAATGAGCATGCCACTTAATGGCATGTAACTAGATTGAATGGGAATGCTTGTTATCACATGGCCAGAGGGGAAAAATCCCCAAATGTCCTCCAAAGTTAGCTTTTGTTTATTATATTTTTATGTTATTTGACTGATTGCATTTGTTTAATTCTGTCTGTGCTGTTGGCCAAGGAGCACTGAGTGAAGACGTCCACTGCTGCGTTGGCTTCCATTCGCCGGGGAGACTCGTTTGATTGTATTTGTAGCAAACATCTGTCAGATGCTCTCATGGCAGCGCTTGCCAGCCTGTTATTCCCGTGAGAGAGAGAGAGCGAGAGAGAGAGAGCTAGCTAGCAGCTAGCTAGCTAGCTAGATAGTTGGATAGATAGCGAGCTAGCTAGATCGATCACATTGCTATGATATGATGTGTTTGCTTGTTGAGCAATAAACTATTTGGGCAAGTCCCTTAGTTTGGGAAACACTGATGTTTGTTCACATTTTCTTTATTTTAAGAATACAATAAAAGTAAGATGAGTTTAAAATGACCTTAAAATGTTCTTTGATTTGGAGATTTATGGTATGCTTTAAGCTATTGATATGGGCAATTATAAACCCTTTGAGGCTTGACAGCATCAATAATCGTGACCCGGCTTGTTTGGTATTTGCGGCAGGGCTCTGTCCTTACCCCCTGAGAATTGCAGGGGATTACTGTAGTCCAAACATAAATCGATCTCTGTTGGAAATGGTGTTTTGACCAAATGGAAGTAGCAATGTTGGCCTTAGACAAAGCAGAAGCGAAAACAGTCAGACGTTTGTGGGAAAAAGTCAAGTTGAGCGGTTGGATTGTGTACCGCTGCACAATTGTCTCTCTTTTTACCACACAGACAGACGGATGCACACAAACTTGACTTTTAGTGAGAAAAAAATGACTCCAAGTCGAGACTGGATGTAACCAGCTGATCACAGAGCATGAAAAAACAGCAATGAATGCTGCCGGTCACATGGCGGTAGACTCTGAACCGTACATGCGCCTAGTATTTTAAATATTCAGTAAAGCGCTTTGTTACAGCTACAGCGGTTGTGAAAGCTCTATATAAATAAAGCTGTATTGTATTGTATTCCCTTTAGCATAGCTCCACCTGCTGGATACATAACACAACCGCAGCCACTATTGTAGCCTCTATTCCATGCGCCTTATAATGCGGTGCACCCTATAGATGAAAACAAAAAATAAGTCATCCATTAAATGCGGTGTGTGTGTATACTATATATATATATATATATATATACATATATATATATATATATATATATATATATATATGGTGTACAAAAGCAAAAAAACACTGCACTGGATTTTAGGGTCTATCAGCACAAGGTGGGGGCGCGGGAGGGGGGGGGGTGCCACAGCTGATGTGTATGCACAAGTCAGGATTTAAAGTCCCTTAAACCTCTGCGTGTGATAATCTACACACAAGAGAGGATTTCCCCTCTGCTCAGCCTCATTTGCTTGCAGTAGAGTCAAGGAATGAACTCACACTGCGATGCAGAACATTTTAAGGCGGTCTCCCTCGTCTGTTGATTTCGCTGTGTCTTCGATTCAGTTACATAAAATACTGACTTCGATCCCACGCTGTAGGGAGAGAGAGCTCCTATTGTGGACGCTCATGACGAGATGGAGACTTTTAATTGGATCTGCTGCAACACTACCAGTCAACTGAATCATGACATCATGGTCACTGCAACTTTCAGAGAGTTATCTGCATGATTGGCTTTCGTAGTAGGATGCTGCATACCTGTCACATGACAGATACAAACAAAACCAAAATAGAATTAACTAAGTTCAAATCCAGTCGGATTCTTTCTGTGGTTTCATCAGATTTATTTTTTTAAACTGCCCAAAATCATAACCTTTGTTTTGTTCTGTAATTTAATGATAAAAGTACAACATTGAGACATGGCACAATCCTTGTCGTCATGTTTTTAAACTGTTATAGCCTCATCAATTCTGTTTGATTGGGCGTGCATTGTTAAAGTGAATAACAAAAGTAACCATGACTATTTTCTGGCAGGGGGACACTGGCTAGATACGGTAAAGCAATTGGTTTGTACAGTCGTCACTTCCACAAAAGCCACATTTTTGCTCATCGCTAAGCAAACATCAAAAAGTCACCAAAAAAAAAAAGAAGCCAAATCCGGCCATGCCAATACATAGTGTACCGTTCCAAATGTTACCAGGGTGAACTGAACTTTAAAACTTGGTGAAAACTTGGCTATGGGCATTAAAAGTAAGCTTGTAGATGTGACATTTAAAAAGGAACATTTTTCTAACCTTTCGAGTACCAGTGTCATCACTGAGGGCAAACAAAGCATCCTCAGTGCCTCCAGATCCCTGCTTCACCATTTTGTTGCTTCATTTTCGCATTTTCCCGCAGGGAGCGCCTCAGCGCCCAGCCTAGCAACCAAAACGGGTTGAGCTGGGAAGGAAGGGTAAATGGGTGGGTGGGAGGGGAAGCTAAAAATAGCAGCGGCAAGTTTTGAGCAACATCACACCTTGGGGAGGCACAACTGCTGTCCTCGTGAGCACAAGACTTGATCCACCCTCACACACGTTCACATCGTAGACGAGACGTCGAGTTTAATCAAGTGGAATGAGACCTCGGTGAAACAGGCTGCAAATCAACACACGGTGACACAATCCAGAAAGAATTCGAGGCAAGGTGAAGGTTGGAACAGACTGACGGATATTTCACATTTCAAAGATGAAAGAGGGGAGATCACCGTGGCTTGAATGGATGGCTGGTGAGTTGTCGGCTGGCAGACGGTGAAATCACAAATCACTGATTACCGAGACTCAGAGTGCATTCGGCACGCTGGCTTTGTTCAAATCTAGCAAGAAGCGCCATCGTACATGACATCAGGGAGTTCCGTTCCGATGATGATGACAGAACCCTAATTTGTAAAACAAGAACCAGCCTCATATCCAAAACATTGACCCAGACAGGTAGAAATGGAGTCGCCATATGTTAGACTAACGCTGCAATAACGGCATCAAGCCAGTAATCACCTACCCGTTGCATATCTCCAGACGTAAACCCGATTGCTCATGCTCATTTTTCCCGATAAAAAAAAAAAGAGACCCCGTCCAAACTACAAGCCACTGAAAGAGGCTGTTGTGAAAGCATCGCAAAAATGATTATTTTCTCCAAATCCCTGTTTTGGATCAGAATTAGCTCTGAAATGGTGGCTTGAAAACTAATAGGTCAAGTCAAAAGAGAGCGCGGTTTGACCTAATTGTCACACAGCGTGCAAAACCTACATTTGAACGCATCGCAGTCTATTAGTCATAATCACCTTAAAGCCACAAATATTTTAAAATCCAAAAAAAAAGAAAGAAAACTGGCTGTGATTGTACCACAGATGCTAATACGAACCCAGATAGTTTACCTTGAGTCCATGCTATGCCCTCCAAGGCAGGAGAGAGGCATAGCATGACGCTAATCCTGTTTGAACTGCGATGAAGGATCAGAAGCTGATTAGGCTATCAAGGGATTTAACACCGAGTAATCTTATTTCACCAAACCACACCAACTTAATTACCATTACTTTCTCTTCTGCGTGGAGAGGGGCAATATTTTTACAGGAACTTTGACTTTTGTCCCAAAACAGAAAAAAAAAAAAAAAGCCTGGCTGGATGCTTGGACCATTTGGTACACCTGAGCATTGTGAAGATAAATTTGTTTTAATTGAAACTTCTTTTTTTAAATTTTTATTTAATTTAACTATCCAGTCCTACATCTGCGATGCTGCTTGCCCACAATTGGGTAACAGGTCAGGTCAGCTGGAGCCAATCTGAGTTGACTTTTGGCTGAGAAGAAGGCTACAACCTGTACTCATTACCAGCATAGACAAACAGCCATAATCATATTCACACCACTGTAGTCTTCAATTTACCTAAAATGCATGTACAGTATCTGGAATACTGTATAGGAGGAAGCCGAAGTACCCGAAGAAAAAGCAACAGTCAGGAAGACTTCTATTTTGCCCAGCCGTCAGTTGTACTCCTTTTTGAGTATAGCTACCGAATGTACAGTATATGCATTCGTCAATGTGAATAAAGAGACTCGTTCCATTTAAAGCAAAGTTAAAAGCTCCTCAAATCACCTTGAAGATCGCAAGTTCAGATCTGTTGGCAGGCACCTGCCGAGTTGAGTCCATCACCGACGCAGCCTTGAACTTTCTCTTCGCGGGATTCGAAACTCTGTGGCATTGCATCATGCCGAAGTGAATTTTGTTGTCGCAAAGCAAAGTCAAGAAATGTCCTCATTGCCGACTAAGGTTCGGAAGTCACATGCATCAGAAGAAGGGTGACTGTGCATGAAGGAAGGG
This sequence comes from Hippocampus guttulatus, assembly GCF_054856545.1. Taxonomy (NCBI): domain Eukaryota; kingdom Metazoa; phylum Chordata; class Actinopteri; order Syngnathiformes; family Syngnathidae; genus Hippocampus; species Hippocampus guttulatus. The sequence continues at coordinate 20,040,836 of NC_141263.1, forward strand.
TTGAAGATTCGGGGCGTGGCGTTAAATCTTAGCGTGAACAAATCCACGCAAAGCCATTGGCAGATTAAAGGACTTCACCTTGGTAACGCTGATCTCTGAGCCTTTCACTCTTCATCAGGCTGACCTGCTGTGACTCCTCTGCCCCATGTGCATAGTTAATTACCTTGATTATCAATTTATCGGCTTTGATCACCATTTATGGATTGGTAAATTTATTTGCATCTAGAAAACAAAACATTTAATATCGGTACGGATCCAGTTCATTTATTTTATTTGATGATCAAAGTTCTCTGTTATGGTGTCGATGTGAAACCAGCTTACTTTGTTTTTGGCAGTCAGTCGCATCACTTGGGAAATGCATTAGCGCTCCCTGCAGGACTGGAGTCGAACTGTATTGCAGCGGCAGAGCCAGAACAGAAATGCATGTTGCACCACTGGCATTAGGCCTGTAACTGCTACCATTTTTTTGTTGAAGGCACTTTGTCACACTAATACAGACCCCCCCCACCCCACCCCCCAAAAAATTACCATTGGAATAAAGCCCCATTTTTTCCCTCAAACAACTATTTTTCAAGAGTACATTTTTATATAACTATAAAGGTTCCTTTTCTAGAATCAAAGAGTCAGAATTTTGAAAACAAAGCTGGATTTCATAAATCCACTTATTAAAATACACTTTCTTCACTTAACTTTGAGTGTCATAAAAATACACTTCTTAGTCTTATAAGATTTTGTCCTTTGACACCGTCCAAATACATTTAGAAATACACACGGCAAGTCTGTGTAATAGGCGTTAGGATTATGGAAGGGGGTCATTGTACCTTGGAAAGTTGGAGAATCCCTGTTGTAAGGCACCGATACACAATGCAAGGTTGCAGTCAAAACGGGAATTTGGTGGCTATGGAGGCGGAATGTCATCTAATGATGTGATATCTTTTATCGATTCTGTGTAAAACACAACAGAGGGTAAATGTGCATCTGCTCCAGGCGTTGTCACAGAAAAAAACAACAACAAAAAAAGACACCGTCATTGTCCCATTTAAAGTATCCCCATACTGAACTTCGCTTCATAACTGGTAATTCATTGACTACATGACTCCTTCACATGAAGACAGTCCCACATTTAGAGCAACATCCAGAACGGAATGTGAAATGCATTCAGTGTACATATTCGCAGAAAAAGCAAAGTCAACGGAGCGTCTGACTGCCGGGGCTTCGTCACATGATGCCACTCATGTGAGAAGCTGCTGTTTTTCTGCTCGGCATGACGCCGCGGGGCCGGAACCCTCAGCATTAGCGGGCTGAGTGCGGTATGAGGGACGCACGTACGCTACCACCCAGAGGTACCGCGGAACTTGATAAGAAGATAGTCTGATCTTGGGTTGAGACTCTGTGCGTGGTCTAATCGCATTAAGTGGATCAGTAGATGACTGTGGCGTTAACTTTTTGCTATCAAATGTGTCTCACATAACAGGCCGATTTTAAGAGAACTTTATCGACAAGGAAATCCCCATCATAATTCAAGCTGGACAGTATTGCTTCAAATCTTCAAAAAGGCCTTAACTACAACGAAGGAGTTGAACACCAGAACACAAATTTCAATGGGTGATCATTTTTTGCAAATTAAGTATCTCACTACCCACGCAAAGAAAAAAAATAGTGACCGGTAAATTGACATTAATGCTACGAAGGATTATGTAAAATATCCAACCATCCGTTTTCAACAGAGCTTATCCTGAACAGGGGGGTACTGGAGCCTAACCCATCTGTGGAAGACAGACTACACCCTGAACTGGTCGCCAGTCAGTCGCAGGGCACATATAGAGACAAACAACCATTGGCAGCCACATCCACTGAGCGGGAACCAAAGTCAGGCGAGTGTGACATCATCGGCGACTTATGTCAAATATATCATCGTCTAAACACCGAAGACCTTTTTGCACAAAATTAAGGGTGCGTCCCCATGAGGGTTCCACATTCTCCACGATGGGAGACCTGACAGTTAAGATCAGTTAAGAACCACAATTCGATTTTTTTTTTTTTGGTAAATTGCTTTTCCATGATCACTCAATTTCATCTGTGAAAATACCAAGCAAAGACTTACATCGACGAACATATACTCCAGTTCCCGGTTCATGTTGTCGGGCAAGCTTCTAGCTCATAATTCTCTGGATGCCTCCAACCGTGAAAGTCCAATTCAAGAACACATTACGGGACGGAAGCTCCTCACACGATTGGCAAACGAGCACACTATGCAGGCGCTCCGGAAGATTTTCTGGTCCTGTGACGCGCTAAGTGGTTCTCCGGGCTGTCCATCACACTTCCCATCCTCCTTCCTGGATCACATGAGACTCTGGCAAGGGAGAAAACAAGGCTTTCCCACAAAACCCACCGACGGCCGCACTGCCTGCAGACAAGACGTAGTCTGAGCCTGCTTCTGGATCATAGCATTGGATTGACAATGGCTGATTTCTCTGACATCATTCTTTTTGTGAGATAACAACACACAGTGGAGAGAAATCGGAGGCTTACGGGATGCTACTTGTTGAAAGCTGAAATGAATGCAATACAATGCGTTACACGCGGTTGACTTCAGAAATATCCTTGCTGTGTCAGGACGGCTCTATCAACACACCAGCTAGGACATGACTGTGCCAATGCTTAACTGAGTTCTCTGACTAATGTAATACTGACAGCGGTCGAAACAAAATGAACAACTGACAGATATGTAGAATATCTGATACAGTGGTCAACTTTTAATGAATTCATTCCGTGCCAGCTGTTTTCAAAACAGCCATTTTAGAGGCAAACTCCACAGAATATTGTGTTCCGGGACAATATGAGCACCGAAAAGAGATTGACTCGGCACGCTTCTTTTAATGCGGGGGCTGGGGGGGGGGGGGGGAGGGGGTTGAAGCTTTTTCCATTCATTAGCAATCAGCAGAAGTACACAAATAACCATGTCAAGCAATACAATGATTTTGACACATTTTGACACGATTGTGGCAAAAATGATCATGATTATTATTTTGCTCTCTCGTATAATTGCGATTATTAACTCATTCAGTACCAGCCAATTCTAGACCAAGTCTGAAAAGACGTTTAAAAACGTCTTTGGGAGTGAATGAGTTAATCACAATTATGCATGGGTATTTTTATTGTGCTACTTTTACATAATATGTAAACAGCTTTCAGATCAAAATAAAAGGTTTGGGGGGGAGGTTATCTGGAAAAATAAAATGTATAATTTACATATGGCTAACTGAATGGCACAGTCTAATCACAGAGTGCAGACAACAGAGGAACTTGGCTCCTCATCATCATCATCCTCAGTTGTTCTTTATATTCCAAGTAGTGCCGCAGCTTCGACCTTCTGCACTACACTGACGATAACACCCTCAAGGTGTCAGGCGGTGGGCAGTTTTACAGAAGAATGAACTGACTGAGTGCCAGTGCTGTTATTATAAAAGTGAAATGTGTGTTCAATACTGTGGAAAGCATGACTCACCGTGACTCATCCCTCAATTTTACTCAGAAGGTCCCTTCGATTTCCTTTGACAATGGAACGATTATAGACCATTTCTTATCCTGCGGTTTGTCTTTTCTACAAAGCATCTTCATAGATATTCGTTCTGCAACAGTCAATTACCGGTGGGGATCACGAGTCGTCACCTATCGATTCAAAAACGATTCAGAGGACTCCGAATTGATTCATTTACTAGGTCAAGTCAAGTTACATTTATTTATGTAGCCCAATCAAAAAACTGTCTCAAAAAGTTTTATATGCCCACAGTAGACAAGTATTCACAACATCCTCTGACCACAACCACCAGGAGGGCAGGGAAAAAAAAAAAAACATCGGGGGGAATGAGAAACCTTGAGAAGGGGTTGCAGGTGGGACATTCCCCCTCCCAGGACGACCAGGCGGCAATGGATGCAGAAAGAATCTTAAATGTTAAATAAATATTGATGATATATTATGTCAACAAAATGGAAGCGATTTATACATTGCAACATTGCACTTGCGCCGTGATGTGACAAATTTTTTTGTTACGTTGCTTTGACAACACACAAATATGAATTCATTATAACAGCAAGAAAGGCTACGAGGAACAGCCACACCGAGACAGAGGCGAATGGTTTATGTGACATAAATAATTCAAGATGATGTTTGTACTTAATGTGTCCATTTTTCACCAAATATGTTTGCCTGATACAGTCGAGGTCTGCATACTCACAGTCATGCCCAGAGTCACATTTTTTTTTTCTCTTTCATGGTAACTTTTGTTTGGGTAGTGGGGGCTGTCTCGATTTTGACACTCTGAATGTTAAGCAGCGTTTCTGGAAGATTGTTTGGGGTTAAGATCATTTTTTATTTCTCCAATGCATTTCAATGGCCGTCAATAACACAGGGACCTTCACTATTTTCACAGGTCCGTATCACCAGTGGATCCACTGTACTTTGACATCGACATATTTTTATATTATGTCCATATTTTTGGATTTTGTATATTTTTGTACCACTAGTTGTATTTTCTTATGGAATCCTCTCGCACGAATGAACACGAAGATTCTGAATGACAGAAGACTCTGGTGGTCATTTGGGATTCGTAGAAGCATCGTTAAGGTTTGTAACTTTTGTTTCATCTCCCGCATTCTCAAGCAGCACAATATCATTCATGAACAGACTCGATTAAAAAAATAAATAAATCCTGAGTGGTTGGAAGACAGAGGCAAAAAGAAAAAGTCATATGCCGAGTTTCCAGCTGTGAGTCATCTTGCGCCGCATTTCCTCAGTGAGCTTATCCTCCCTCTACTTCTCTTCAAAACATTTTCACAACCTTTTAACACTTTCACTTCTTGTTTTTGTCTGTTTATCTGACTGCATCCAAGAAAAATGCTCATTATTTAGGTTTCTATTCCATGCTTCTTATGCGAAGGTCTTCTTTTCCATGCCGTTTTTTTCCCCCGTATCCACTACTATTGCTGAAAAAAATGCAAATATCTTCACTGTGGGACTAATAAAGGTTTTCTTGTAATTGTGATTTGACATTTACATACATCTCTAAGTTCTTGCATGGGCAAGTGTGCTTAATGAAGTGTCGGGTGGGTTCTGGTGTTGTCACATCGAACACGCCTACACATTTTTGGAAGGAGACTTGTGCAGTGTGCGCATGCTAACCACACAGCTAACACACACTCAATAAGCTTCTGTGTAAGGCACACTCACACACAATGAGCAGAGTGTATTCCGCCCTGGGTTGATAAAAGTAAATGACAGAGGGTGTTTGACATCAGAGACACACAGCGCCATTGAAAAGCCCCACCAACACGGAACACCCTGTTTGTAGGCCCGTAACGGAGCCATTTAGCTGCTCGAAAAAAATTAATATATTTTAAAAAAATCAATGAGCCGCCACAGTAAATTTGGCGCGCAGGATAATAAAGTGGTGTATTCTTATACAAAAATTATTATTCTGTACTCTATTGCTAAATAGTAAATTGCAGCAAGAACTAGACAAAAACGACAAAAGAAACACTCAAATTGAATGAAGTCACAGGATTTGGTCAATATAAGATGATTGAGTACCGAGTTGAAAGGTCCCCCAAGGTAATGTCCTGGGACCCTTCATGTTGTTATTGTACATTCCTCTTCCAACTAACTTGTTTCCAGCCATTCATGAGTGATGTCAAATCACAATCAAAGTAAATGAAGGCTATGTGTGGTAGTGGCGTTCTCTAAACGGAGGTCTTGCGCAATTCGCTGACGTCTCGCGTTACGGCAATTTAACAGAGATGAATCACATGAATATTTCAAAAACCATATTGTGACATTATCAGTATTACTGCGATGCTGTTAAAAGAAATGCATCATAGATTTGCTGAAGTCAAAATGTTAGCGCCAGTTACACAAGCCAAAGCAACAATGCTCAAAATAGGATGAAAAAGTTAAGGGGAAAAATTATGACACAAAAAGTACATAGATGTTCAACAAAAATACCAAAATTTAGATGAACGATTCATATTTAGAATTTTTTTTCAAAAATACCATATTAGAATAACATACCAAATTATGGGTGGGGGGCCCAAATATTAAATGAAAAATACATACAGTAAATATTGGACAAAATATTTAATTAGGGGAAAAAAATACAAATACATTGCTGACAAGTCAAAACAGTTCTCATGTGTCTTAAGACCATGTCTGCAGCATGCTTTACATCGGGGATCAAAACTGGGTTGCATTTACTATTTCCACATCCCGCTTCTTGTCTCACAAAAATCTGCGTGTTTTAAGAGCTTGGCCCTGACTCATGCAAGTGAGCCAGCCCTCATCCCGCCCCACATACTGCTTGGCCAATGGGGAGTATGCTTTTCCGCAACAAAAAATGACGACAGCCGTCAAGGCAGGGGAGCGGGGGGGATGGGTGACTTGACACGTGCGCACACACACAAATGCAGAGTCGTGCACACATTCACGCACAAACACAAACACACACAAGTGACCTTGCGAAGCCTGACTGTAATATGCCTCATCCATCAGGTGTCGGTTCCTCTCTCTCTGCTTAGTCCAAGCCAAGAACAAAGCGGCAACAAGGGTGTTAACATGAAAGGGATGCTCGAGTGTCCGGATGTGACGCTTGGTCTCAGCATCTTGCTGGTACCAAAACGACTGCACACGTCAGACAAACCTCCTGACAAAACCTCATCATATGTCATAAAATGAGATAACTTAAGCCTCAGAGATTCCGTGGTTCACAATGGTGCAGCTTTTAAGCATAAATTGCTAAAAGACAAATGCAGCTTCCCTCTGCCGCATCAAAACAATGACAACAGCTGTCAAGGCAAGGGGGTGGGGGACTCCGCTCCAAACACACACGTCACATTTTTACATATATCACACAAAGTAAAATATTCAACTAAGAATACTATAATATTACATGAAAAATACACCAATATTGAGAGAATATTCGGCCAAACACAAGAGAAAAGACAAAAAAAGGAAACATTCTCAAATGTTGGGCAAAAAAAAAAAATACTAAAATATTGAAATAATAGGAGGAAATACAAAAACAATGGGGAAAAACCCCACCCTCCAAAATCTAGACAAAAATATAAGGGATATACATGGGGTGGGGGGGGGGTAAAAATATTTAAAAAACATATCTTGGGGAAAATGTTACATTATAAAAAAACTAAAATATACAAAAGTAGACAGACAATACAAATTAGAAGTAAACAATACCAAAATATTTGATGAAAAAAATTTAATATTACAAAATTAGACAAATGGATGACATCTGAAATTATTAGGTTTAAGATTAGATGGAAAGTAAACAAATTATTTAAATTTAAATAATATTAGTGGAAAAGAATAATGAATGAAACCGATGAGATGAAAAATCTAAATAAATATTCTTGAAAAAATAATCAATATTTGTGGGGAAAAATACGGTAAATAAATATGAAACTACAATAAGCCATTGACAAAATAATGCCATCAAGCGGAGTGCTCACAAAAAAAGAAGAAGAAGAAGAAATAGACACGAAAGCAGCTCGAAAGTGTCAAGGCCTTATTCTGCCTCCCCAATCCACAACAACAAGCATGCTCGGATGGAGCGTTTTGGAGCATCAGCTCGTCGGTACCCACGCAACACATACGACTTAGAAAACCTTCCCACACTCCATTTTATACGAGATTACGTCAACAACAACGAAGTAAACACTAATGGGAGTTACTTCAGTCTTAGGGTGGGAAAAAAAACCAAACCTGCGTTTCCGTGACGGCAGGCACCGCCTTTGCATCACCTAGCCCAAGATGCCACTTCAAGGCCGGCAATGAATGACATATTCATGGTAAACAATCAAGGTGACACCCATTGCAGAGGTATGATTCAAGATGGATTAAATCAGGTTCGATAAAAATAGAAGTAATCTTGTGCCATCTTTACATTTGCAATGCCTTTGATGCACCTTCGCTTAGCAACCGATCGATATTGGCACAACATTAAAAGCCGCCTTGTTGGGGCTGGAAGTGACGTTTTCATTCATTTTAGCTGCAAAAGACACACGTTTTGGGGGGGATGTCGGCATGCAACGTCAACCCGTCCCGGCTCGCTTTCACTTGTCTTTGCTTACCTTTGTGTACAGCTCCGACGCTGCCATGACAGCCGCTACGAGCTCACGCCAATCGGTGCTAAAAGTCCACCGCCTGTCCGAGCTGCATGGGACTCGTCGTGCGTTCTCATGAGGCGGACCACGTCGCCGTTTAGTGTGTGTGTTTATGTCTCACAGAGCTTCTGGGTCCCTCCTGGTCATGATAAAGCTGAAAAAGAAAGCCGGAGCAAGGCTACTGAGGTTCGGCTATTTCACTTTGCATTCTGGGTATGATGGATGAAATGAAGCAAACCACCCCCCCCCCCCCCCCCCAAAAAAAGAGGAAAAGCGTACATGTTCCACGAGGAAACGGTGACACTGGGTGGTGGCGGGCTGAACTACAAGCAGAACTGGGCGACTGCAGCGTTGCGTTGACAATCAGTTCCCGAAGCCACCGCAGTCATCCAAAACCAGAGGTGTCAAACTCATTTTTGTCACGGGCCACATTGCAGTTACGGTTTCCCTTAGAATCACTTCCACGGTACTAGTATTGAAGAATATACCAAGTGGCAGAGACCACTGGTTAGCGCGTCGGCCTCACAAGTGCAAAGGTGCAGGGTTCGATTGCGGTTCCGGCCTTCCTGTGTGGAGTTCGCGTGCTTTCTCCGTGCCTGCGTGGCAGGTTAACGGAACACTCCAAATTGTTCCTAGGTGTCAGTGAGGGCGGATTGTTTTTCGTCTGCAACCAGGTCAGTGTCGACCCCGCTTACTGCTCGAAGACAGCTGGCATAGCCACGCCCGCGACCCTTATGACGATGAGCAGATGGATGGATATCAAGTGGCACACTTTATACCGCACTGATGTACCATTCTGCCATGCACATGGTAAAATGTGTATGTAATGTGAGAACGAGTGGCTCAATCTTCCACGATTGAAGACCGAGTCATTTTCTTGCATAGCGCAAAAATGCATAGCATTAAAAAAAATACTGTACTAAATAAAAAACCTGATAAACCAAGTGTTTCACATGACAAATGGGAGCTGCCTCCATTTCCCCGCCCCCCCCCAATTATATACTGTATACAGTATAACAAAATATTGAAACATCCACGAGTAGGTGAATCATGAATGTTTGAAATGTTTAGGTAATTTTTGATGACTTCCAGTATATGCAGTACATTTTAATTGAGTCATTCAAGGGTGGCTGGTAACCAACCAGTCCAGGATGTATGCCACCTTTTGCTGAAAGTCAGTTGGGATAGGCTCCAGCTCACCCGTGGCTTTAATGAGATCGTGGAACAATTTGAAATAGTTGACAAAAAAAACAACAACCTTCTGATTAAGTCAATGGCGCTTAAATTTTATCGTTCGGGCAATCAGATCTGATTGAAACTGGATTGATTCTGATCCAGCATGCATTTATCCAATTCCATGCAAAACTGACATTTCTCAATAATGTCCAAAATATATTTTACACAAATCAAGTGTGTCCTCATTAGGGTTGTAGGTGATCTTAAGTCTATTTGAGTTTCCTCTGAATTGGTTGCTAGGCACATGAATGCACGCATTCACATTCACACCTTTGAACAATTCAATTTTCAGTCAACCTAACATGTTTTTGGAAAGTGGAAGGGGAGCACCTGCAGAAATGTAGAGACAATGTGGCTATTAAACTTTTGTGCAAAACTATTTTATTTACATAACAAAATGGCACAAATTAACAGGAGGGCAGCCATATACATGCACAGCTCAGACAGATCAGATGCTAGCTGGGATTTAGCTCACTCTGAGGGTAAACTTCATTGATGTGGACCCTGGTGAAGTGATCACAGCATGGGAGAGTGTGTCATTAGCGCAAAGCTACGTCCTACATTCTGGCCCATGGGAAAGGAGAATCTCTTGAGCTAAAAGGGACCTCTTAATCATGACGCTGAAGGCAACATTCCTGCTCCCACTTTGAATCGTATATTTTGCATCCTTTGCCATGAGCTTAGCCCCTGGCATGTGAGGCCTTTTTGCAATTACTTTCTTTCCAGGAATTTTTGAGGGTGTCTCAGGAATTCTGAAAATGCCGTAATTTCTGCACATGTGTGTACCCTACTGATTTTTTTTTAATCTGGGGCCCAGCATTTGCAGTCCCCAAATTTTATTTGTACCAAGGACCGGTTTCACACTGTCATAATTTGACAGCCCAGAATTGAAACAAGTAAAAATGAGTGATTAAATATTCACCTCACGATTATGCTGAATCTATTTGTTGTGATTCATGAGAGCCTTGCCCTCGCTACTCTTCAACAAGCAATGTTCCATTTTGGGATGACCTTTTCTTTCAAAAACGACTTTTTTGTTGGGCGCCTGTGCCAAAGGCAGTTTTGGTGGCTTCATCAAGCAGCCGACATTCACGATGTGTGCAAGAAAGCACAACTGAGCGTTTCGCATTGATGCCATGTATGTTAATCAACCAAACACACAGTGGGTAAAACCTAGGTAATATTTCTTCAAACATTTTGCGGACGGACTTACTTGTGAACTGAGGTTTCATTGTGTTTCGGAAAGTTCGGAATCTAGAGAAGAACTAGATTTCTAAATTGGGAGGAAATCACTGGATTGAGGCAAAAATACAATACAAGTGGGACGCAAAATACTACAAAGCTGATGTCTGCCCTCCTGCCTAACAAAATGAAATAGACTATATACACAAACGCACACTTCAACGCCTTGGGGCATTTAGCTCTCATTGACGTACTGTCTTTCAGTGTATCTTACATGAGAAGAATAAGAGACAAATGGAAATATACATGGCAAGGAAGAGAGGGGGCAATGAGGGTGGGAGACAAGAGCAGGAAAGCAGCCGCTGGCGTCTGGGAAGGGTAAAGAGAACTTGAAAGGTAGCAAGGCATTCTTGCTGAGTGGCTAAACGGGTGGTCCTGTGAGGGGAAGGGAGAAATAATTTTACAAGCTCTTGAGTAGATGGGGGTGCAAGCAGGGCGCCATCAGCCTGCCAGTTTACTGGCCACCAGGGAGGGTTTCCTCTGGGGCAGGTCCTGGGGGGTGGGGATGTGGTCCCCCGTAATCTCTGTCTTCTCGGTTGCCGCCGCTGTCGGCAGCTGCTTGTTCTTAATCTTGGCTTTGGCCATGTTGTAGTCGCCTGAATCAAAGTACTTTTGCTGGAAAACAGGAGGGACACAACAATCAGTGAAAGCGGCAATTGAAACTTGAAAGGGAAAGTCAAAGCAAAACTGTTCTATATTCTATGTGCCCCCACTATTTGAAACAGAGCATTCTGATTAATATTACATTTGTGGAATATGAAATGACATCATAGTTGCTCAGGGCTCGACTAACGACCAATCACGGCCCCACTTGCAAAATTCACATTCCCATACCCAGAAAACAGACTGATAAAAACGGGTGGATTTTGCTTCTTGATTCATATTCCACAAATGCAATATTAATCTGAATGCCATGCCGAGACTCGTGTGGGCGCAAAGAACATATTGTGAAGAATATTTTTCACTTGACTTTCCCCATTAAGACTTTTCCACCGTACGTCTAAGCACTCAAGCCACATTGGAACAAAAACAGATAGATGTTATAATCTTATGAGACAAGTCAGTTTTTGGATAAAAAGCTGTATATCTTTGTGAAAAAAAGCTGTACATATTAACTCATTCAGTACTGGCCAATTCTAGACCAAATCTGAAAAGACGTTTAAAAACGTCTTTGGGAGTGAATGAGTTAAGGGAGTCATATATTTGTTTTAAGAAGGCTTTTCCATCTCCAGTCCTCGAGGGCTGCTGTCCGACCTGTTTTCGTGTGTCTCCTCCTCCAACACAACTGATTCAAAGGATCACCATCGTTATGAGGCTTATTCAGAGCTTGCTGATAAGATGATCCTTTGAATCAGGTATATTGGCGTAGGGAGCCATAATAAACCGAGTCTTAAATCTTACCCTTTTGTTGAAAAAAAGATTTTTTCAAAATCAAAGTCAATATGAGAATAAAGTGTGTGTAATCTTGGCCAGGTCTCAATGAAGATGACATCTTGAATCTCAATGGGATATTTAAACAAATAAAGGCTGGCTGGATGGATGGATGATAGAGATTATTTTTTTCTGATAATAAATTGTATATTTGGGGAGTCGTAAATTTAAGGAGAAAAAAAACTAATCTTCAAGACTAAAGTCATCATGAGGATAAAGTAACATGTCTTAATTGGCAGATTTTTAAAAAAATATTTTTTTATTCTGGAGCATATGAAATACGGCATCAGTCTTCAGCCAAGCCAAAACCAAATACTTGCATGTGGAACAATAAAACATTTGAAAGATCCACCCATAAATAATATGAAACACTACAGATGGATTTAAAGGTGAAATAACTATTTTGAAAGGTTACAATATCATCAAAAAATGTTTACCCCCTTCTGTAGGCGTTTACGAAGTAGATCTGAGCCACCAGGTTTATTCCCCAAGTTTGGGTATCTGGCCTTCAGTTTCGCCTCCTCTGCTTTCTCTGGATTGATCATTTTGTCCTGAACCTCCTGAAATACAACACATAAAATATAAATCGACGAAGCAAAGGATTATAACTTAAAAAAATAAAAAATAAAAAAAGAAAACCCTCAACTTGCCCGTCAGGGTAACACTGTAGACTCAAACGTGGTGAACTCATTTACTAAAACTTTCCTGTACTTCGCAGGAGAGACAAGAGTATTTTTTATCATAGAGATTATGTAAATATGTAATTCCCTGACGAGAACAATTACATGCATAGGGTGATCCGTTGGCCTTGAGAGACTTTGATCTGATTCACTGCTCCCCCACTTTTCCATGAATATAATAGATAATTATCAGCCACCGATCGATCGACACATTCCTAATTCTACTACAGAGCGATATTATTTGAATTTGATTCATTGTTCAAACTTAATGTTAACTAAGATGGGGAATGTCACAAACGGCTCCATAACTAGCCTTTTTAAGGTGTCAACCCCCCCCCCCCCCCCAAAATACAGCATTTTCTTACCTCTCAACATAACAATAATTTTGTTTTCCGAGCCCTCTGCAATGGAACCATTTTCTTTTGGAATTTGAGAAACTCGCCTATTTCCCACATAATGCAACGTTTGGCTTTCATTCGAGATTTGAAATACTATTGGCACGTACAAATGTTTTTACGGTAGGGAGAATCCACTATTCGCGATTTTTTTTTTTTTTTTGCAATTAACGGCGGCCTTGGTCCACGGATAATTGGGGCTGAATGTATCACATTTCATCAGGTGATAGCAAAAGATCAACATGAGCGTGAGAGACGTATGCTCGACAATGCCTTAATACTCGTCAAAATCAGTAGAACTAGCTTGAGGGAGGCTACCAAACGTCGGGTCAGACTGCTAAACGTGCTGTCAAAAGCCGCTCTGGTGTGGATTAAAAGTGCGAGGGCCGGTTGGTTTGAAAAACGTCAAACGCGTATTCAAGCTAAGAGTGTTTTGGGTGAACGTAAATATATTATTATGGGCCAAGGCTGTCTGCACGGGCGGGGATCGTGTTAGCTCTGAAGCTAACCTTTTTCCCCCAGAATGTCATGACAGCTGGTTAGCTTGCTAACATTAGCGCCCGTTAGTCCTCCACAAACCCCATCGGACATGTATTCATCTCACGAGAGCAACAAGTCAGTAGATATCAATACATATATAGTGTAATAAATTAATCCTGAAATGAACTATGTTAATAATAAACGAGGGGGAACGGGCTACCCTTAGCGTGAACGCTAGCACTCGTAACAAAGTCAACCACGCTCCCGCCTATTTACCCCTACATTAGCGGGTCGTCATAAACGGCCACTGTACGTACCTGCTCTTCCACCAGCGTCTCCTCGGACGCCGGGACGTCTTCGTTGCCGTCCGACATTGATCAGTGTCCCCGTTGCCTACAGGAAAGAGGCCGCTCAAGTGTTGCCAAGTGGACCTCCTGAGCGTGAGAGTGTGTGAGCGACCGCCGGTGTTCTCTGGCACTGCCTGACTCCCAGGAGGAAGCCGCGCGCGGCCGCAACTCGTGCAACGTCACTGACGGAGACACCGTGCGCGCTCACATCTTTGTCGCGTTGGAAGGGATTTAAAAATTTTAGAAAGTTGCGTAACTGCTGATTAGCTGTTTGGCGTATGTGCTGCTTGTGACCAAGAATCACGATAAAATCATTTGTATTTATACTACATTTTATTGATAAACTTATATTTGTATGAAACAGACACGAATACATTTCAGTTTTTCAAGCAACTAACCAGCATCCAAAAGCTTGTGGGACACGTGAATCCATCTTGGCAAACGTTTGTTTTGCCGTTGTCATATCCGAGAAGTGGGCAACAGTGAGATTTGGTTAGCACGACCGCCTCACACTGCAGAGGCGCGGGGTTCAATGCCGGCTCTGGCCTTCCTGTGTGGAGTTCACATGTTCTCCCCGTGCATGCATGGCTTTTCTCCGGGTACTCCGGTTTCCTCCCATATTGCAAAAACATATATGGCAGGCCAATGGAGGACTCTAAAATTGAAAGTCCACCGTGACAGATTTTTTTATTGCTTGATAATAATGTCATTGTTTAGAACCTGTCTGTCAAGACATTTTTCTTTGAAATCGAATTTTTTTTTTATCACACAGTAAAGAAACCCTCTAGTTGTAAAAAAAATATTAGCCTAATAGCTAAAGCATGTGTGAAATTATTTAGTGAACTAGTTTAAAAATGCAGAAAATAGGAAATTATAATTACTGCTAACTGATTTATAAATCCTGTAGGGGAAAAAATGACAGAGACAAGAGCAGATTTAAAGATGGCTTTAGTAGATATATTTTTTCAGATTTGAATATTAATGTCAAAAATACTATGATATACAGTTTACACTAAGTCATCTTGGCATGACAGACATCACAAATAGAAACTGAAATATTAATTTAAATATTAAATAAACAGGATGGTTAGGTAAACTGAAAGTAAACACTTAAAAGTAAGGTTATTCTTTCTCTATTGCAACACTTCCAACAAAGTGGTTTTTTGTAACAGTACAAAAAGGAATCTGACTATAATTTTACGCTTTCTTTTCCAGTTTGGACAGGGGGGGGGGGTGAATCCACAGTGCATTTCTTGATGATTTCTGTCGCGATCGGTTCACTTTAACTCGGTGTGATTGCATGGTTGACGTCTTCGGTGGTCCTTTTGTTTGTTGAGGGGGTGGGGTGGATGACAGTAAGGTGGTCCACTGCAGCCCATTTCTTCTCATTCGGCGGCACTGGTGCTGCTCCAACTTCGGGAATCATTAGCCTTTTTTACACAGAGATCCAGCAAAATTTCCGCATCTAACGTCTTATTTTTTTTACACAAAATCCAATTAAGTGGAATATTAGATAAAAGGCAGCAAAATGCCGTTGGAACCAGACAGTGTAAAAGGGGCTATTGAGTCCAAATTAGTCTTTTTTGCCTGCAAGTCAACAAGCTACGCCCCCCCCCCCACACCCCCCTCATTCAAAAGGCCATGTATTGCATTTGTCAAGTAACTGAGATTCAACATGAATTCGTTATGTCACAATGAGGTCCAAATCAACAATCTTGTTTAGGGACTGTTGCACAGACTGTGCAGAATTATTGAGTCCAACTGGTCCTGTGGACAATCATTGGTCTCGACTCTCCTGCCAGACGCAGGAGGCGGGGGGGGGGGGGGGGGGGGATACACAAACATCAAGGATTACCTTTTAAATATTTTAAGGCATTTTCTAGCAGGACCTCAAAACCCTGCACACTCCAGCTGTCAGTCACAACAAAGTTCATGCACGTCAACAGAGAATTTCCTTTTAACAAGCGTCCCAGATTGGGGTACACTCCATCATCTGCTGTCCTTCAATCTCTCATCCAATACAAATCACAGGCTGATACAATGACTCATGGCTGGCATGGAGGTGCGGCTATGGCCTGCCAGGTGGAGAAAGGGGGGAGGAGGGGGGTATGAGGGAGTAAGTCCAGCGTCAGCAGCGAGGCGAGAACGGTGGGTCGATGGGGGATTCAGTAAATGACTGTAGTTCGTAGGCAGCGCCGCTGTCCACCTCCATGGATTTCCTAGAAAACAGCAGACGGATGTCCCTGTGGAGGTAGATCTTCCCAGACTTTGAGCTCTGGAACCTAGTGGCAAGAAAGCAAAGATGACATTTTTCACAATAACCACACGTCGGTAAAAGAAACCAAACTCCTCCCAAGATCTGCCATTGCCAAGCGATGTCAACGCTAAAAGACGGGTAGTTAGCCATCAGTGTTATCAGCAGTAGCCTCCGATAAGCAGCACCCACTCGAATGTTCAGCAAGGTATATTTTCTGTCTGGTGATGTCATGCGCCACATTGCTACACAAGTTGACAAGTGTAATTCTGTGACTTGGTGCTCAGTATAGAGGGCTATGGTTACACAGTGGACTCCCGCATATTCACAGTGAGAATTTTGGAAATTCGCTTTTTGTCAATTAACTGAGATTTAACATGTATTTGTTATGTCACAATGAGGTCCAAATCAACAATCTTTGTTTGGATTAATTATGCAGAGAATATGTATAATTATTGAGTCTAACAGGTCCTCAGTGTTTTTGTGGTTAGGTCAAAGAAAATCTATGACTCGGGAGCAATACTGGTGCTATGTTGATGGCACTTGAAATAGTGTCGAAATTTGTTGTAACTCGCCATTTTGAAAGATTTGAGAGATTTGTCAAGTCGCTACATACTGAATAGTGCAAAAGTTACCAAGTTGCAACATCGAATAGCAGCTCCCTTTTTTGTCGTGCCCAAGCACCAATCCAGTTGTCACGGTAACAAAAGCTGTACTCGCCATTTGCAAGAGATGGAACCACGTTAAAGCGGAGTTATTTTGAACCAGAATATGACAAGTGGATATTAATTATCCTGTCATTCTTTATCCTTTGTACAAGTAACTTTTATATTTTATTAAGACACAAAGGAAATGCTTTACATTGTGCAAACAATGCATATTGTCTCCTTTATAATGTGGGCGGTGTTTAATGAGTGATTCGTCAGGCACCAGACACTTTGAGAGCTTATCTAGAAAAGGCATTCTCACCTTAGATGAACAAGGTAGCGCAGAGTGCGTGCCTGGCCCAAAGTGAGAGGCTTCCTGTTGATCTGATAGTTCGAGTCCCGCCTGACGGGGACAGAGAACGTCCTCTGGCGCAGGAAGGTCTGGTGTCCTGCTGGCATGGTTCGTAGGTCGTACATCACCACAAACATCTTTACCACCGTCTTGTTCGGGTTGAATAAGGTCTGCGGTGGGCAGAGAACATTGTGTGAGATATATCACACGGCATCTCACTGTGTGCTGAAATATTATTGCAGAACAAAACATTTACAGTTTTTGGACAAAAGAATCAGGAAGCCTAGTCACTGCACTGGCACGAAGTGAATATAGAAGAAAAATTAGGTTGGTTCTCTGCCTTTTGAAGTTATAACAGTCCCAACTCGTCTGGGAAGACTTTCAAATGTTGAAGTGTGTCTGTGGGGATTTTTGGACCAGTGAGGGGCTGTTGGCCCACAATCTCTGTTCTAGTTCATCCCATAGGTGTTTGATAGGCTTCTTCTACACCAAATTCATCCAAGTATGCCTTTTTCGAACTTGCTATGTGCACTGGGAGCACACAATGGACTTCTACACAATGTTCCCGCAAAGCTGTAAAGCACACAATTGTCCAAAGGTCTTGGTGGGATGTACAGTTAAGAGTCCGGGGAGCAAAAGGGGATCTAAATCTTTCCTAACTCATAAGTTCCATCAGATGTAAATTTACAAAAGTGTATTGCTGCAATGCTCGAAAAAATGTTTCATGTACTAATGTGACAGGTTTCACGTAATAAGCTATGTTATTTTGTGGTAAGTTTCGCTTCCATATTCAGCCTAACAAAACGAAACAATTACTTCCGGCTCAAATCC
This sequence comes from Hippocampus guttulatus, assembly GCF_054856545.1. NCBI lineage: Eukaryota > Metazoa > Chordata > Actinopteri > Syngnathiformes > Syngnathidae > Hippocampus > Hippocampus guttulatus. The sequence continues at coordinate 20,058,903 of NC_141263.1, forward strand.
CTGGTGGAGCCCTTTTTAGATAGCCCTCCATAGATATGAGTTTTCAGTTTAAATATTTAATCCTTTTAAACATTTAGCCTTATTATTATTATTTATTTTTTGCACATTATCAATAATTAAGTAGCTCTAAGACACAAAAATGACTCTGCCAATGCAGAAGCAAAACTTAAAACGTTTTAACATAAGTTTTACGCAATAACGTGATACAATTTTCACATTTTAACTTCACAAGTTTCACATTTTAACATGATCACTTTAACATTTGTTTTTCCCGCTGTGGCAGTAATACGCTTCCATAGTACAGCTTGCTCTGGACACTGGACTCAGTTGGAAAAATTATGCTGATGTAATATTAAAGTAGACCCCCAGCCCCAAGTATTTGAACAGTGCCATTACCACTTGAATGGTTCCTGATGGAGGTACTCGATAGCCCCTTTTCCCCAGCGACTCCAGGTTGATCACACCCTGCGAACAAAACAGATTTCTTTAGGGGGGCATAGAGTTGATATTTTATGACTTCCTAAGGAAATACTTTTATTGTCACGGTATCATACAGTATATATAGCAAAAAATCCTTTAACAAACAAATCATGAATATAAAACAAATTGTGACAGTGTATTCTACAGACAAATCATTAGGGGTGTTCACACGGCAAGATTTGGTCCGGTGCTACGCCGGGGCTGCCCCAGTAGAGCGTTCACACGTGCAAATTAGCTCCGGCGTAGCCCCGGAAAACAGCTTACACCGGACCAAATTTGATCCACCTCAGGGAGGTGGTTTAAAAATTTGCTCCAGAGCAAATGCTCGTTAGCGAAGCAGCACCGGTGTAAATTTGCACATGTGAACGCAACTGAGTTAAATTTGCTCCAGAGCAAATGCTTGTGAAGAGTTTACGTACGGCGAGAATGCGTTGCTTTCGCGCTCTGTCGGACTTCCGCCATGTGTTTGTTTAATAACGACACAAGACTTGGCTGGTAACATCTTTCCTTTTGTAGAAGACTGGACTGTCTTGGAGTTGTTTGTTCATTTGTTGTGTGTTCACAACCCCCCGCTCCCCATATAATTTATTTTGTGATTTCCTCTCTTGATTTTCTGTTTGGCGCATTACGTGTTTGCTTTTCTGAGTGTCATTGAAGTCATCGTTGATTTACGTTTTCGGGGGCGGTCACTCTCGAGCAGAAGGCACGGAGACCGAGAAGGAGAAGGACGTGCCTGTCCAGTAGTCGCTTGAGTTGTGTATACGTTTTAAAAAGAACCAACACGACAGCTCATTTGTTTTCTGTCGTTTTGCCCCGCTGCAGAAACTGCTGTGTGAACGCAAGTGGGGCTGCACCGAAGCTGTGCCGGTGCAGACACGCTCAGCGGCTTTGTACGTGTGAACGCTCCACACAATTTGCTGCGGTGCAAAATATATCGCAACAAAATACATCGGTGCAGCGCCGGAGCAAATGTGTGCCGTGTGAACACCCCTATTTACAGATGTTTACCATATAAGGTGAGGGGGCGTTGTCATCGGAGACGCTGTAGAATGACACGTCCACGGGTAAGGTCAGGTGACTGGGGCAGAAGGACCCGCTAGCACCTACTTCGGCCATAAAGCCATCCACTGATCCTAAAGGCTCCAGGCGGTAGTTTAACACACACTCCTGACAAGTGTCCATTTTGAAAAGACCATTAATTGTCACATTAAACACACCATTTACCTACACTCAAAGTACAAAATGGCTGCATGTGCACTATGGATTTCAATGCCCAACTATCGTGTTCATAACCTTACCACTTGCCTGCCTCACATAAACCCACTTGCTTGATTTGCAAAGCTGCTGTGAATAAACTGTAAGGTGTGTTACAGGGGAGGAATCAGAGTGCACACAATTGGGCTTTGTATTTCATGTGTGCATACACTCTCGATCAAAAGGACCAGAAAAGTTGACAAAATGCTGCACAGGTTAAAGTAAGACTATCGTTGAGCCTCCAGAGGTGGTGCATAGACCACTTAACGTTCAATGTCAGTAAAGGCTGTGTGCACCTTATTGACTCAAAACAAAAGGAAACCGTACGTGTGTGACAAGTGGATGTAGAGCGTGCTATGTAATTCTTTATCTTTTGTGCATTTCGACAGAAAATGTCAGAGACCTTTCATTAAGACGCAGGGAAACTGTTTTTAATTGAATAAAACTGCATGAATGAATTAGATGAGTTATAGCAATAGCATACAGTGAATGTTGTTGGTGCTGTACCTCAAAGTTGCCAAGTAGACTGAGACTTGCAGACGGAGCACTTGCACTGAACAGCTGCTGAGCGTCATCTGTGTACTCGTCACCCTTAGGGCACACCCTGAGGGTTTAAAACACACGCACATACACTTGATTGACCTGTTCACTAGGTCATGGAATTTTATGGTGATGAGGTAACACACTCTCTGAGCCAAAACCGCTGAGATAAAAGAACCTCATACATTGATGTACACAGCAGTTTCCAGATAGGTTATCCAGATGATGGAAAAAAAATGAAGAAAGCGACACAGATGTGCCTTTATGAAAAGAATAATGCAATGATGACTGATTTCAAAATCAAAGATTAAACTTTGCAAGTAGCTGCTGCATAGAAAGCGGCAGAGAAGCACACACTGCCCACACGTGCACTGAGTAGGCAGTTGCTGCTGAGCTCGCAGAGTTCTGTTCTGGCTCAACATTTTGAGCGGAACATGCCACAGCTTAGATGTTCAGCACAGGTTTAGAACTGGTGGAGGACTAGAAGAAACAAGGACCAACACATTTTGTTCCATCGTGACATCCAAGACGCCAGTCGAGATAAGTCTTTATACCGTGTCTACATGCCTAATACATTGAGTTGCTGTGTAGAAGCAGCAAATCTGCACACAAGTCAAGCAGATTTAACAGTAAAGATCCAAGGGGTACCTTTTTCCAGAGGCCCAAGGCAAACCCTTACAGCCAACCAGAGAAGTGTCCAGGTCAAAGTAGCCAGATTGGTTTTTCCTTTGGGGAACCTGCCAGAGACACAAAGGACATGATACATAGGTATCGTTGCTTTAAGTGCGATTGAATAAAAGATAGCTTGGTTCCATGTACGGGTGTGCATTTTAGAAATCAGATGTAAGCGAGATGGGAGTGTCATATGACTCACGGCTACCTCACTTTGAGAGGTATGAGTGAATCATGCCGCCAGAGGGTGAGTGTGCATGTGCATGTGCATTTGCATGTGCGTGATCATCCTCGAACTACTCGGCAGTCCTGCCAGATATTTTAAAGTCTCCTTTGTGATGACTGCATTGTGAGTAACGTCACAGATGGCTGCTGAGAGCGGTGTTATGACACATGCGCACACACACTGGAACTACTGAGGCTTCATCATGGTTAAAAAGTCTCTCTGAGTTGAGTCATTAAGACATTAGTCAAAAGGGTGCGAGTATGGGTGTGATGTCGTACAGGGCTGGAGAGCAGGGGCAGACCCGTGCAGGGGTGGAAGGCCTTGGTCGCCGTGGCATCTAACGAGTGGCGATTCTGCTTCCTCCAGCCATTGCAGGGCCCCAGGGGAGAGGGTCCGTGGGTTTGCTACAGAGTGAAGGAAGCAGAGGTTAAAGCATCTGGCAGTAAACCCGCATCATCTTTGAAAGCATTTTCTCAAGCACCGTGCATCATTTTTTACTACCACTTTTTACCTGCCTGGTCAAAGCTATAAACACAAATAGAGTTATTCTTAAAACCACATTTCAAGCTTTTCCTCCACCTTTTTCCCCACATGCAAACTGTGTTTGAAGTCACAGTTTTACATATCCTGGAACTGGAGTTGTTGCTTTGTTGTTGTTTACACTTTAGTATGCCATCAAAGTATGCAGACACACAAGATGAATTTTTGTTTTGCTTCAAATTCAGTGTGATATTCATGAGTGACGCCAATGAACTGTTCTCGTTTTTCCACTGCACATTTCCAGCTTGGCTCGGATGTACAATACGGTTGTGTTTTTTTAATGTTTTTTTTTATACTTCCAAATCGTATGGCTGGAAACCGCGAAACAGAATGAGAACAAGGTTGCCCTGTATTTAACTGTCAGTAAGAAGACATATTTTAACTGAGAACGCAGCAAGAAAATGAACAGCTGTGTCAAAGTAGAGACTGTGGGATAGCGACAGGATCAGCTAACAGTTTCAAAGTTTATTTTGAATTATTTCTCACTCTGTAAAGTGACTCTCTGCATTTTTGTGGGCATTCAGAAATTTGCTTCCGTTATTTGCTTAAAAACTATTTGCTGTTTTTGTGCTGATGCACATAAACAATAACAGCATTGCTTTGAAACCAGATTGGCATCTGTAGGCAATGATGAACAATTTTTGGGGGATGGCATCAATAACTTGCATACCCGCTTCTCTCAGCAGGGCTAAGTCCCATGCGTCTACAAATAGTCGGGTTCACTTGATACTGAAACGTTTTAATGACAAGGCGATCGCCCATATGGTATCAGCGTGACACACTTGAGACCAAAGAGTATGAGAAACAGTGCTTCTTTGTGCTAGTGATAAAAACATCAATCGAACGGGGCATGACCCGCAAGTATGATCAAATTTTCCTCAATTCACCATTGTGCCTCTTTTGGGAGTGCCTTTTTTATGGCCTTTGATTAGGTAGAATGACCTCCACCAGTGGTTCTCGCGCCACCCGTAGTGTAAGATTGGGCTTGACAGCCTGCAAATGAATTTTCATGATGACAGAGTTGGTCAAAAGCTCAATTCAAAGGTCTCTTACCAGGACAGTGGTACGGGGGGTCAGGTCTGGAGACTGTCTACGTTTTTGGTTCTCATCTTGGGTTGAAGCATCAGCCCGTGTGGGTGACCGAGGCTTGTTTTGGACTGCATTACAGCTGAATGTGGATTCTTTGCAAGATTGGTTGGAGGACAGGACAATTCTAGGCCCGTTCTCGAGGGATGGAGGGAAAATATGACTGCTGGTTGTATGGACTGTGAGCTTTTCTTGTCTGGGAGTTTGTAAACGTGGACTAGCTTGCAGCTGGCCTCTGAGTGAAGGTTCTTCAAGTGTAAAGTGGGCGCCATTTTGGGCCCGAGGAGAATGGCAATCGGTCCCTGGGTTGAGCCAGGGTTTGTTTGTGCAAAGAGGCATATGTGGGGCAGCGGCGTGTGGGCCCCTGTTAGGTTCGTGGTTGTGGCCATTCGTGTAGCCATCATGCGAGGTGTGTGGGACATGTGCAGGGTGGTGCGAGTACGTGCGTATCGTGTGCGTGACCATTGTTGTGTGTGTTTGGTGCAAAGGGCTGCCACACCTGCTGTGGGTGGGGGACAGCGAGGGGACGGAGAGTCTTTCCTGGATGAGTCGAGTAATGTCGTGCACTGCCTGAGCGATGAGTGAGCCCTCTCGCTCCTTCTCGACGCTTTTCTCTCTCTCCCTCTCTTGCTCCCTCTCTGTAGTCTCATCGCTCATCTCAGTCAGCCTCAGCTTCCTGCAGGCAGCTGGTTTCGGGGAGGAGGTCTCCCGCTTGTGGAAAGATGTGCTGGTGGATGGTGTGTGGAAGGGGTTTGGCCAAGCATGTCCTACACACTCATAGGGCGGTACCTCTGGCTCTTTGGTCTTACTGGCGGCTATGTCGTCATGGCTACTGCCCCACGTGGCTTTGGGAGGGTTGTCCATGGCAAAAAGGGCTGGGGGAAGCGGTGGCGCTGTGGGGTCGCAGAAGTTGAGCCTCTGTGCGATGCGGGCTATAACTTCCTGTCTCTCCTGTAACAGTGAGCCGATGAGGGGATTGGTTTCATTCGCCGCGGGCCGCGGCGAGGGGCAGCGGGCAGGCTCAGCCAATGAGAAACTCTTCAAGGCTCGGAGCGGCTCGGGCAGGGGCGCTTTTGACCTGTCGCTGATGTTGGTGCTGCATCCATAATCTTCCAACAGCGGTGGGTTCGATGAACCGTTGAGGGGCGGGTAAAGCCACTTTCCCGAGAGCCCAGAGGGAGAATGGGAGCGTGAGGGTGTGGGCGAGCGAGAGGATCGGCGGAACAGTGGGGAGTCCTGACTTTGGGGGATGTTGACCTGCGGAAGCTCTCCATTCTGATACGTGTGGTTTTCACTCGGCTCCTGTGTCTTTTTGCTGTAGGGGGGCGCCGTGGCTGTGTGCGGAAGGCTGTTTATGGGAATATTGTTAATGGGAAGATTGGGGATGGGGAGGCCCGTCATGGAGCTGGAGCTCTTGTTGTATATGTTGGAGTTGTGGTGGAGGTTCTCTTTGCTGGGCTCCTGGCTTTTTCGGAAGGTGGGCAGACCACCATGGCTGTTGAGGTTCGGGTTGAGGCTGGGAGTCTTGTCGTAGAGCGGGGGCAGGCCGGTGTGGATGCTGCACGCCAAGGTGGGATAGGTGGGCTGACGGGGCAGCGACTGGACGCGGACTTGCAGCGCAACACTCTGGGAGACGTTGGGGATGGGGAAAATGTGTTCGGATGGCGCCTGTGAAAACTGCCACACCAAGTCCTCATTGGCAGCACTGATTCTGTTAAAAAAGCATCGACACTACTGTTTACATGAGTCTTGATCTTAATTTATAACAAACACTCACGTCAACGTGTTTCATGCCCACCAGTGTCACGATCTTAAGGCAAGTGTGGAAACCAACCTGTACAGGATGTTTCTGGGGACGATGCCATGGGAGGCACTGAGCCAGGCGCTGAGCTGCGAGAAGAACACGTAGGAGCGCACGGCCAACAGCAGAGTCTTCTCCTCAATGAAACGGTCACCACTTCTGTTTAAAGGGGAAGAAAATTAAATGGTGGAAATGTGTCAGTGTGTCGGGTTAATGAAAAAAACATCCAGGGGTGCGTGTTCATGACTTCGTTCAACAAAAGTGAGCATAGAAGTGGGCCAACTTTCCAGGCTAATTAACCCGGTGGGTGCCAAGGTATTTATCTCGGATTTAATGTTTTTTTCCCCCCCTTCATTTAGATTACCGTCATTATCTTTAATGAACAGTAAATTAGTCTGGACTTAGTGTAGTTCCATTTAGGCTAAGCACATTTCCTCCATAGGAACATGACCCAAGAGCAAGGAACTTTTGGCAAAAGAATGTATGTTTGGCCTGCGGGAACCCTTGTCTAAATTTACATCCAGAGAAATTTATCAGGGCCAAAATAAGGTCCTGCCAGGTGGGTAGTTCATGATCTGATTGGGAACCGTGAGCCCTTGAAATTTCATATAGCAAGAACTAAAAGCTCCTGGACCCTTTGGTTCGGTTTTGTGTGATTTACATTTTACAGCATCCCAAAATATCTAGGCCGAACTGACCTACTTTTTGGCACCGCTTTTTTTTGCCTGCTGCTGGCAGCAGTGGTTCACTCTTAATCCGCAATTATATGAGTAAACACACAATTTTTATCTTCTTTCATAACTGTGAAGCAAAATAAACAAAAGGCATCAATGACCACATAGCGTACATTAGATTATTTTAACCAAGCAAAATTGAATAAATTTAAATCTGGTCAACAAGTATGCTCTGGTGTTTGCTCTTACTGCCTTGGAATTGGCTGCAATGTCCATCTCTCCAGCAGCAGCGCATCTTGTTTGATGACCGGGTCGCTGATGGGGTCGCTCGGTGTGCACTCATCACCATAGCAACAGTCGGGCAGGAGCATGACCTCGATCATGATGGGGATGCTGTTCCTCCAGAGCAGGATCACCTCCGAACGGGTCCGCCGTGCCTGCTGACACTTTTTGACACAGAGAAAAGCGGATGGTGGGTAATCATTAGTGAGTGTCAATGTCAGGACACCTGAAAGAGTGTGTGTGTATTTGGTGGGGCGCATAGCAGATGGCGCCCAAGAGAGACTCACACAAGAGGGTCATTTCGGGGTCTTAGTTAGTTGTGATTGTTCTCCCAAAACAGGCAGCGAGGGGCATTTATGAGGTTTCAAATATAAACAACAATTCATGGCAGGACTGCAGTTGTTATACCTGTGGCAGTTTATCGCTGCATTCGTGCTTGTGAAGAGGCGGCATGGCCGACTGGGCGGGCGGACAGTGCAGCCCCTCGGTCCTGCCCTTCACCGAATATTCCGGCGTCCGTCCCTCTGTGATGAGCAGGGTCAGGAAGGCCAGGAACTCCTCTGCGTCATACTCAAAAAACTCCTCTGTCGCATCTAGATGAAGCAAAAGAAAGTGGAACAGTCAGCGTTGTCCCATTCCGGACCGACCGCGACAAACCAGTGGAGGGACGAGTGAAGTGGACCTCATGAATGCCTGAAAAATTCCTTCGCTTAAGTTACCTCGGCCATTTATATTGATGCTGTGTACAGTTTTTGGGGGGATTAAGGAACTAGATTTCTTTTTGATTGGATTGTATTCTTGCAGCAGCACTGGCAGCTTTTGTCCAAATGCTCGGGCTTTCTTTGACTTTCCAAAAATAGACATGTTGGTTCATTGAAGAGTGCGACTGGTTCTTTGTCTACATTATTTGACATGCAATTGACTAGCATGGTCCAGCTCTCACACAAATTGAGCTGGGACAGCTCTCATTACTATCGTTAACAATGGCTGACTGCTTTAAGAAGTCTTGTCAGATTTGAAATTTTGTGGCCAAGGGGGTCATTAGTTGCCGTTCGTGTGTTGAAGACATCACTCAAATTTCTAAGTCGGACCACGTGGGAGCAACCCATGCCAAGATACAATATGCAGTCATCGTGACAGTGAATATATTTGTATAAAGAACATTTGTAGGCCAAAAATATGAGACATTCAACATCCATTTTCTGTACCACTTTTCCTCACTAGCAGCACAATCCAATGAAAATCAGTACGGCTGTGACCGAGCATGCCTTCTTGTGACCCGTGAAGACGTATGCCTGTGCAGCTGTGCAAACTTGTCATTGCGTGAAATCCATAGCCGCGAAATGTTAGATATCAGAACCATCATGGACCAAGAACCTCCTGTGTGCAGTATTTATTAAACCAAATTTAACATGGATTGTGAATTTGGAACCAATTTATCAAAAATATCCAACTTTTAATGTGTTCGGTTGCATTATGTGGCTGGGAAATCTCATTCCTGTGTCGTGTTTAACTAAAGCACATCTTGTTCCTACAGGGTGCGTGGCACAACATTTCCACTTTGGTTGCTTCAAAAGGGAATATATTTAGACCTTGCATGTCAGATGAGTGTCAGGGGTGATGTCACCGTCTACTCCCTCCGTCTCACACACACACACACACACAGACAAAAAGGCATCTTTTAAGCAATTGTACAAAGGTCAAACTGGGCTGTGGTCAGTCCTGAACCACTGAGAAATAACTGCACGGCACAAGTCTGATCATGACTGTATGATCAAAACGGAATGATCAAATCCCAATTTCATTGACAGCAAAGAGCTTTTTTTGGAGAACTTGTAAGGATGTCAACCAGTCAAACCAAGATGAATCAGATGTATTTTTAGAAGAAGGCTGAGGAGCTCGGGAGGAAGCTCACGAGTCCCACATGAGGCCAGCTGACAAGCGGCAGCTCTCAAGAATCGCAGCTTCTTCTTGTTGCAAATGCCTCCTTCACATGGCCATTGTCTCTCTAAAATGGAATCGGCTATCTACACAGAAGGTCCGCCTCAGGGGTTTATGAAGCAATCTGGTGCCCAGCGATGGAGGCGTGTCAGCAGCATCTGCATTTTGAATGAGCTACTCTGTCATTGCAGCTGTCCCATTTACACCGAAGTCAATTCACCACTGTTATGGCCTTCATCGCTGCTTATCAATGCGACATTTGCGGCTTTGTAAAAGGAGGTTTAACAACCGACTTCCAGTAGCTCTCATTACGATATGGGAAGGCGAAGGAGGCATACTTCAAAATCTGGCTGGACTGCAGCCTCAATTTAAACAAGAGCACTCGGGAAGGGCACGTGCTGCCAAGATTTGAACATTTGTCACCCGTCACACAATGCTGGCAAGTGATTTTGTTTTTGCATTTTGCTCTCGTACCGCATGATCTATGATTCTGATGAAGACTACAGAAATCTCTGGTGGAAAGATGAATGCACAAGCATTTGGATATTTAAAAAAAAAAAAGAAGTAGCTAAACAATTACTCAAATAGCAAAAATATCCATCCGTCCATGATCTGAACCGCTTTATCCTCATGAGGATCGCAAGCGTGCTGGAGCCTATCCCATCCGTCTTTGGGCAGCAGGCGGGGTACACCCTGAACTGGTTGCCAGACAAGCATAGGGACACACAGACAAACATTCACGCTCACAGTCACACCTAGGGACAATTTAGCATCATCAATTAACCTACCATGCAAGTTTTTAGAATGTGGGAGGAAACCAGCGTACCCGGAGAAAACTCACGCAGGCATGGGGAGAACATGTAAACTCCGGAATCGAACCTCTAGCTTCTGTATGGTGTTACAGACGTTCTTATTAGTCAACCAAGTTGCCGCCCATACTCAAAATAATTATTGGTTGATTTGATTATCTATTAATCATTATACCTCCACTCTTTCAACAACAACCGTATTGCTCCCGTAAAAACTGCAGATAGAAAGTTACACAAATGAAAAACAGTGCATGAGACTCTCGCCAAGATAACCAAATAATAATGAAGAAAAATTAAGTGGCTGGTTTTCGTTTTGTCAAGTATGAAATTATTAACCCACACAAAACACCCACAAGATCAGGTTTGCCAGATGAGAGTGGCTCCCAGAGTGTGCGAAGCATTTTATGAGTGTGTGTGTAATGCAGTCCGCCAGCCAGTCACACACATTCCTGCGGGGGGAACTCCTCCTCGATGCTTCGAAGCGGCTGCTGCTGCACGTGGAGTGAGGTGCAGTCCAACACAAAACATACAAAGGAGGGGGGTGGCGGCGGGATGCTCCGGGGGAAAAAGGGGGACATTGGGGTTCTCTCTGTTCAGCGCCTGTTGGAACGCTTAAATCGTTTTCTTTATTGGCTCAAATCGGAAAGACTTTAACGACAGCCCGATGATGAGGAAATAAAGGCGAGAGGGAAGCCGTGGTAATGTACGACAAAGGTCAAAGCTGAAGGTGACAGCCCATCACCACCTCCGCATTTATGCACCGACTGCGGCCGCACGAGTGGGCCGTTACCATCCTACTCTGGGGTATTCAGGCTAAAAGGTGCCACTCCGTGAGCGAGAAACGACGCATCAGAGTATTACGGACGGGGGCTGAAATGATCAATGGAGATGAAAGGGGGGGAAAAAGAACAACAGCCACGTAACCGCCGCCTACACCGCGCACGCACACGCACCTCGCTAGGACGCCAGTTGGTGTGAGATTGCGGCTTTTCAGGACAACAAATTCTTGGAGCATGTACATGACCGCCCTGAAGGCGCGCGCGTGTGTGTGAGTGTGTAACAAAAACAACCATGAATACTAATAAATACAGCCACAATGTCACACAAACACATGCTTTGAATACGTAGAGGCACGCATACATACACACAAAGGGCTAGTGATGGAGGGTTTGGGTAAGGGGCCCCGTGTACACATAGATGAAAGCTGTCATGCTTGAACAGAGCATTCCTCTGAAGCCTACACGCAGACACAAAGACACACATCTTGAAGGGAGGCTCGGAGGTGATCAGGATGCAGGACAGCACAAAGAGACAGATTGGCGGGAAAGCTCCCATTAGACATATAGAGGGAGCTGTGTTCAATGCTCAGAAGCACATTTAGTGCTGCTGGTAAAACATTAATAGCGCGAGACAAAACCCCAAAGTGTCTTGTGATGGTCAACTATTTACCATCTCCTTGTTATGCTGTTTGAGTAATTTGGGAGATTTATGCAATAATGCACATTATTTATTAATCATTAAGCTTTAACAGGGTTCAATGTTCAGCAGTACAGCTAGCTCTCTTACCCCATCCATGGGCCTCTGACCGAAAACAGTGTCGCTTGTCTCCTTATAATGTATAACCAACCTCCAATCGAGGTGCACCTTTGGAACTACTGTGTGTATCTTGAAGTCCTATTTATAGTCTTGTTGGCTTTGCAAATGTGTTGTAATTCTAGACTACACTCCTCAAAGTGGTTTTACACTTAGCAGTACAGTTTGGTACAGTTCAGAATGTGTTCATTGCCGTTATCCAAAGGTTTAAAGGTGCACCAAATGAAGTCTGTTTTTATACGAGCACCGTTTAGTTCGGTGTAATTGAATTCTCATTTAATTTACACCGTTGGTGAGCTTTACTTGGACAACCACAACAACCAAACTCCGGCGAGGACCAGATCAGCCGGTCCCAGACCGCCGCGGTTCTAAACGCATTAATCATGTGGTTGATGACAGTTATTTCACTCATTTCCCTCACAGGATGCAATCTATCTCGTGATATCCAGCAGCTAACAGAACCAAGTTTTTGTTTTATTAATCTTGGCACACGGTCGATAAGAATCGTCACTTCATAACCTTTTACATTGCCTGAGCCCAATTCTGGGTCACTTTTGTCCTGTCAATGGCCAAGCCACTATCTTCTGGGGTAATATCAACTGGGGATGATGCCTGGCTGTGTCGTTTGACACCTGAAACTCATTTCTTCTGCCCTGTTGTGTTGAAAGAATGTTTTAAGTCACTCCAGATGCTGGCTTCCACAACATCACACATCGAAATACTTGATTGCAGGATTCCATACAGCAATATTCTGCCTTTGCTCAGTTATGTGTAAAAATCTAGCCAGTTTAATGCAGGACTTTCTTATACAGAGCGGCAACGTGAATGCAGCAAATGCGTCATGCTATTTATCACGTCACGCGGTGTGTGTGTGTAGCTGATTCTTGCTATCACCACAAACCAGATGAGGGTTTATCGTTCCCAATCGTACCATTGGGGACCAATGGTGAACGAAATAAGAGGCTTGAATAATGCATCCGGCTACAGATGCGGATTATACGACGGCACAAAGCAACACTTGAGCCTTCGCTTTCCCACGTGCCCGCGACCTCTCCACTGTTTGTTTGCACAAGGCAAATGTGAATTGCGTAACAGGTCAGATTTAGATTAGGGCTTCTTATTATTAGAGAGTGTGATATAATAATAAGAAGCCCTAACCTAAAGCCCTAATCACAAACACGCACCTCTCAGCTGCCTTCATGCCACCGGGCCAGCAGCAGATCAGCGCAGATATGTGGGATGGAAAATGTCCTCCAGGTGGGGGAGTGGGGGGGGGGGGGCTTTAATAGCGAACAGGTTATTTAGAGCTAACGCGGCCACGGTGCACACAATTTGTCATCGCTGAAGAAGGCAAACGTGATGCTCATTTGTTTGGTCGTTGCTCGTCTAGTGTGGTGCTTGGATATGAGGACAAACAAAACCAGGCAAATAATCCAATTTCAGCATTCTGATTGCAACAGTGTTTCTATTTTAACAGAGACAGATGGGACGATGGAAGACACGCACACACACACACACAAACACACACGCACATGCACACGTTCATATAAGCAGGCCCATTAATCCATGCAGGGTGGACACTGGACAAACAATGGTGCAAGCGCTGTCCTGTTCTCCACTGGGCAAGCTGCTCAGCTTTACGTGCACACACGAATGCTCACCATCCACTCCAAGCGAATTTGAATATATTGCTAATCGTAGAATCCCATCCGGTGTGTTTGAGCGCTCTTATTTGTTTAGGAACACGTTTCATTCAAATGAAACCAAGAGCAGCAGCTCAAAGTCTCGCCAGCAGACGATCAAAGTCAAAAGCACTGACAGGCTTTAACTGCGCCGCATCTGCTCGAATCAAAGCGCTATGCGCCGTATGCACAGTGCTGATAATAACATACAGTCAGTGAGTGACGAGGCTCAGATCAGGAAGAGAGAATAATAAACGTCTGAGCTTATTCTAGGGAATAAATCTACATCTATTTGGACGGAAACTTTTTGAAAAACACCCTGTGATGAAATACCATTTGCATTAACAAAAACAATCACCGGGTGTCAAGATCATGCTAAAGCAACAGGCAGCCCGTTATATTCTCAACCAAAAGGACGGTTTTACTCAAAAGAACCCCGACGAGAGACAAGAACAGTAGGGTTCGATGAATTAAAGAGGGAAGTGCATGTGTTGACTAATTTTATGAGGTATTGAGCAGGATGTGAATCAGACCCGAATATTGTCAGTGTCTGATGAAAATTACATGTGACGTTTCAATAGCAAAAACAAAAATAAATACACAAACAGAAACTAAACGTTTACCACGACATATTAAAAACAAGCCACAAAGAGCAGTTATACATTTCCTCTTATCGGCTTGGAACGGTGAAAGTGAAAACATGTTTCCACCAAGCTCCCAATATCATCAAATGAAATCAGTGTCCTTCAAAGTGTACAGCCAAACGTGACCTTCAGATTTTGACCGACATCCATCCATCTGACTACATGTAGTCTTTTTCAGAGAATGTCTCCCATTTGAAAGCAAAATTGGTAGTGTGAGTCATTAACTGGATCGAAAATCAATCAAAGCGAATGGTGACTCGTACATCAAATCGAATCGAGGCCTTTCGGTGATTTGAATCGATACTCAGCCCTAGTCAATACAAAAGAAACGCAAACTAAGCACCAAAATAGGCCTCCATATCCTCCAATGCTTGAAATGATCAAACTTCATGCTCCGTCCACATCAAATTGTACAGGCAAAAAAACCCTCCATTTATTCTTTTGTTGAGCACACCTTGTTTTGATTGAGAGTCAATTGGGTAAATTCATTGGGTAAATGCGAATGTGGCATTTTTCGCATCGACATGTCAACCAATTTCATGTCAAAGAATTCTAGTACTAACTCTGACAAGGAAAAATTGGACGACGACAGACCTCCATCCTGTGTCCATAGCATTTGTACAGAACAGCCAGCTTTAAACGCTGGCTTTTACAGGCTGTGCAAAAGGGTCAAATGAGTCTTCCAATATTTTCTTTATTCAGACAATTCATTTTTGCAATTCTAATTTATTTAGGAGATGCATCAGGACATTTACCTTTGCATAGAAAGAAAGAGCTATGATGTTGTTTGGTACATATGGACAGAGAGTGGTGCAGCATCACAAAATAAACTCTAGAGCCAACAAAATCAGAATCATCTTTATTGAACACGTATGTTAAAACACAAAGCTTGGCCATCACTAGTGTTGTGTGACATAATCCCGGAGCATGAAAATTATGATTCATGTGGCTCAAGATGTACGCACGCCCACACTTAAATGAATAAAGAGAAGCAGAGTGAGAGATTACCCTACCTTGGCTTCCATGCCAAATCTTCTTACTGCAGACCCCGGTGAGATAAATATAGACAACTTGGTAGTGCTCACGATTTTTACCCTCCCTCTAACTTTGTTTTCAAAGCACACTGTGCGATAACTCTTCTCTGCGGTGCATGCGGGCACCGCCCTCACGCACCAAATTTATTTTGCTTATGCGTATTAACACTAAAGCAATGGTTATTAGCACTTAGCCTACACTGCAAAGAGAAGAAAATGAACTATTAATGCAAAAACACAAACGCATCAAGTATAGCCAATCAAGCATCGATCCCCTTTTAACTTTCCCAGAGTTAATTATGGATAAAAACATTTGGGTCTGTAAATCTATCAAGTGTGGAAATGAAATAGCAAGTAACTTTTGGGGTATACATTTCTGAAAGAACCTTTCAGTGAGCGAGCTGTTCTGCACTTTTGTGGAGTGAAAGCACTGCTTCCTCAAAGGAAAATTGAATTCATGCTGTATTTGAGTGCTGTGTGTGAATTTTACAGTTAGATTCAGGGCCTCGTAGTGCAGCCACTGTTCGCTCTACCTCTAGCCACCAGGCTAATAAAAACCACACTGCCCTTTGACCCAGCAGTTGGTTTGGGAGCAGGGGGATCTTGCTAACGTACGTGAGACAGGGCGGCCCACACTCAGAACAGGCTAATGTCAGGGAGACAAAAAAAATGGAGCGTGTGGAGTGTTCCGATAATTAGCGATCTTTGGGGCATTTTGTTGAAAGTACCTCACACGAGACATAAGGAACACATTTTGAATTGTGTGGGAAAAAGTGACTTCTTTAGATCATCACCTACTTGTAACTGGGTCACATATCTGGTCAGAAAATTACATTTTCATGAAATAATCTGAGAAGTGTTAATGGAGCTCAATATATTTTGCTCTAAAACCCTCAAAAAGCCGACACGGCTAAAGGAAACAAAGCTTCCCATGACAGGGCTTTTCCTTTTCACGTCCTGACATAAAAGAGTAGCTCCGGAATATTAACGGATTTGACGACGAGCGGGGAGCAGTCATCAGTGGTGACACCAGATTAATAACCAGAGGGTAAAAATGGACGTTACCACGGCAACAGGCACGTTGTGTTAAACACTCCCATCACAGTGATTAAAGAAGTGGAATTGAAAAGTGCACGTTTGCATCTTTGTAACTGAGGAGTGAACGTTTAAGGACTGCCGAGGTGCGGGTTGTGTTCTGGCTATAGACTGTTTTAGTGAGTATAGCATGTTGAGCTGCTATAATAGATATCATCTAAATGTCCTCATTCATAGGAGTGCATCTTCTTTGTGTGGTTTGACTGCAGGAGCTGCCCTCCACCCTGTTTAACTTTACAGTAACAAGACGTCAGCTTAGAGCTCACCTTTCCTGTTTTTGTCTGCTTTGTGCCAAGGCAATGAAAACAATGGAAGTGGAAGTCCGCACACAACGTGACATGCCGAGACTAGTCATACAGTGCACCCGCAATTTGTCAAATCAGCTCAATGCTTGAACATTCAGATTTGAAAAGGTTTTGAGAAAAAATAAAATAAATAAAAATCTAACAGCTGGAAAACATGATAGCAGCACCTTTGTGCGTGTCACTCGCAATTCCAGATATGACTAAATTGAGTTCGGAGCTCTGTCACAGAATGAATTAAACTCAAAATTGAAGATACCACTGTACTGCTTGAGAGTAGGTTGGTGATAGAGACTATAAGTGTTCCGATTTAACGTATAAATTTGGGTTATGTCAGCGTCTTCGGAACAGGACTCATCGTTACCTGAGGAAACGCCTGCATGCATGCAATTAAAAAAAAACTCCAAACAATCATATCGATTAAAAAAAAAACAACACCACAATATTACACTCTCATTGGCTCAGCTGCGCAAAGTATCAGTTTATGTAGTTCACAATGCTTTGTTCGGCTCACAACACTAACACTTAATATTGAGGCGTTTACATTGTGAATCAAGTCAATTTGCGGAAGAACTTAAACGTTTCACGTTCCCCTTCATCTGGCAATTAGCGAGGGCCTTCAACGTAGATGGCCAAAACATGCCTAATTCAAACTAAACTGCATTAATGGGATCAGAATTGGCAGCGTGAAACCCTGATCGCAGCCAACCCACACAAAAGTGGCTTGTTTTTAGGTACAGTTGATTTTTATTTTGAAAGTAACTAGTCATCCGGCAAACCTCATCAATTCACTTTTTCAACTACTGGTCGGTGGCAGAAAGTTTAACGTCTGTATAGTTTAGCAGCGGCTGCAGGTTTATTTGCACAACTGCTACTTCAAAACCATTAGCTCAGGACACAAGTGTGTGTGCCTCTCTCCCACGCTGCAATCCAAAGGGGCAGATTTTGAGCACACATAGCAACAAGCTCTGATTGGCTTAGGAGCCTGAATACAGTTCCAGCTGAGGAGAGCCCTTCTGTTTTGTCAAATCAGCTGCCATTGTTCTGTCCACACACATGCATACATACATAAACATGCTTTGTCCTCGCTCACACCCGCCCGCGATTGTTAGGTACAATCAGCAGTTGTTTGCCAGCTGAACAATTAAGTACACGCTACTGAGGTCACATTGCAAATGACCCATGAGTCACTTGGAGGAAGAGCAAAAAAATAAAAATGAGACAACAGACAAAACCCAGCTGATGTGGTTAAAGTTATTCAGTAAAAGCCAGACAGTTCTAATTTGTTTTAGACAACAGCATCAACAAGCTGCACCCATAATCAAAACCCGTAATTTGCCTTGAAATCTATTCAAAGTGCATTCAAATATATCCACCGAAATGTGCCGAGAATCAAAGGTTGAGTACTGTATGATGATGAAAGCCCAAACCAAAGCTACCTATTAAGGCTAGGTGAGTGTTGGGTTTCCACATTTCACCCAACAGGATCAACTCGTCTGTGAGTTTGACATAACACTCTCTCAGAGAGACTGGGGCAATAGGACACCCTAGTCTGTGTCTGTAACTAGAGTCGACCTCCAACGTGAACGCATGGGCCTTTGACCTCGCCGGCACTTCTTATGCCAACTTCTAGAAAGGGGAGTTGCAGCCGCGCAATCTGAGTGGTGAGGTTGTAAAGTAAGTGTGTCACTTATGGAAGAGACACACTGAGGTTGCGGTTGATAACTGTGTGGGGCTGCTCTAAGACATCTTGCAAAATAGACGCGCCGGAGTTGTGACAGCATTTCACCACTTTTGCCTGCTGTCCAAGTCAAGTGAAGCGGAGTATTATCGCAACTGTGTGGGTTTTCACACAGCCACTGGCATTCCGCAATTAGCGTCACACCACTTTATCAATAAGGTCATCGTTTAAACGTGTGACATCAGCACTAGCCTTCTCGAGACTACCGAATCGAGCCAACAATTTAGAACGACCATTACCGGTGTGAGTGACTCCAAAAGATAAAAGGGGGAAAAAAACTGACCAATAAAAAGCAGCTGAGCACAGGGGAAAAAAAGAACATTAACCTCGTAGAACGGGACAGATTTACTGTCAGCTGAACTGGTGCAAAGATAAAGATCTACAGGGCCGACATCTCCCAAAAATACTCAAGCCAATTGGTTTGCTTGACTTGACGAGATGTGTGTGAATGAACAAGCGCAAAGGCGATAGCAGTCTCAAATTTACTGAGCCCTCATTCGTTGTTAATAAACAATGCGCTCAACGCCTCCACAACGGGTCCCCGAGGTGCTCTCTGTTAACGGTGTAACCGTGTATCCGCTGTGAGAAGAGCTACATGCTCACAATGGGAGACAACAAAACCAGGTAATTGACTGCCAGGCTTAGATTTTGCCTGATTAATTATAATTAGGATGAGGCTAAGTGGCCGTCCCATGCTTCTGCCTTTTGGGTCACCAAAGAGATGTCTGCCTTCTGATGCAAACACCCTCGCAATACCCTTTGATGATCCCCTTACCTCAGTCACATTCTGATCCCATGCGCTAAACTCCCATGTGCAAAAAGGGACGACCTTGAGGCAGATGAAGGCTGCATGACACATTTTCAGAAATTGTTTGAGGAAACAGTTGCATTAAGTCTGGCATTGCATGTAATTTACAGATGTCACAATACCTTCCCAAGATCGAGGTAAGAGAAAAATGGTCAAAAGTTCTTCGTAGCGGGTGAAAAATCGATACAAATGTTGTTTGTGAAGAAAGGTTTGCACTGGAAAACCACCATGCACATCAGAATCAGAATTGCGTATTAGTTTTAAGTAGAGGTGCAACGATTAATCAACTAATCGATTAACGAATTAATCGATAATTATGTCATAATCGATTGTTTGATACCTTGTAAAATTGTCCAAATGCTGAAAATCTCAGTTTTTTTAATAGTATTATCCGATTTTCTGTATGTAGCCACCTTATTCAGCATATATGCAGCTGCATATATGATTATATTTTATATTGCATTCTGTACTGTGTACAGTTCATTTTTTTCTTTTAATTTATTTTGTGCATGCAAATAATTCATGTTTTTTCTACTTTCTTCCCTCCAAATCTTGCTGCTGTTATTTGAGAATTTCTCCATTGTGAGACAAATAAAGGTTTTCTCATCTTATTCTTCCATGAAAGCTGACTGATTACCTTTGTGTTGAATCAAAATTAAAAATGTGTTTTTAATTCGGAAAACAACGATCAACATGTTTTCTGACATGTTATAGAACTGAATCATAATTGTTTTTGAATAAAGGCGTGGAAATTAAAATCTAATGAAAAAAATCATTTTTCTTTGGAAAACAATGATCTACATCTTTTCCGACATGTCCTCTAGAAGTGAATCTTAATTAATGTTTTTGAATAAAGGCATGGAAATTGTTCTTTAAATCAAATTCATCGACAGATTAATTGATTGTAAAAATAATCATTTCTTCTTCCTAATTTTCATCTTGTGCCACCCCATAGAAAAAGGCGTATTCTTTACATTTTCCAGTTAGCAAACCCAAAAGTGACCATTTCAAAGACAGACCGAAAGACACCAAAACCCGAAAGAGACATTCGACCAGCTGCCCCACACCTTGAAAATAAACCGCAAAGTCCAGATGGCTCTTCCTCTTGTCTAGCAATGACATCACGATACAACGGGTGGCAAGCTGGCAGCACAAAGATGGCCCCTGCTGGAACTTTCGGCTTCAACCAGTCCACCGCAAAGACTCTGCCGCTTGTTTACGTTGAGCCTCAGTGGTATGTCGACCACTTAGCATGTGCACATCATCACTTAGCACGGGCAAGGTAAAAATGTTCCATTATCACACAAGTGCATTACCTCACTTGGAAGACTGGGAGGCTCAATCCCTTGCAGCGACGACGCATGGCTAGGCTACTTAAGATCTGACTTGTCATAACAGCATCACAGACAAAATGGTGGCCAAGGATTGACCTTTACTAGCCTCTTGCAAAATTCCCGTAAAAGCATTTTCTGCCTTTGACATAGTAGCACCCGCATGCGTCTTATGTGTGAAAACACAAAACTGCACATCAATGGCCAATAACGTTTCACTCACAAACTTTCTTTTGAGCATTGTATTTCATTGCCTTAATTTTTTTGCAATTTTCCCCTTACGACCTCCAATCGACTGGCGCTCATTTCACGGTGCACAGCACTTCTCGCAAACACCCACAATCCTCATGAGGACAAGCTTTATAGAAAATGGATGAAAAAGATGGATTTACTACCTTTTAAAACCTAAGGTCAGTTTTCAGATGTTTGCAATTCATGGCTGTCAAATCTCATCTGTTTGTGCCAATGAACTGCCAACATTGGCAGTTTATTTTCCTCTTTTACAGCTTTTCGGTTCAAATCGTCTCATGTTAACAGGCACATAATTTCACCGTGCAAAGTCAAATGTTTGTGTTAAGTGAAGTTATGTTTGGAAATAGTGGCCAACCAGTCTGCTGTTTATTAAAACCAAAACTAACATATTTTCCAAAAAAGTGAATGAAGATGGGTTAAAGGCGGGCGGCAATCGTGTTCCAGAGGCAAGCACCTGTTGTTGGTGCTTCCCCATTGTGCGATGAATCACCACCAGAGGAGCCGGCAAACACAATACAGGACAAGACAGGTGCTGTGCATGTCACTCTGTGTTATCTGGAGCTCTTTGTCAGCGACAGTGCAGAGCCGCTGATCCGCTTGCCTGAGTCTGGGACATCTCAGGGCAGATGTAATCTGGCCGAGGGCAGGACTGAAGGCATGAAGGGGAGTCGAGTCGCGTCGTGGGGGTTGCCTAACGGCCCAATGCACAAGGCATCACCATACAAACAACAAATAGCGTTTAGAGAGCAGCGTGTGCCAGCAGATTGGCCAGGCCGCAATCGCACACAAACCGAACTGATCCATTTCTTTTTCCTTTTTTAAAATATTTCCCATAAACACATAGTTGCTTCAAGAAGCGTGTGTCCAAGCACAAATGCTGAATCCGCTGTCACAGGAAGTCGTCAAAACATGCTAGGAGCATTCAATCAATTGCAACTACGCTGCTCTGTTTATCTTGGAAGACAGTTTGCTTCTCGGCTGGGTGGGCTTCATCAGTTCCAAAGTTTATGAACAGGAAGCCTGTGCAAAACATACAACAATGGCAGAGAGCGAAAAACAATCAAAAAAATTGGTGTCAATTGACGACCAGGTAAAACATCTAAATGATGTATTTTTGACACAGATTGATGCTGACCGCTCGCCTGACAAACACGGCCTGTTGCAGCACTACAAAAATGTTAGCCGGTGGGGGGGGGGGGGGGGGGGGGGGGGGGGGGTGCAGCCAACGCGCTTCACCCGTGTATGATAGAGCTGGCGTGCAGCATGCCAGCCATCAGTTGCACAGAAGGCAGAAGCCCGTCTGTTAAATCCTTCCCCAAAGAAATGGTTTGAATAAGTTAAAAAAAAAATCCTTGTCTGGATATGTACTTTTCCCCATTCACAGCCATCTAACTTATTTAGCAGTTTTTACTTTTTATAAAGAACCGTTTGTGCATTTTTTGAACCAGCTTGCCGGATCGCCGCTATTCACTGAAGCGTGGCACGAACCGCTTGGTGCATTCTGCCAACTGAGATCGGACACTATTTCATCCATAGGTCCATGTGGGACTATGGTGTATGTATATGGGCGGCTTGAACTATCAAGCGATGGCGATCTTAAATCCAGCAAAAGGATTAAACGGCTTTCCACACAAATTGAATTGACTTCCGTGTAAACGCACTGCGAGAAGCACTCAACTCATGTTGGGCCTGACCGTAGCCTTATCCAAATACGCGGAGCAGTAAGAACATGAGAAAAGATGAACATGACAACTCAACTCAAAAGCACTCAATAACTCAATTTCTATTATTTGATATGGGGGGGGGGCCCTTGTCGGTACCACTCTAGATAAATAACTTTACTGGTACTTTGGCTGAAGAGGTTTTAAAAGCTGGTAGGTCAAACCCTTTTTCACTGAGCAGTGCAAGCAGTCTGGGTTTTTTCTTGATGGGACCTGTAAAAAGCGCTCTGTTGAGCCACACAGTTCAACACTGCAATGGTTATTAGGAGCAAACTGTTGAACGCAAACTCCCACACTGACCTGACTCATCGCTCAACCCGCAGCAAAATAAGGGGTCAGATGACTCTGGTTAACACGGCATAAGAGCTCATGTTCTGCCTTGGGTAACGTAACCGTGGCCTGCAACACGCAAAAGAGGCCGAATGCATAATCTTGGAACAAATTGAGATTTCTTTTTTTTTTTTTTTTTTTTTTTCTTTTGCATAATACCAAGATCTAGAGATGGGCATTTTATCATCTCTACTTTACACAGTTTTCCTTTGAATAAATCAATCTACACTGAGCAGACACCGGAATCAGTACACCTGTCGAAGCTATTGCAGTCCAACACGAGCTGAATTGGAAACTATGCCTTTCAACACATTTTGGTCGATGCAGCTCAATTCCACTGTTATATTAGATTACACATGCAACTACAGGGGGTTGGTTCGCAGCCTTAACCATGACAGCTCAGACCAAGGCCGAAATGACAGCCGAAAATGTCGGCCCGGTAAGCTTTTTTTTTTTTTCTTCACTGAAAAAAAGAACATTGTTTGATAAAGAGACCTTAAAGCTATAGAATTATTTAATCGAATAAGAAAACAAGATGAATGTCATAGCAGTACCCATCACCATGTTTTTCTCATAATCTCCATAATATAACAATACTGAACAGTAAAATCTTCATCTTCCAAAGTTTTGGGCTCAGAATTGATTGGTATTTGGGACACTAAATAATTCCCTTCACCTCGTCTAAGACCTAAGTTCCTCAGGAAGAAGGAAAACAACTCTCAAAACATTTGTAATGTACTTTCTTGGTAATGCGCAGTGTTGTTTTTGTTCCACGAATACCTTTGGGAATTGAGACCAAATGGTTCACTCCTGTTGTCATACAACCACAACTCATTTTCCCAAAGGCTTTTAGGAGAAAAAAAAAGCATGTATTTTTAAATGAACTCTGACCATAGATAAACACATGTTTGTTATGTAATGCAAATGACACGTAATTTATTTTCTTCTTTTTTTTTCTCCTCAAAAGAAAGACTTCAGTTACTTTGAAAACATCTCCTCAGCAACGACTTGCGACACGCACACCTGCTTATATGCATTGCGCTGCTTGCTTTTTTGTGGACCGTGGCTTTTGCTACAAGGTAGGTCAACCACAGGAAATATCCTGCTGGATCAGATGAACTGTATCTCAATGTAACTGCAGTAACCCTAATTCCTGACAGATGAGGACTGAGTAGTATTTTACACAAGTCTGAAGATGCGATTCTTAACCGGTGGGACCCAATCCCGATGTTTGTCCTTGTCAACCCCCCCCCCCCCAAAAAAAGCACAACACTCATTTAAAAGCTCAATTAAGAGTCTCACAACAGTAATTAAAAGTAATCCAGACAAGTTAGTTGTACTTTTTTTTCATGAAGAGTGTAGCAGGGTTAATATCTGCTCTTAAACAACAGATGGCACACTTCTGGACAAGTCCAGACAAGTTCCCCTCCAACCTAAAACTGCCTAGGGTGCCGAAAAATTGCATTCTGTCTGTTCGGTACTTCTTCATGCTCAGCTGCTAAGTAAACATCTTCTCTCTGGACTGCAGGGCCTTTCTATGAGCAGCGCCGGACAAGAGGTGCAGAAAAGAGAAGGCGCTTCCTGCATGGGAACAGTACAGCATGTTCTCAATTAACAATCGTGCGCTGCCGAATTGCAAGTAATGAAGTCGACTTCCCACTGTGGGCCAGCATCTACTGGCACAAGCTGTCATAATTGGAACATGGCAGCTTGTGACGCGCCAAGCTGACACCATGATAGTCCGTGACGGGCGAAGTGCAGCCTGAGGGTCCGTTTACACTCCATCAGTTTAAACTGAAAACATGGGAATGTGTTTACATGACAACAGGCCTTTTGGAGCCTTAAAATGACCACATTTGAAACTGAAAACGTTGCAGCTATTTTGCATGACAACAGGTATTATTTGCCAATAGGTCTTAAGGGACATTTACATGACAATGATCATGTTTTTCTCATGTTTCACATAGATGATGAAACCTGCCCGGAAACAAGACCGCATTTGAACCCAAGATGTCTAACCTCTGAGGCGGTTGAACCGATTACCAACTCTTGGTCGTGAGCATTCACGCAATATCAGTGATATCTAGCTTGAGGTCTAGGCACTACTCCTACTAATGAAGCGCGAGACGTTCGTGAATACATATTTATTATGTCGATAGTTTAGTAGCATGCATAAAAATTGGTTTCACAATATTTAACCAGAATAGCAATACATAATACAAAAACAAATGTGCATGTAAGGTGTCCACTTGGGGTCTGTAAAATCAGTGACTTTGAAAGTGTGAGGCTTTAAAAGGCAGGGTCTGCCCTGGTGAGTGACGTGGTAGTCAAAGAGTGAAAGAAGAGTTGGCTAATTTTAGCTCAAGTTAGTAAGTCTGACTGTTAGAGACGTGTGCATAGATGTGCTAATGACACTTTCCTTTCATGACCGTTTGTTCAATGAACCAATTGAAAGTGAACCGATGGCTGCGACGATCCTTGACGATTTGCAGAGACGTTACAATTGTTCTAACTGGTGTTCTCAGGCCACTGAACCAATCACAACTGGGGTGTTCTGGAGTGTTTGACAAGACAATTAGTCTCTCATTCCATCAGGCTTCATCCGTTCCCTCAGGGACTCAATGATTTCGCCTCCAACAAACAACGAAAGCACAGTTCCCCTTGAGTGCAGAGGTAACTCCACTACCTTTTAACAACTGAATGGAATATTAATGAGGGAGTTACCACCTAACGACTTGTTGACCCACATATGCCTCTCTGCAGGGCATCTTAACGATGGTCATTTTGCATCCCAAGAGACTGAGACCATTCGTGGTAGGGTAGCGTGACTCCAACTTGGAGCATAAATAGCTGGGGTTTCCACACCAACTCCGCCTCTGATCATCAACAGGAATCGTTGGGTGAATACATCCTCGTAAATATTCCATTCAATTGTAAAAAGATGGTGGTGCTGCCTCAAAAGTTTTTTTTTTTTTGGTGGAAGCAAAATCTTTTAACCAGTGGGGAAGGCGATATTAATTAAATCAGCTAACATCCGATACGTTAGCTTGTGTGTGATCGGAAACTTGGTGTTGTGGTATGCCAGTTGTACTTCACAGTAAAAACTTTGCACTTGATCTTCTCATGCGAAACAATCCCAAACTTTGGACATTCTATCTCGTGAACACTCCTACCACTTGGTTCGATACTACAATGCCAAATGATTTCTATATTGGTGCATGCCTCTGAAATGACACGAGTTCTCGTGTAAGATAATTTTGACTTGCTTTTTTTTTTTATTTTTTTTTTTAATCAAATCGCTCCAGTTATTTGATTGTTTTGGCGAGGCATTTTCAATACCACTTTTGCTCAGTAGTATAACAGTTGGAAGTATTCACTCTGTGTCGGTCTAGTACTTTTGATACCTAAAATGTAATGTGACACAATGACATAACATTGTGAACAAAAGACCTTTCCTTCTGACGCTGTCTCAAACTGCTCAAAGGGACTTCATGGAACAAACCATAAAGTTGGAGAAGATGGAACTCCAGGTCCCATTGTATGCCAAATGCAAAGACACACAGAAAAATTCATTGTGCATGACGTCTTATGGCATGAGCACGCCATGCCAACAGCAAAGTGACTCCTACCACTACCAGGCAAACACACAAAAGAACACATCCGTAAAGCCTCTCTCTATCGCTCAATTATTGGTCGTGACCATCATGGCGGCACATGACAGCCGCTGTCGCCATCGCACTGTTCACAGTTGACCCAGCATGCCACGCTGCATTATATAGGAGGCTATAATTACCCAAGCGCCACTGCCCTTGATATGTTTTAGCTCTGTCACATCATCATCTGCTTCTTCACAAAAGACGCCCTCAAAAGCAATTTCATGACTGACAACAGAGGTGTGTTACACCAACACAACTCGGGGTCTTCCATAACCTCATCAAAACACACAGGGCCACCCCCGTGATTGACTGCAGCTAATCTCATCACGACGCTGTCACCAGTGTACAATCAATCACTGAATGCAGGTTTTTGATGATCAGGAATGCAGACGGCGTCTCCAAAGAGCGCCTGGGTGGAATAAACATAATCACAAACAAGGGTGTCCCCCCCCCCACCCCCACTTGTCCCTGTTTCACCCTTATCATTGCTGCAGACATGTAAACAGGTTGCACAGCATAAGGCGAGTGCCTCGTTTCCATAACAGGGCTGCACTAAAAAAAAAAGCAAAAAAGCAAAACAAACAAGCTGACACGGAGCAACAGAAATGGGGTTCCTCCTTGAATACAGTGAGGCAACACAGTGACATCTTCGTCATGTCTCTTAGAAACTATTCTAAACACATACGGACAGAGTGAGGTAACACAATGACATCATGTCCATTTTGGATGTGTTCAACCTACCTCTCTCGGGCTTCATGTTGTCCAGTGTCATCAGGCTTGCTGGGTCTTCACCCCTGTCTCTTTTTTCTACAGCAAAAAGTAGCCCCCCGACCCTACCAACCCGTGTTAAGCTCGGCGTGAACAACCCCTTTTGCGGTGCAGCCTGGCTGGGGCTGCCTTGGCCCTATCCCGCTACAAAGCGTCGCTTTGTTAGCACGCTTCTGTACTCTGCCATTTTGTTCAAAAGACACCTGCGAACCTCACGACTAACAGCCGTGCCTCGCTCGGGATAGGTACTAATGGAGGTGGTGTGAGCCGAATAGCTTTGATTTAGCGGCAGCCTCTTTTGTTTAGCAAACTGGCGAGCTGGCCTATCGTGACAGCCCCCTTTTAAATTCCACCACCTGAGCCATATTTTAGTCGTAACACAGCTAGCTAACTTCAACTACGACTCGTACGTGATCAGCGCGTCTTCTTCGTTGGTCGCCGTCGACTTAGCTGCTGTTGACTCCTCATTTCAAAACTTTTCTCCTCCGCAAAAACAACAACAACGATCAAAATGGCACGACTCCGCTGGGGCTAAAGCGAACGTTTCACTCGCGACGAAAAGCTGGCGAGCCAGTCGACTGCTAAACGGACGACGTAAGCGGACCAAGTACGGATGAAAGGAACACAGTGAGCCTGCCTCGTCGTGATGCTTATTACAGTCTGACCCCCTCTTCTCCTTCCTCCTTCCTCCTCCTCCTCAACACACACAAACACACGCACGCACACTCCTCCATCGGTCCCTCCCTCCCCTTTCGGCTTGTCAAAACTGGTGACGTGACTTCGCGAACGAGCTGGCACAAACAAACGGATCTTTTGTGTGACAATAATAAAATCACATCTTAATTTATTGTAAAAAATGAAAAAAATAATAACATTCATAACAGTGTAAATGTATTTCATGTGTTTGGGTAATGAATGCTAATAATAGCATCCTTTATCAGCAGTGTCAAAGAATCAGCATCAATTATTGTATGATCGATACATAATTTTAGATTAAAAACCCATATTAGTACAACTAATAAGCACAGATATGTCATTAAATGTTCACAATTAATTATAATATAATTAATGAAAGTTACACAATTAAAAAAGCATTAACTATACTTCATCCATCCATCCATCCATTTTCCGAACCGCTTGATCCTCACTAGGGTCGCGGGGGGTGCTGGAGCCTATCCCAGCTGTCTTCGGGCAGTAGGCGGGGGAGACCCTGAATCGGTTGCCAGCCAATAACTTCAAATGATCACATTTACAAAATATACAAAAAAGGTGAAGCAATATTTTTGATTTTCAATATTTTAAAAAATGGATGATTAATTTAAATTTTTAAAATGATTATAAGTCTTTTTTTAATCAAAAGATACATTTAAATGGAGCGAATGATCTGGAATGCCCATCTCATTTATTTTTCTTAACTCAAATCTAGCCCATTGAGCTCAAAACTTTACCCACTCTTGTAAGATATTTGGTTCACAAATGTCAGGTATGTGTAAGTTATTCATTTTTCTTAACGCCCCGCCCCCCACACACACACACACATTTACAAATATTTGCAACAAATCAGATGACAAAATATTTCATTGCTAAATTAATAAAAGAAATAGGTACAGATTTTTTAAATAACCAATTTCAGGGGAGAAAAGGCTAAATCAATACTATAAACATTTCAGGACTCTCAGTGTTGTAAATGCTTGTTGTGCCAAATTAAAGCAATACAGGCAATACTTTGCCTACCACTGCTTCAAGTAATCTTTTCCAAATATAATTAATATTGACATACATTAAATTATTTGGCATGATGGCATCCAACCAAGTGATAAGAGTAAAAGACAGAATGTCCAGAGTTTGGAATTGTTCCGCTCAAGATACAGTCCAATGTTTTTACTGTAAAGTAGAACAAGAATATGACAGCAGCATTCACCAAAAAAAAGAGCATGTTTGATACAGTTCAGTACAAACAGTATTACATGTGCAGTGTTCAATACAAAAAGTATTAATATGTGTTAAACATTTTGTACGTAATGGACATTCTGGAACTTTTAATATTTCTTTTAATTATAGTGAGTAATGGGTGACATTCATGTGGCCACAATCAAAGACACTTAAAATTCGACAAACTAACGCTTTTTTTGGGGAGAGCCAAAAAGAGTCGATTCGAGCTGCGTCGAGGCAAATGATCCAGATCACATAAGCTAGCCGGAATACCCATCTAGAGTCAAAACACATGAGCACAGCTCTCGTCACGTGTCCCAACAACAGCCCCTCTCGTCGTCACTTCCCTCTTTTTACTCCACGTGAGCTTGCAACCATGGCAACCGTCAAGCGTTTTAAAAGCGAACACTTTCAACAAGAGCCAACATGGGTGTCGTACGTCCTACGTTGTTAGACGTCATGTTAGCGATGGGCACAACAAAGAGAAGAGCAAGGGCAGCTCGGCGCTACAATCTACCATCTGATTGGTCGGGCGGGGATTTAAGAACGCGTTCACGTGCGCACGTGCGGTGAACATTTTGTTCTGTGGTGTGGTTGGAGAGTATGGACCCAAAGATCGTCTATAATAAGAAGATGCGCGGTTATTAAGCTTTAGCTTCTCTTCCTGAATAACTTGAACACACGTTGGCACTTTGCTGACACCAAGTATCCCATCATGTTTTTGGGATGATCAAAATACTTAGTCATAATACAATATAATACACATATGGTTTTGTAACATCCATTAATTCTGACTACTCTTGCTGCCTTTTTACTTCCATTCATGTGCGCATTGCCAGGGACAAGTTGCATACCTGTCAACTTTTCGGAGCGCCAACCTGTATAAACTACCAAAAAAATCCTTATAAAGAGCAAAAAATCCTTATAACATACCAAAGCATTTTATATGTCAAAATAACGGCAGAAAAAAACCCACGAAATTTTGAATGATTTTTATTGTAGATCTCCATAATACAATGTCTGGTTAATGTCTAATCATCATTCTACTTAGTGGCATTACTGTGTTACTCCTGCGTTACTTTTTTCACCAACTCCAAATGCTGACCCATCGGCTGGAAGTTACAGCATCCATTCATATTTACTTTGGAAATGAAAGCATTCGAGTAGACTAGCACCATTCTGGGCAAAAGCAAACTGAACTACCTGCTAGGGGGAAAAAAAACAAAAAATAGAAATTTTCAGAATCCGTATGATTTGTGCGATACGGCCATATACGTAAGATTCACCACAAAATCCGTATGAACTATGGCTAAACCGTATGAGTTGACAGGTATGAAGTTGTCAGGGTAAGCAAGTAAGGCAGTGCCTCCTCTTCCTCCTGCATGTTAAGAGGGGAAAAAAGGGGGAAAAAAACGTGTTTATATGAAATCATGTTCCATTTTAGCTCATTGGTCTGTGGTTTATGTTGATTTTCTTTTTCAATCCAATAATTAATTGCCCTTTTGTAAATATGTGCTGACATTTTTAAAAATCTCGATTTTGTGATAAACTTCATAAAGGGTTTCTCCATCATGGGGTTCATGCAACAGAAATTAGTTTCAATTGCACACAAATGAATCAAGACCTTCCAAGACGGTCCCAGCAAGGTTTTTGTGAGTCACAAATAAATCTGATCCAAAAAACGTAAAAGCATAACAATACTATGAAAGAATCTCCGCACTCTTATTTACAAGGAGCGGTAAGGTGATGATTGCATGAAGGTTAAAAATATAAATACAATGAAGAGTGGGAACTCTTTATTATTATTATTATTGCCTCTTTGTTTTCATTTTGTGTTGTTGTTCTTTGTTACATTTTGACACACCCAATTGTCATCAGAAGGACCATCTTTTTCTAAAATGGCGCCTGATAAGAAAAGGGTCCTCAACGCTGGTTTACTTGATACCACAGACAAGCCGGGTTGAGGAGGGTTTAAATAGGGTTAAAGTTCACAGGCTTACTGTAAACAACAGGCAGCATATAATGGGCCCATATCAAACAACAAAGTTTACACTAGTAGTCTTCTGTTGGTGCTTTACACCAATATGTCTCCTGAAAAAATAAGGATCCATACATATGAGACAAGGCCCTTTATTGCCGTCTTTTTTGTTTGGAATTGAATTAATTTAAAATTGGTTTGTTAAAATTCATTTAATTTGCCTTTTTTTTTACATTCAATTTACATTGTACAACGTTTTTTTCTATTGCAAATTCTTCAAATTCACATTTCTTGCATTTTAGTTTCTGACAATTGTAAACGTTAAACTTGATCACTTATGATTGTTAATTCTGTGTTTTGTTCAGGACGCAGTTAAAAAAAATGGCAACGTAGCTGACAGTTAGCCTAGCTTATTGTATTTCTTCTGGCTTTGCTGGGCACGCCTTGGAATTCCTCTGGAAGAGTTGGAAGATGCGACTGGGGAGAGGGACGTGTGGGCTTCCCTGCTAAAGCTGCTGCCTTCGTGATCCCCGACTTTCAGTTAAAAATTTTTTTTTTTGCTGAAGTTGCCATGAATTATGCATGAATATTAATCAAGACATGCTGACATGAGCTTACTGGGCCTTGGTGGAGGTCTATTGAATGAACTAAGGCTATGGTCAAAAGAAAGTGTCGATGTCTTTGCCAAACTCAGGTTAGCAGCTCTATCTAGTGGATAAAAGTAAATAATGCAATCACCCCTTTACCCTGCCGTTTTTCAGCAGCTGTCAGCCTCTCTCTCACGCAGAGAGGGAAATCACCCAAACATGGGTCAATGCTTGAGTCACGTGTTCAGCTCAGAATAGCTCAGACATTCATCAAGGTTCCCTGATTTTTGGTTTCGAGATTGTATGAGGTCCCGATGATGTGACTGTGTAAACACACTTTTGTACCCATTATGGAGTAAATAAGAGACCTCACACACTGGTGGGAAACCATCCAAACATCAATTGTCTGAACTGCCTATCTTGCCAAATAGAAACAAAAAGTGTGCATTCATGTAACACCTGGGGGTGGGGGTGGTCGTGGGGTGGGGGCTGTGAATCATGCATGCATTCGAATTCTGAGATTTCTCAAAGGTGGCTGTGAGTGTTGGTTCTCACACCACAATAAGTCCCCATGATGTGACAGTTAACAGACTGGTCCCCACAAAGACATCAAAACCAGAAAACACACTTGCTCAATAAAAAAACAACCCCTTCAAACTTAATAGCTGCTGCATGTGCATGTTATGGGGTTTCACTTCCTGATTTATGGTCCCCACACCACAAATGGTCGCAGTTGGCATGAAAACTGAAAAAAAACTTGGACCAATAGCTTCAAAGTAGCTCCTGCCATCATCCCAAGTGGTTTGTTTCATTGACTGTAATACCACATTTGTGGTCTCCGGAATATCCTGAATACCACACACACACACACACACACACACACACACACACACACACACACACACACACACACATACACACACACACACACACACACACACACACACACACATCGGTGGCCAAATGGGCCAGTACTAAAAACTTCAGCTATTTTCACAATACCTGCTACATGCATATTATGATATTTGATGTTGGGTCCTCCAGGTCCTCACAATGCGGCTGTTCACAGAGTTTTGTGACTACACAAATTCCTGCGTACACACAGGCACACGACTGAATGTGAGCTCCTCATCTACGATGTCTCCTGCTCCAGACAGCATTGATCACTGATATAGGCTATTTATCAAGCACATTTTCCTCCAAGGCAAACATGACATGTTTTATTTGACTTTCTGATTTGATTTGATGCCTTATTGATTCAATATGCCTGCTGGACGTGAGCTAAACTAGAACAAAACACAATAATCACAAGAGGCAGAATTTTAGAAAGGAAGAGTTTATTCTCTACTTTTTTTGTTTTGCGACTACAGAAATGTTGAAATTTAAACACTGAAAAAAAGCTGGTCACTTGCCTTCTTAAGCGCTGTTGTCTTTTTTGGAGGTTTTGTCTTGGTTTGCTTACCAATCACAAGATTTTGACAATAGGGAAGATTTTAGGACCCATACTTTGTATTTTAAAGTGAAGCCAGAATGAATGCCATGTGCCTCGCTGGTAAGTAGAAAATTACATTTTAATTACAATAATTTCATCTGAGATCAAGTATGAAAAATATATGTCCATCCATCCACCAATTATCCAAGCAGCATTTCTTCACGAGGGTTGCGAGCGTGCTGGAGCTTATCCCAGCGGTCTTTGGGCAGGAGGCGGGGGACACCCTGAACTGGTTGCGAATATGTCATTCTAATGATTCTCTCCTCTATCATCTATAACTGCTTCAAACAACAAGGCGTGTGCAAGAATAGTGGTTACGATTGCAAGACTGTCCATGTCGTATGTGTTCTGTTGTATTATTAATTTGTGATTTTATATTAACTGTTCTGTGAAACATTTTGTTACGGCTGCAGCAGTTGTGAAAGTGCTGTATAATTGAAGATGTATTGTATATTGTATTGTAAACAGTACATTGTCTTTAAAATATATTATACAAATATCAGGTCGTTATTTAAAAGATAATCAAACTCATAAAATAATAATAAATCATTTGAAAATGTAAATAAATGGGGTCCAGATTTGGAGCATTTCAACATTTTCATCTTTTGTAATTCATAATATTATAGCAATCAATCATTGTTTATATTAAACAATTCATTTAATTTATTTATATGCAATTTATAAAAGAAAACTAAAATGATAAAATTTATCAAATTTAACAACTTTACTAAAATGTAACATTTTGACAAAAAATGTAATAAATGAGGTAAAAGGAATAGATTAAATTTATCTTAACATTTCAAATTTCCAAGAGCCAGTGATCTCAATATCAATTTTGCATAACCGTTTAAGATAAGATTACCCTTACCCCACCAAATACCAAAATTCCCTGCAAATTTAGCAAATGTCCAGTTTATTCCCATGAAAAGTTTACAACTTGTAACTCTAGTAATGATCTCTCGAAGTCTTTGGCATGACAAAAAAGGACATCGCACAATATGCAGTAAACATAAAAAAACCCCAAAAAAAACACATAAATAACACGGACATTCCATCAAACCCACACACACTTGCGAACTGATTCCGAGCGAGCTTTTTTGCACTTTTATTAGACTTTGCTCATATTCATGACACAAGTACGTAAAGAACAGATACTTGGTGAGGCAAGGCAGCAGGGCCACGTCTGTTGAAAAAAAAAGTAAAAAAAAAAAAAAATGAACCCCCCCCCCCCAAAAAAAACTATCACCGTGGCACAGTGCCCTCCTCCTGGCAGACCGGCTGCCCGGCCCCCACTCCACCCGCCACTCGTGTGTGAACATGAAGGCAGCAAAGTGGGCAGAACTTCCCAATTTTTCCAGCAGATTGTACATTTTGGACAGGAGATTCCCTCACACGACTACGCCTTCAACATCCTATACCCGTGAGAATGGCAAATATATATTAAAAAAAATAATACAAATAAAAAAGTCTACCTCAATAATGCCAGTGCTTTTCAACATTATACATAGTTTTCGCCATATTTTGGGGGTTCGTTTTAAAAATCTTTGGATGTGCAGTACTGTAATACCCATTTAAAAACAATCGAAAAACACGTATACATACAAATACTGTTCAACAAATTTCAGCTTTTTTTTGGGGTGGGGATGGTCGTGGTGACGGCAGTGTTTAAAACACATGGAAATGCCTCACAAA
Source organism: Hippocampus guttulatus (assembly GCF_054856545.1). NCBI lineage: Eukaryota > Metazoa > Chordata > Actinopteri > Syngnathiformes > Syngnathidae > Hippocampus > Hippocampus guttulatus. The sequence continues at coordinate 20,093,846 of NC_141263.1, forward strand.
CGTAACGCTATTTTTCTCTTCACCCCATCCCCCTACAGTAGTATATACAAATCTAGAATTTCTACAAATGCATAAATTAAATTATAACAGTGGTTAAGGAAAGGGGGGAAAAACATTTAACTGAAGAAACCACAGCACAGAAGAAGAGAAAAACGGGTGGGGTGGCGGAATTATGAACACGTCACAATAGTTGGTTTTACCCTGTTAAAAATCAATAGTCGACCATCATAAGTGAGCCTCTGAGAACTTAAGTGGGCTAACTCCGTTTTTGCCATTTGTAAGTTAAGTGCAGAATTAATTAGAGAAAAGGAACCTACGTGCTGTACTTCCAATTTTGACCTATAGGAGGCAGTCCATTATTGCACCAAGCACTTAAATTATATCTCGGGTAAGAGTGCATATGCATCTTCAAATAAGTGATTGTTATTTATCATTGTTCATTGACACGTGTAGACCACTGCTGCACTTACAAAAAAAAACTAAACATGAAAGCTAAAAATAAAAATATAAATTATAATTGTGAGTTCGCATACTGTCGTTCTCAGCGGCTCAAATACGACCCAAAATATACTTCTCCCTCCTTTCAATATACATCAACCCTGAAACACTTCTTGAAACAACAACAAAATATGGAAAATCTATCACACTTGGTCGCAGAAAGTAGGCAAAGGAATCCGTCACTATGAGGTATTCATTCAGAGACATTTTGGAAAAGACATGCACGGCCAGAGTGAGAGAAAAAGGGTGGCGGAGATGGGGAGGGAAGGAGGTTCGGCAGAGTCGCTTTGGTATGATTTCATTGCATGCGCTGGCAATAAAAAAAAGCACCACAGTGATTTTAAGCAGAGGAAAAAACAGGGGGGCGGGGGTTCCTTGGGCAGTGGCGGCCCTTCGACAGGCTTGAGGTAAGTCAAAGGAGAGAAAAGAGGTCAAGAGCGGTTCAACACTTTGGTTCAAGCAAGGCACTCGTCCTGGGAGTGTGAAGGAGGAGGAAGAGGAGGGGAGGATTGCGACGCTGTCAGGAGCATTAGGAGGATGAAGATAACCCCCCCAAGCAAGCAGGAGGCAGAGGTTAGGAGGAGGCACAGTGGAACCTCGGAAGTTGAAAGTTGGAATTTGAGCAACACAAAATAAAAAAGCCTGCACGTGGGATTCTCGAAGTGCTGTACAAGTTCCCCTGATGGTATTCGGGCTTGCTCTAGCGGCACGTAAAATAATCACTGCCTAAGTACAATTCAGTTGAAATTCATTTAGATTTTTTTTAATCTTTTCATTTAGTTTTTATTTCACTTTTATGTCCAGTCTAAAAGATTACTAGACAAGTAAATCATTTAAGGTGTTTTCCAATATCCAAAAACAGTACCAGTGTTCTAAAATAATGTTCTAGTGTCCTCCATTAATATTAAATATAGTTTTTAGGAAGATAAGCCCAGTCTGTTTTTTAGACTTAAAGCTAATTATTTTTGTAGGCGGTGGTTGAAAAGCCACTGCGCTAAAAATGAGGAAAACAACCTTAAAGGATGAACACTGTGTGTTTGGCTTTTTTGTTCGCTGTTTTGGCAGTAAAACAATGCAATGAAAAAAAGTGAGACGAGAAGATACTAAATTTTTAAAATTAAGATGACACTGAATTGTTTTTAATTAGGATTTGTTCATATTTTTATGTTTTATAACTCTAATATTAATAGATTATAATTCCTATGAGTCTGAATTTGGGGGGGGGATATCGTGTTAAAAAATGGAAATCTGCTTTTAAAGTAGTTTCGTTTTGCTTGACTTTAGAGGTTCCACCGTGGATGTTTATGAGCAAAGAGCCCCTTTTCATAATTTCCTTGACAGCTTTTACATGTTCTGTGACAAATTTGGAGATTTAAAGGGGAAGTCAACTCAAAAATGTTCTCGACAATAATTTGTTCTATGCGGCCCCACTAATCTAAACACGATTAAAATTATGGATCAATTTGCAAAATCCGCAACGACAACGACTCACAGCTCACCTGATTTCTGGGTTTGGTCACGTGTCATTCGCAAGATGAGCACTTTGGCATTGTGATGTCGACAGCAAGTGGCAAAATAGATAAGTAAAGATGGGGAAAAAATATGGGTGGACTTTGCTTCTTAATTCATATTCCACAAACGCAATATTCATCAGAATGCCGTATTTAAACACATTTATGACTTGGCTTCCCCTTTAACTCCAACATATGTAGAGTATATATGGCAGGAAGTAAGTTAAATGCGAGGTGCCGCCCCCCGCATGTGCCAGTTTGAAAGTGTGAGAGTTTGTGGAGTGAAATGCTTTGCTTTCCAACATAAAAGCAAACATTTCCAAATCTTGTGTCTTTTTCCCCACCGGCCACAAAATTTGAATATACAGTGTTCCCTTACTTTTCGCAAGTGATACATTCCAAGCCTCGCCCACAATTGGAGGATTTCCACAAAGTCGAGGTGGACTTTTTTTGGGAGGGGGTGGTGGGGGGGATTTACGGGGAGATTTACAAACTCAGTCTCTCCGAACACACACACTCTCAGAGTCGTGCATGGGCGTCGGAGAGAATTTCCGAATGCAACCCTAACGTCCATGGTCTCAGTTTTATCTGTTTTGTAAAACAGATTTACTGCTGGAAAAAAAACCCATCAACATTTCTTGACTGATTCGACTAAGAAGAAAGAAAAAAATAGGAATAAACAACTACAAAATAACCATGTGAAATTGCCATCAATGAAGTTATGTTCGCAAATAAAAATCCGTGATAGAGTGAATCCGCTATAACCGAACCGCAAAGTAGCGAGGGAACACTGTAAATGCTTTTTTTTGTTGTCAACAATAGTATATTTTACTCCATCAATGTGACTATCTACAGAGCAAGAATTGAGAGCAGGATCGCACTTGGGGAAGATGTGAAGGCAGTGTGTGTGTGTGTGTGTGTGTGTGTCTGTGTGTTTTACAACAACATTTTCACCACCACTCACAGAGGCCGTGCATTGAAAAAAAAAAGCAACAACAAACCTTTGGTTATCTTTGGTATCGTCAAAGTGATTTGAAAATCACATATGGAACTTGAGTGAGGTAGCATCTTTGGTTTCACGCTAGAAAACATCAGCAGGTGACACATTGTTTGGTTGGTTGAAAAGCGTCTCTATCTTTTTTTTTCTGCTCCTTCTGATAAATGTAGAGCTGCTAACTGTGGCCTTGAGGAAAACGAGGAGGAGGAAGAAGAGGAGGATGACAAGGGGCCCGGCTAATTTATCAAACATGTTACGCTTCCCCTTGTGTAGTGCTTTCCTCCTTGTGCTGAAATGCATAGCTTTCCAGGCTTTGGATTGTTGCGGGAAGGGGAAAGGGACCTGATTGGACCATTGATCTTGTCCACTTGACATGTTTGATGGCTACACAAATCAATACAATAAATAAAAGCAACACACTATATTTGACTCACAGTGACAACATGTTTTGATTGGCCTTCACAGCGAGCGTTAACAGTAACATTCCACACCGCTCGTTGCGCGGATAAAACTGATTAACAAGGCATCCATAAGGCAAAAAGTTTAACTCTTGTGTCACGCTAAAATGATTTAAATGTGATTACGGGTGTGAAGTCACTGCTAAGTGTAGTGGTTCACATACATTTTTCTTTGGTTAAATGTGAGCTGCAATAAGCTCCAGTTCTTGCCCTGATCCTGAACAGAATAAACTCCCAATAGAAAAAAAAAAGACGGAAAATTAGAAATGTTGCACAAATAATGTGACTCCAAACACAATAAATGCAAAAAAAGGATGGATGCACTAAGAATATACCAACATGAATAATGTAGTGGTTCACATGGTGGACTTTAGTATCATTATAATACCCGATAAGACCCTAAACAGGATAAACGCTACAGAAAAATCGATGGATGAATGGATGGAAATTCAAGAGTGTTGAGTTATTAGTAGTGTAGTGGTTTCCATGGTGCCTTAACTCCAGCACCTGACATGACCCCTAAATACCCCCCCACCCCAAATTGATGGACGATGTTGCACCGTTGTTACTGCAGCAAAAAAATAAAAATAAAAACAAAAAAAATCTGATGGATGACTGGTTAGGAATATTGCATGATGGCTAGTGTAGTGGTTCACATAGCTTAGAATCGCTTTAAATCAACTGAGATATGCGCCTACTGTCACCCCGAATATGGTAAAAGTTCAACAAAACAGATGGATGGATGACTTACCAATATTGCTTCATGGGGAGAGTAGCGGTTCACATAGCAACTGCCCTAAATCAACTGGGATATGCTCCTGCCGTAACCCTGAACAGAATAAAGAACATGGGAGGATGTGTGACTGGGAATGTAGCAGCAGTGGCTGGGTTAAAAAAAAATAAATACAAAATATCTTTGGTCAATAGCACCGCTCTCGCAATTTTTTTGTGGAGGCTACATGAGTGAGGCTTTGGTTTCTCTGGTTTAAAAACGACGTTTCAGCACGTCGGAAGGAAAGCACTACATCGTGATCCAGGGTGGGAATTTGGGGCTAGCGGTCTACGCGATGGGATTGGTTTCCTCCTGTTTACTATCCAAGGATCCGGGAAAAGACGTCAGTCCGTGCTGTACGGCGCCACCTCCGGCGGTCGGCAGGGATGAAATAGAAATAAAAAAAAGCAGTCGCTCCCGTGGGATTTAAAATTTTTGAACATTGATTGGCCAAATCCCACTTGGAGCTCCGCAGATCAGACTGATTAGAACATCCATTTTGGGAGTCAGGTAGCGACAGTGGGAAGGGGACGCAGGGGTTGTCGTAAAGCTAGAGACCAGTGAGCGTAGGTGAGTACAAGAAAATGGGGGGGGGGGGGGGGACGGTAGTCTTTTTGCAGTGTGTAACACAAACAAGTCAAAGCAGGTCAAACAAGAAAGAAGAAGTCTTTGGTTTGTTTTTTTTCTCTCATCTTTGGATACTATAAATATGAATGTAGTACAGATTTAAGGGCAAAAATGTGAGGTCTTTTGTAAGGTTCTCTTAAGTTTTAAAGCTTTTCCACCGAGTCGAGTCCATGAGTAAGGGTCAAAAGCGCACTCCCGGTCCTCCTTCAGGCTTTGGTGCAGGCGCTGAGGCCGACGCCGGGCGGGTGGCCGGAGCCGTCGTCGACCCACTTGTCCAGGCTGCGGCGGCGAGCGTTCATGAAGAAGTTGCTGACCGTGGCGAGTTCCAGGCCAAGCTGCTGAGCGATGGTCAGCTGCAGCTCTTTGGATGGACGCTTGTTCTCCTTGAAGATGGCGTGGAGGGTCCGCCGTTGCACATCCGTGAACACCAGGCGGGGCTTCTTGGCCGCCGGGTTGCCCCGTTCGCTGCGGCCATGGTCCTGTTCCTTGCGCTTGCACGCTGAGGAGAGGCCAGTAAAGACAAAAGGGAGCAGGGATGTGAGTCGTCAGAAACCTCTCTCAGCATGACAAATATTGCAAACATCGCCCCATACCACGATAGTATTATTAAAATACGATATTTCAAAAATGAAAAGCCTTTCTTGCTCTGACCATCCATAAATTCAAACTTCGAAACATCTCTGAGTTTGACCAAAGCCATTGAAATGAATGAAAATGCCACTGATCCAGTCTAGCCAGCCAAAACACTCACAAAAACGTTTGGAATGTGTTTTTAATGAAAATATAACACTCCATAATGTTGTATTTTATAAAAACATGTGGTTGTAACGTAATGAAACACAATCTATCCATCCATCCATTTTCCGACCCGCTTATCCTCACAAGCGTCGCGGGGGGGGGGGGGGGGCAGGGGGGGGGTGCTGGAGCCTATCCCAGCTGTCTTCGGGCAGTAGCCGGGGGACACCCTGAACCGGTGCCAGCCAATCTCAGGGGACACAGAGAAAAATGACCATCCACGCTCACACTCACACTCAGGGACAATTACGAGTGTTCAATCAGCCTGCCATGCATGTTTTTGGAATGTGGGAGGAAACCGGAGAAAACACAGAGAAAACCCACGCAGACACAGGGAGAACATGCAAACTCCACACAGGGAGGCCGGAGCTAGAATTGAACCCGGTCCCTCTGAACTGTGAGGTCGATGTGCTAACCACTGGATGCCTACGTGGTTACTGTTTTGTTTGCTTCCAAGCCTTTGTTGTTGAGAAGTGGATACTGTGTGCATTTTGAGCATGATACTCTTCTGTACATTTGTTCAGTAAAAAAAAAAGTCATTTTCACCCATTTTGAAAAAAAACCTTTTGGTCACACATCTGGTTAGGAAGTGTGAGGTCCTATGTGGCCCCCTAAAAACGCTGATGAATCATTTTGGCCCTCTCTATCGTTTATGTTGCCTATCCTTGCCTGAGGCTATTTCTGAATGCTTTGTTCCCAGTCACTGGAAATAACAGCAGCTGCTGTGTGACCTGGTGTACTGCACTCAATACCTTTGCTCTGTACAAGTTCTTCTTTCTTTCAAAAAATGAACTATAAGGGCAGCTTGCTGCGTTTTCCAGTATTTATGACAGCCACACTCGTCTCATGAGTTATATTATAAGTTGCCGGCTATAACGTCATGTAATTGATCAGATAAGGAGTAAGCTGTCATATTGCTCATCAATGAAATATTTCACAACAGTATGATGCGGTTTACTTCTACCCCACCACAAGAATAACAGAAACAACAAGGTCTTCTGACCTGAAAGGCTGCTTTAAATTCAAATCATTTTGAAAATAAATAGAGCCGCGAGGCAGCGAAAACCCCACTTTCACAATTCACTCATGTACTTATGGAAAATTCACTGTCACGTCATTGATTTATTGATCCCTGTAGAAAATTTGCTGTGTTAAGGTGACTCTCACAGACTAAAAATAGGCTAAGCACAAAAAACAGGCAGACTATTAAGAACAATATCAAATATGAGAATAAGAAATAAATCAGATAAACCCAGGGAATATTGCATGGGCGCTGCCGCCTATTTTCGGCTTACAACCTGGACTGGTCGGCAAGTCAGTTGCAGGGCCCATTTAGTGTCGACAAACAAGCATTCAGACTCATGTTCATCCCTATATGAACATGTTTTGAGGTTTCAATGAACTTAACATGAATGTTTTTGGAATGTGGGAAGTGGCCAGAGAAAACCAACACAGGGGACTTCTTAACTGTGAGGTAGATGTGCAAACCACTATCTCACCACGATGTTAAAGGGTTCTATTACGCCACCTCTCACTAATATTTGAAAACGGCGCTTAAAGGGGGGCGTTGTCTGGAGGACTCTCGGTCTTGTGAGGAGGGAGATGGTGGGGCGTGGTCTAAAGAATACCATAAAGACTAAAGTACGACCTAAAAAAATCGTTTCTATGCTATGTTCATAAATCACAAACTCAAAAATGGTTATAAAAATGTCCGCAAACGCTACTGTTCCAACTCCAACTCATTACGGAGGTGTGTACGAGTTTGAGTGGGTTCGAGATCCCATGGAGGCAGAGCATTTACGTCAGCATTCCGGAAGTGATGTCAGAAGTCCCTGCTTGTCCAATCCAGACGGAAGAAAGCCACAATAACATGCAGTGCAGTATTTAACCTGAGGATGGCGCCACACATGTTTTTTTTCCTGCCCCAAATTCAAGACTTCAACGAACATGCACTAAAATGTCAATAATGACGAGGACATGTGGAAAAAGATTAGTAGACTCGGGTTTGTACAATTTATCAGCCCCTTGAAGAATAACGAAAAATGAAATGTTCCAAACATCTTTCCGGAGCATCCAGATAAATGTAAACTGCACAGAGCACCACAATTGAGAGGTTCTAGGTTCGATTTTTCCCCCTATTTTTTTGACCACGTCAGTGCTGATGAACAGCAGACCGCGCTGACAGTGGCGAAACAGTGACTTCTGTCCATGGTGCTGAAAACACGAAGTCGCAAAAACTCACTCGCAAGTGAGCTGGACCCCATCGTCAGGAACACCCTAAACTAATCACCAGCCAACCGCAAGATTACATGGAAAAACATCCATATCCATGCACATTCACATCCGTGCACAAGTTGGAGTGTTCGGTGCATCTCACGTTCACATTTTCCAATGCTAATAGTGAACCAACGCAACAGGCAAACTCCATACAGCAAGGCTGAGAGTCAAACCCAGAACCTCTTGACTGTGTGGCAGATGTGGCTACTACCAAACACATCGTCCTGCAATTCAACGAACGAACGGATCTAGCTACTTCCCATCAAGTTTTTTGGGAGGCTCACTTCTCCCATTCAAGGAGCGATCTAATAGACCGGGAGGGCAAAGACCTGGGTGGCTCATAAGCACACCAGAAGCTATTAGAAACATCTCAGTTGAGTCAATGAAAAACAATCACGGTTTTGCTCTCACGCTCAGTTGTTGTTGATATGTTGATAAACGGGGAATCCGAAATGCAACCACAATAAACATGCTGCTCTGAGAGTGCGTCAAAACACATTTGATTTTCATCATTTTCACCAGTTTATTTATATAAGCTCAAACTTGGCGCCTTCGTATCAGATTTCAGCACACTATAAGTGGAGCCGGATAATAATAATAATAATAACAAAAAAAATAATAATAATACCCATGACCAACAATGCGTGTCCCTTAGTGCCACTAAACATTAACTGCGAGTGCAGAAGCTGCTATAATACATCAGCAGGAGTGAAGGCCACGCAGACAGGGGGAGAGACCTGGCACGGCCTGGACATCGGCTCACAACACACACACACACACACACACACACACACACACACACACACACACACACACACACTCACACACACACACACACACGCACACGCACACGCACACGCACACACGCACACACACACTGTGGTTGATCTCAGCTAATCATTACAAGCAGCAGGGATAACTATACACTGTGGTCCACTGGGGATTGGGGGGCGGGGGGGGGTGCCGAGAACTAACAATATAATAATATTAATATTCGTTATTATTATAAACATAATTGGGACCTGGAGTGGGCAGATGAAATTGTTTTCCTGATATTAATCTCCAGTTTATTTACAGGAATCACTTGAGATTCAATGTGGGAGAGAAAACTGAACTTTCTTTTGTTTGAAGGGTATAAGCACACTTGGTCAATTGTTTTGTGGAAACCGAAGCTAAGAATTTATATTTTGGTGAAAAATCATATTGGTCCGGAACCATATATGTCACACCTGACAAGAGATCAGTGTGTGCTCAGTTGAGGTGTGGGACCTTGCTTGTGTCTCTGGCTATGGAAACTGGACGTTTCCACTCCATCCCAGAGGAGGAGCAGAGTTGTTGTTTGTGTCAGTTTAATGATACTGAAATTAAAAGTGCATTTTTTGTATTGTTGTCCTCTACATCAGGACGCGAGAAGACTATTATTCTACAAACTGTCCAATGTGTCTGTCTGCAATGCCAGATGAAGAACGACTCAAGTATCTGTTTAAGTATAAGCATTTTATATGGTTCAGTTTCTGACGGAAGGGGAGGGGCCTCTTTCTTTGATATATTTGTGAATGTCTGCCTATTTTTGCGTTTAAAATCCCATGCGGGCCGGGCACCTTTGGTAGTGCATGACACTAATAAGAAATAATCTAACCATATTTATACAGTAGCAAGTTGGGCAACCTATAGTTCGTGGGCCATGTCCTGACCTGGAGAAAATTTGATCCGGCCATTGCAATGCGGGACATTTAGCTCAATTGTTCATGATTTACACTAATAAGAAACATTTATTTGATTGTTGGATTGTAGTTTTGTATGGCCGAGATCTGATTTTCTCCAAACCATTAAGTACCAAACATGTTATTGTTAGACAGCCAGAGTATTACTAAATACATACAAAAAATACACTATTTAATATAATGATGAATGTGGATACGATCCAGCCATGTTTTTTTAAATTCCATTAGATTCCGTTCTGCGATTTTGAATGCATGGGGTGGAATTGTATACATGAGGGAAAATGAGAAAAGACCTGAGATTAATTTCAGAAGGCCAAAATCAATAAGCATATCACATTAAATTCAGCACAGTGTCTTTCGAAAACACTCAGGGGACGACCAAATTAACAAGGCAATACCCAGTCCTCATAAATATCCAGAAATACTTCATTAGCATTTTTGAAATTGTCCTGTGCAACTTTCATTTTGAAACAATGTATCCGATTATTTGAAGTTATGGCCATATCGTGTGATTTAAGGGCCATTTACAAAATAAAAATATTGTCTGAATGATAACAATGATGAAATCACATTTGAGGACATAGCCGAATGCAATCGTGATTCCTGAGCCCTTTTTAAGTAAAAAAAAGAACATTTCCTCTACAGATTAAATGATTAAAATAAAATGCATTCATATATTAAACAAGCACACTCATTTCCCTTCCGTATTTAAAAAGTACTCACATTTAAATGCATTTCTTCTATTTTTCTTTTATTGTACAATTGTAAATAAAGTTCTCACGCGCACACACACACACACAACAGCAGAAGCCTGGAGAACTAATCAATGGCGATGAAATACACGCATACGCACCACCGCGTGCACACACTCACACTTACAATTAAGTGTGCGGAATTACTTTAATTTCCAACTAAAAAACGCACACATGCGCAGCCCATCGATTAGCCTCATTAATTTTGGGAAGAAAAAAAATCAATTTCAGTCTGTGTGTGTGTGTGTGTGTATGCGCGCGCGCGCGCGCGCGGCAGCGTACGAGAGAGTGATTGAGTGAGCGAGTGAGTGAGCGCGCTCACGTGTGCTTTAATGGACTTCTGACTACCACAGGGACAAATTAATACAGAGGTCTATCAGTTAATTGGAGGTGGGGGGTTGGGGGCGACATACACCACAGTCGGGAATAAATAAACATAACCATCACTGAACTTCAGTGGATGGTGGGACAATAAAGTCCCATTCAGGAAGGGATACAAATCACTGCATAAACAAAGGCCTGTAAATGTGCGCTGGGACCTACAACAAGGCCAGAAAAAAAGGCGGCTTCTCGGGTGCATGTGTACACCAAAATAAAGACTAACGATTCCTCGTGCAAGGATCGACTTACTTTACAAGAGCACGGGGTCGATAGTGGGAGGTAAAACGACACCAAAAACGACCATGCACACAAACACCCGACACAACTAAATAAATAAAGAAGAAAAGGAAAGAAAAATATCAGCAGGCCATATTTGAATTGGAATACATGGAAAAATATACAAGCATGCACTTGGATTGATGTTTACATCAATCCATAAGCAGACAAATACGATAATATAGCAAAACAAATCACTTTAAAGAACATTGACACTGAAGGCTACTTGCTGTTATTTTTTATGTTTATGCGCTAAAAAACTACAGCAGTTTAAATTCCCAAAGCAATTGCATGTAAACATACAAGAAATATGGAGCTGGATCAATCAAAGTCAAATACTAGAATAATGGAAGCTACAGCAAAACCGAAGACAACTTGCTGATATTCCTATATGTTTATGACTATATCACATAGGATAGTTGAATTGAAATACTCGCAAAAATTGCCTCCACTAAACTGCAGTTGACGCATAAGCAATCGAATACGACGAAATCAATCACGTTATGTGCCGTGATTGCGAAACAAAACAAAGACGGAGTTTAAATTCCCAGCCCACTTGACCTGCTTATTGATTATTATGAATAATAAAGCAGCCTTGAGATTCAACGCTGACGAGAGCAGCATGCAATTGTACTGAAAATAGAAGAAAATGAGGCTTTACCGAGGCTTCGCTCACCTGCGAGCCTGAGCGCACTCATGCGCTGGAACTCAGGCTCCTGCAGCCACTTCCACATGCGGCGGAAGGTCTCTCTGCCGGACTTAAGCTTGGACCAGGGTTTGGGGTTCCTCAGCAGGTCGGACAGGGTCCCCTGGGAGCGGCACAGGACGCGCTGGGCAAAGATGGCTTGGGGGATGCTGTAGCGCTTGAGCTCCGTGGTGATCCTCTGCGCCACCTCTTTGGTATTCACTTCCTCCATCTGGCCTCCTCCTCCGCCTCCTCCACCGCCGTTGATGGCTCCTTGCTGTCCGAGCGCGGAGGCCTGCTCCCGGCCGCCGCTTAGCCCCTGGCCGTGGCCCTGCGCTCCGAGGTGGGCGTGCGGATGGTGATGCAGGCCGTTCAACTGCACCATCCCCGCCGTGGAGCTCATGTGCTGCTCTGTGTGGCGGCCGAGCATGGCCGGGTGGTGCGCCTCGAAGCCGCTGGGAGTCAACATCTTCTCCCCGGGCATGGCGGCGCCAGGATGGGCGTAAGGTGGTAGGCCGGCTTGGCTCGTGTGGATACCCGCGAGACCGGAGCCGGACAGCGGGGACAGACTCTGGCCCATACAGGGGTCCTTGTGGTGGTAGGCGGGGTAGAGAGTGTTCATGGGAGCCAGACTGCGGTCCTCTCGCATGAGCGTGAAGCTGCCGCTGACGTTGCCCGGGATCCTCTGGTGCGGATGCGGGTGATGGGGATGCGGGTGTGAGGGGTGGTGGTGGTGATGATGGTGCGGGGGAAACTTGTCGGATACGGTGGAGATGGGGGGCAAAGGCTGCAGGGGGGTCAAGGTGGTGTAGGTGCTGCTCGCGCTCATGCCGGGAGCTTCGCACATGCTGATGGCCGGGTGTAGGTGTCCAGGGTGATGGTGGTGATAGTCTCCGCCGTCCAGGAGGGTTGCCATGCCCATGGTGCGGTGGCTCAGCCCCCTCGGGCTCGGACGCGAGTGCGGACTGTGGACGCTCAGCAGCTCCCCGTGGCTGCTTACGGAGTCATGGCCGTGCAGGTCGCCTATATTTTCCATCGAGAGCTGAGCATTCATGGTCCGGGCGGCTCTGTGAACCAACCATCTATGTGACCTGCTTTGCTGGCGCCCCCCACCCCTGAAAGTCGTAGTAGTTCAATTCTTTTGTTCTTTTTTCTTTTTCTTATAATGAAAAAAAAATCTTATTACTTCGGTTCCGTCTTCTAAATCCACGCTTTCTTCATTGATAAATATGTATCTTTTAAATGCCTTGTATTATTTCTTTCCTTCGTAAATCAAGCCCCCCCACCACCAGCCAGCTGTCCTTGCGCTCCGGTCGGGTGCCGCGCCATATCTCTCTCTCTCTCCGTTTGTGTGGGTCCACCACCGCAGCGTCTGCACATGCGCACACCAAGTCTCTCTCTCTCTTCCACTCTCTCTCTGAGTCACGCCCCTTTGCGTGACGTCACACGCCTCATTTGAGGAAGAAAGGTGGCATTTACGTTTTAAAATAGCTTCACTTTCTTATACATGAAGGGTGCAGGATGCATGAAAATTATTAAATGATTGAAAAATGATCCTCTTATCGATATATTGCCCTCTCTCATTTGGGGCAGGGAATAAATAATCGCTTTTATAACCGGACTTCGTCATTGAGCCACTTTAAATTACGCAAAGTGCACTCCACTTCCGGGTTCATTTGCGGCTCCACCCCCCCCAAACACTTTTCAACCTCTTACGCAAAAATTTGAACTCGTCATTGATTTAATTCATGGTCACCTCTCAAGTTCACAGGGACTTGTTCATTAGGGCGGCAGCCCCCCCCCTCCTGAACGACCCCCACCCCACTCCCAACGCCTGTTTGCGAAGAATGTGGCGGTTTAAACCAAACGAAGAGAGACTGCGGTACCTTCGTCTTTGATAGACCACCATGAGCAGATGTGTCTATTGTTCAAATACAGGGCTTAACGACCCAAGCCTAGCACTGTGCGCCACGTGTTTGGATAAGTCACATTGAACCCTAAAAGTTAAAGAAATACATTTAATTATACTTAACTGTCAATCGAGCAGAGGAACACCTAATTTTTGAAAATAGGGCCAGATTACAGCTCTAGTTTCTTATAAAGTGGATGTTCGAATAATAAATAAAGGTGTAATAGTAGCCTGTCAAGACCTAAATTGCATTGTTTTTTTTGCACGTTAATTTCAGTGTAATTGTTTATTTCAAAGTCACGTTCATACAAAATCCACAGTCAGTTAAAAAATAAAATCAAATCTCATGTCTATGTACCCCAAGAACAATACAAAAAGTTGACCTTTCTAATGAATGCGAATCTAACAGGAATCAAATAGGAGTCTGATCTGCTTTTAGGGAAAATTTCACCAAGAAATGTAACTCTAATGTTCTCATATGTGGCTTTCTCAAAACTTGACCACATAGAAGAACACAGGTTTGTGTAAAAAGTTAAAGATTATTGAACCTTAATAGATTTAGATCTGCATCTAAATTGACACACAAGACAATTTCTTCTGGCATAAAGTGAACGTATCTGTCCCCTTACATTATATCCATATCATCAGATGGTAATTCAACACAACATTACCTAGATATTTGCACTCAGTAACAAAGCAAATAAACAAATACATGTAGAATATGAACGTGTCCCCCATCCCGCGTGCATTCTTCAATTTGTCTGAATGGAAAAAAATGTGTGCAGCTGAAAGAGAAGCCCCTGTTTTACAGAAACTTATGTTGTTCAAAAACAGAGCCACAAATTCAACATATGCACAGCCAGGGAGGAAAATACATTTTACATTTACAAAAGTGAGACGCCCAATAGGTGTCTCAAAACTAAAAGAAGAATTGTAATGCAACTTTTCATACCCCTCTAACTTTTTCAGAAAAGCGAGAAACAACAAATCTAGCAAAATTTTGTTGTGTTACTGGACACTCACAGATGATAAAGAAATCAGGAGATATTCACCCATCGATGTCCACTGTGCAAATGAATGGGATATGCGCGAAGCCACCTCTGGCAATTTTAACAATATACTGTATCTTTAGTGACTTTTCAAACCCCTGTGGTGACTATTTAATAAAAAAAAACAACTAGCAATTTTTTGTGGTATTATCAGAAACTTCCGTACTTTTCGACTCCCTCCAGAGCAGGAGATGTCCATCCCTCAACCTGCAAAAAAAGGCATTTATGCAAAGCTACGACATTTAAAGGCGAAATGCGAAAAACACCCAAATAAAAAACGGCGGAGATATATGATGCACATTCAAATTTATTTCGCACATTTCAGACAAAAGGCAACCCAATGTGCTCCACAAACCCAAAGAAACAACACCTAAAAACCTTTACAAAGAGCACAGCTGAAGAGATGACAATGACAAAAAATTGTGAGCAAATACTTTTCTTTCTGAAACAGCTCGTGATACACCAATGTGTCAAACTACCACAGTATAGCGCCAACTACTGCTGAGGAGGACTTACTCGATGTCAGATTTGGTTTGCCTGAAGTTGCCATGTTTGACAGGTTCGAAGCTGCCTTGCATTGCATTGAAGGATCGGTGGTTGGTATCAGCAACCTGCATGAATATGATACCTTAAAATGAGGCTGGTATCGGCACCGTTACCGATACCTGGTAGCAGTAATCACCCAACTCTAATTAGTGCAGCAGTGCATGACATTATCAAAACCAATTATCTCTTACCCACAAGCACAACATTGAAAATGTGGGCTGCCTATCGGTATACCAGTTGGTATTACAGTGCAGTAAGTGTTGTCTTTGAAAACGTCGGCTCTTCACTTGGAAAAACTTGGCGTGATGGCAGTATGATGTGGAATCGCTACAGTAGAGTACACAGCAAAGATTTACTTGGTAGTTTAATTCATGGGTGGTCAGGCACTTCCAAAACTCAACTATTTGCATAAAAGCCATTAAAAAGTCTATTTTTGATAATACGTCTCCTATAATGGAGGAACCCTGTTAACATGAGATCAAGGGCCGTTTAGACTAAAACGGCGGCAGGCGAGGTGACAGCTTGCAGTGGTCAGTACCCTGCTGGACTCCCCCTCGCCACTGAATGGGGGGACATGTCAAAGGTGACGCTTCAAGACTCCGAAAGCCAACATCTGCGGGTGTGTAGGAGAGCGGCCGGTGGGTGGGCAACGGATTAACCTTTCAGACTTTTCCCTGTCCCGGACCTGCTAAGGGGGCCCTCGCATCTGTCAGAGGGTCCCTACAATGGAGATGGCGCTCGCTTGAAACGACTCAAACAAAAGAAAAGAAGAAGAAGAAGAGAAAAAAGAGTTAAAGAAGTTAAACTGTCTCTGATGTGAAGTCAATGTCAACGCCGTGTGCGTGACGTGTGTCTGGACAGAAGGAGGCTCAATTCCCCAAAAAAGTGTGCCTGACCAAGCGTGCACAGAATGGACACACACACACACACACACACACGCACACACACACACACACACACACACATACACACACACACGATTGGAAATGAACTGGAAATGCCAACACGCTGTCAGGACATGCATTGTGATTTATGTGGTCAATGTACACACAGTGCACTATCGGCGATTGACAGCAATGGGGAATTGTTGCATCACAAAAATCGTATTCAAGATGTTTTACCTTAATATTACAATTCAATAGAATGCTTTCATTATGTTTTATAAGCCTGTCTGGATAAAATATTTTATTTGTGAACTGCACAGCAGACCACAGTAAATGCTTGCATGGGATAAATATGGCCCACGGGCTTTAGGTTTCCTACCACAGACATAGTTAGACACCATTGATAGATAGATAGATACATAGATACACATTTATGTCCGAAAAGTTGACTGCTCTTTGTGTACACAAGTAAACAGGGAGTCATTGGTTGAGCCGGATATACGAGGTTTTGTGGCCATGCAGCACAAAGTCCGGCAGTTACCACCGCAACGGTCAGTTAACACCGCATTTACTGCTTTTCATTGGATTATTTTATATGTATGGTCTAGAAGTGTTTTTCAGACAAATATTTACTGTACTTATGACTTTAGTACATTATGAATGTAAATTAGACATAGACAGAGGCGCAGTCTTCCTATACCTTATGGTACACTGTACCGGGTACGGTCCCAACTTGTGTAAAAATTCGGGTTATGTCGCCGCCCTAGTCTCAGAACTCCCTCCTAAACCGAAGACCTGCTGTCATGTATTGATGACATCACTGAATGACATTTCAAAGTCCTTAGAGTACATCTCTCAAAAGTACATACAGTATTTGTGTCAATGAACATGCCAGTGCCATCAGAACAAGTCTGATGGCTACATGTGTGTGATCGGATAGTCACAATGTTTAATCATCTTGTCAGTATAACAATCTACTCTGGAGGGATGTGTTGACGTAAATTGCTGCTTAAGTTTCATTTACAAATTCAGTTTTCCATATACGGTCAATATATGTTCCATATCCATGAAGTTATACCTTCATGGATATGGAAGATTGATTGCAAGAGACCGGTCGTGTGATGTTGGCCTGTGAATCTGTGAGTGAGTGTTCAGATGTAAGTTGTTACTCTTCTGCCCACATTCAATAAATGGCTGGAATGTGCATCAGTGACTGTGGTGCTCTTTTTCGACGTGCATGGGCAATGGCGGTACGTTTGTTTACGAGTTAAAAAAAAGTGATTAAGCAGGGGGTTGAACGGTGAACTGATAACATTGTATCCACGTTACAAAACATATGCTTATATTTGATGCCGCTTTGTCAAATACCCTAGGGAATAGGGTAGATTCTGTATGAAATGGTTGTAATTCACGAATGATGAATGCCATTTTATTTGATTTTTAAATACACTGTATTTGTATACGTTTGAAGGCAGCAAAATTCGCATGACAACAGCAGATGTAGCAATTATATATTGCTGCGGTAGTTCGCCATATTCATATGATAGACACACACACACACACACACACACACACACACACACACACACACACACACACACACACACACACACACACACACACACTACCAGCACAGGTGATGATGATGGTTATATTTACAAGTATGGGAATTGTCCAAATATAACCTAATTGAGAAATTGGAGTCACTCTCCATAAAATGTGAACTTCTGAAATGTAAATGGCACATTTGTCCAAAACCTCTTAAATTAACACCCACAGTCGAGATTACAATGAAATGCCGATTTTTTTTTAAAAGAGAAAATTCATTGATTGGACTACTTCATAAAGAGAGCATGACCACTGTGCCGCTGCCTGAGCAGAACTGCAGATTCTGCGATTCTGTTGCGGCATTTATATGCACCATTTGTGCAGGTGCATTCTACCGTGGAACGAGAGTGTCTCCAACTTCCACTATCGATAGATGGATGGATGGATGGATGGATGGATGGATGGATGGATGGATGGATGGATGGATGGATGGATGGATGGATGGATGGATAGATAGATAGATAGATAGATAAAACAGAATGTTAAAACTGGTTGGCCTGACTTGCCATCTACACATTCTCATACGGATCGATACGCATCCTTTCAGGACCTCGGTGTGCGCGCGCGCGCGCGTGTGTGTTTGTGCGCGCGTGACATTTCCCTTATAAAGACAATGATAAAAACATGTTATTTCTTGCAGGAAAACACGCAAAGCCCAGCATGAAGTCACTCACGTCAATTAGCAAAGAATTGCGCAAGCAGCACGCTCATTTCTTACGCGCATGTGCAATTAAGAGTCTTCAAAATAACCAAAACAACACCGAGAAGGCTGTGGCGTGTGAAGTGACTTGTATGATGGCGTCCACGCTGATTATTCATCATTCCCGTGCAGGTGGACTAATGTGGGGGTGGGGGGTGGGGGGGGGGCAGATCAATAGTGACTCGCACTGCACACAGACGCGCACACACGGGAAAATGACAATCAGGGAAGAGAGGGAAGGGGCAATAAACGATATTTGCCAGAGTAGAATTTAACAAATGAGCCCATATGTGATCGTTTGAAGGGAAACCGAGTTAGCCTTTGCCAAATAAATGTCATTCCTTTCGATATTATCCCTTTTTTTAGAACCCATAAACAAAATACCACTTCACCTTAAGCCCAATTGAATTAAAGCTAAATACGATTTTGTATTAAATCCTTTACGTTTAAAGCCTCAAGCAAATAGATTTAGAGAATTTAAAACCCCAATTTCTATAGTTTAAGAAAAAAAAAAGGCTGCGTGGCCTTCACTGCGATTTTGAAGTGCACGGGCCTTGATAACACAGCATAATCGATACGGAATACATTTAGAATTCCTGCAGGGGGGCTCAACCTGAGGCCTTTGAATTGGTGGAATGAATAAACAAAGCCAAAACAAATATCCATATTTTTTTAATTTATAATACCTGTTGTATTTAAATCATGAAAACACACGTGGTTTATAATAAGAATGAACCATAGCCGATATAGCAAATGCGCTATTAAATACGAACCATGCTAGGTGATTGTTTTAAGAATTTCCCGTGCTGTAAGGTAAAAATATGGAATTGAAAAAAAAACGTAAGAAAATACTTTATTCTAATGGCGAACTGAAAGACAACTTTTAAAAAATATTGTGAGGTAAACTTATAAACAAATCCAAATTGCATATTTTTAGTACAAAAAAAAAGTAAAAACAATCACAGTCAAAATAATGTATTAAAAAGTCAAATGAATCGAAAGAGACAATTGCAATGTATCTCCAGCTCCTTTCCAAAGCAAGCTGTTAAAACTACACGGAGACCGAGAATATTGATTCTAGCCTCCTATCGTTATCTGTAAATGTTGACCAACAGCCCAACTGATAATAATAATAATAAAACACAAAATAAGAAATGCACATGTTATTTTTGGGCTATACATAATAATGAACGAAAATGATCTGAATCCATCATTTGTGCTGCCTTGCTCACGGGAGAGTCAACTCACTACCACCTGCTTGCCTGCCTGCACGGCGTTATTCAGCGTCATTTGCTTGCATTCGTGCAGACTCGTGTGCAATTAACCAAGCCTCATTTGACATTTAGGGACTCCATATGCCGCTGCATGCTGCCACTGACTACAACTTTGCGCCACACACTCCAAATGAGGCGACAAAGCCTTGCTGATGACAACCACCGATCAACAATACAACTTATTAATGAGAGCAAAACACACGTTCATTGAGCACATTTTCATTTTTACGACATCTTAGGTAATTTAAATGTACTAAGAAATGGGCTTGGAATGATTAGTCGAAAAATGATTCCATCATTCATTCACTTGTACACTCACTGGACACTTGACTCGGTACACCCGAGATACAACACACGAAATTTGGCTTTGTTATGTTCAATTCTTCAGTATTCGTTTAACTACATACTTGGGATTGTGTCTTGCATACTGCAGCAACATACAAAGAGCTGTTTCTAATATTTTAACGATAAACGTAAGAAATGACAACATTCATACAAAACTAAATTCAGGAGCGGGATTAAACACGTGGCAATTATTTCCATGATCTGTGTGTTAACGTTGCTTACATTTGTGAACATCCTCATTAAATAATAATAATCTCACGAATCTTACATATTTTTCCAAGGCCATTGACACCTTACAAATTAAACAAATCGTCGTTGCACTGCGGAAGGCTTCAAATAGAACAAATAAACGTCATTATAACGTGTTTTATTTTGGCTCAAATATGCATCGACCACTGGTGATCACGTGCTGCGTCTTGCAGAAAATCAATCAATAATCAAGTCAAATGCAAATTTATGCTGCTTCATTTTTAGTAATCGACCTCGTTGTGTGTACCAAATGAAAATACCCTCGGTCGTATTGGATGTCATTAGGTGTGCCTAATGTTTTGTATGTGCACGTTTCCATATCGGCTGAGCGGGAGTGGGGGGAAATCAAAAAGTATTTCGTTAGAATAGCAACCATGGGAACATACTACTACGACAAACAATGGCGTTGAATGAAACGAATGTTTCGCTTTCTAAAGTAAAAATTGAACAAATACACGTTTAAAGGGCGGGGACGGATGGCAGTCTGGCACTAACTTATGTTCATCGGGCTGTGGTGTGTTCAAGTTCAAGTGCGGATGGATACAAGGTTGCGAGAACTTGTTTTTTTTCCTTTCAAGCGGTCACGGTAGGACACGTAAACGCACCGCACGAGCCTTCCCACACACACACACACTCACGCGCACACGTACACAACTCAGAATTTACCGCATAGTGTGTCACGCAGCCCTCCGTGCAGCGTGTGACAGAAAACAAGAAAATTCTCATTTTGTCACCACCTTCTCCTCATTCCACCTCGGGTGTTTCCTCCGGAAGCCTTTTTGTCCGCGTTGCATGTATCCTGTCGCAGGATTAAAACAATCGGCATCCACGACGTTGGTTGCAGTCGTTACGACAAAAAAAAAAAAAAAAGAAGAGATTCAAAAGAAGCAGAAGAAGGGGCACATATCTAGAAATTTTCCTGCCCCGGCGTCTGGTGCTTCTCTTCGGGCGAGCTCGCATTTGAATAGCCGGCCGCTCCCGTTATGGATCCGCGCCGCGCTCAAAGAGAATCACTATATGCAAATTGTTTCAGTATCAATCGAAAGGTTCGATCCGCCTTGTAGCGTCAGCCCCCTTTTGGATATAGAGAGGCTGCTGCAACACGACGATGCAGGTGTACAAACAACTGAAGCTGCTATACAAAAAAAAAAACATTCGTAAGAGGCAAAATGATGTTTTAAAATTGAGGTTATGTTTCTTTTGCCATGCATTGTAAATGAAAACATGATTATTTAGGCTAATAGAATATCATATTATGGTCTATACAAGCACAATTATGCTTCATTTTGACATACTGTATTAATATTGAAATCAGTCAAAAACCAAAGTTTATAAGTATGTGTCAAACCTATGGCTTGTGGACCAAATGAGAGGAACAGTTACAAAAGGCCACCTACAAAACCATGACCACACAGGTTTTTATAATCGGCTATATCAACCCGATTTGACTGTATTGTTTTCTTACACGTAGGCCTTTATGAGAACTGAAATGGTTCTCCATCATGCTAAGTGTCAAAAAGGCACAATTATACACTCACTGGTCACATAAGATAAACCCATTTATCTTTTAACGATATGGTCATATATATATAAATACGGTATACTTTTTCAACAATTTTTTCCCCCCAAGTCAACATCATGCATAGTGACCTTTTGCACAAATCAAAAATTTATCAGTGTAATTTTGTTGTTCTTAAGCCTCACTTCTATATTTCTCCATTATAATGTCTAATGTACAGCAATAATTGGCTCGGAAATGTCAGATAATTCTATTGACTTGAAGTGAGGTGTGTCGTCCAATTCCAAGAAAAATGGACCAATTTGTTTCTTTTTGAGGGTGTCGTGTGCATGGAATCACCCCAAGAGCTGTTTCTAAAACGTTGATCCATTTGTGTCATCGGTAAAATTATTAGAAATGACTCTAAATACGAGTTCAGCTCACTCTTACAATACGACACATATTGCAAACTTAGCACCCCACACCCCTGTATTGTTTGACAGGCAGGTGTACCTAATATTGTGATCCATATTGAGGACGAGGCTGGATGCAATCAAGGGGGCAAGGAGAGGTGAAAGCAAAGGCGACGGCAGAGCGTGTGGTCAGAAGGAGATAAAGCGGCTAGTGCGTTATCCATCTGTCTCCGGGTTAGAGTTTGACCAGCTGAGGGCGGACAGGGGTCAGGGGTGAACAGGGGTCACGCCACCCCTTGTACTGTGCTGAGGCCAGTCTGCGTGGTCAGTGCACTAACTCTCTCTCTCTCTCTTTCTCTGGGTCAGAGGTTGTACAAGTGAATCTCAGAGATGATTAGAACACAATAATTCCTCATATAGTGGAGGTCCCGAACAAGAGCCTGCGCCCCAATTAGTGACGAGTGATAACACTTAAATGCCTCCCTCCATTAGTGGTCTCTGCAGTATAATTACACACTCAAATAGTGGTTGTGTCTCTAAAAACAACAACAACAAAACAATTAGTTGTGGGGGGTGCCAGACACTAAAGAACAAATAAACACTTTCCCGATTTTGATAGCTCCGGTAGTAACTTTAGCAATCTCAGTTCAGAGCTCACCCACATACATAGCGCTCACTCATGGGCACAGCATAGTTGACTACTCAGTCCATTTCAAATCAGTTGCTAACCAAAGCAGCAGCACCTACTGAAGCACATTTACAGTCTCTCAGGTGACAGTTATAGGAATCGAGTCAGGACAAATGACCTGGATTTCCTCAACTAATCGATTCAGAGTCTCAGTTAGTCACCAGTGTGAGCTACTGAAAAAAAATGCCTCACCACAAGTAGACAGCTGATGGAACTTACAGTAACATGATCTGAAAAAAACATTTTGAGATCAAATCTAAGAAAGAATAGCACCTAGTAGGCTGTTTAAATTCATAATGTTATACTCTGAATATACTGTGCTGTATTCAGAAAAATCACAAGCAGCATCAGTCATTTGTCAGTGCTGTCAGCGCCATGATAGACGGTCCGCTCTGGCTCATCATTAAGAGGCTTTGCTCAGTTTTTGTATTTGAGATGCAATTTTCTTTCAGGACTTCTCATCTGGTTTTGTCACTCCGTAATGACAGTGACATAAATCTGGCGTAATAAATCAAATAGTATTATGAAGAGATCATATATTTTTGGATAAAAAAAGAACATATATTTTCGTGGTCAGTACCTTTCTTTTTAAATGTTTCTCTTGATTGCAAAGTTCTAGAATGCTGTTTTTCTGCATTTTCATTTGAAACTTTGTTAGACACATACACAATAAAATGAAAACAGGGATAGACACACCGGATGTATGACTGCAGTGGAAATGCTAGTTCAGGATAACTTTCCGAGGCCCATTCCTAACAATCCTAACCGAAATTCAACTTAACTTCCATTTTCCCCCCAAAATGCTGAAGAACTTAAATTAGTTGATTGCAAATGTTTTGGGTAACTGTCATTTGTCTGACAGCTAAACATGCTAGCTACAAATGTTTCATGATGGACTTAGCATGACCCTGAAACAGATCGAGTCAACCTGCGCTCTGCCGCAGTTTGATGAGTAACAGTAGCCTCTTTGAACAAACGTTTGCACAATGCTGCCGTAAAAAACGAGTTCATCGCGTTACTGTTCTTTCACTTGTTTGCACAGAACTTTACAACGTTGCTTCAGTGTTTTTTTTTTTTTTGGTAGATAAGACTGCTGTTCCAAAGCAGTGACCACATAGCTACATCAACTATGAACCTATTTCGGTAACAATGTATTCTCAGAAGAGTTTAATATGACACTGGATGAAAAGGAAGCATAAAGTGTGACGAGAGCGTGCTCGCGGCTCCAAATAAAATTTCACCTCAGGCTCCAATTTTGTCAGAGGCCGCCCTGTATGCTGCGCAATGAAAGAGTTTGGTGCAACGGCGTAATAATATGTCATCACGTGACACAAGGAGGTACACTCCATTGTTGGTGTGCTGTTTTTTCTCAATTTTTTAAATATTTATAGCCTAAAAGTGTTTTACCACTGTTAGTGCAGGTTAGTGATGCACTAAATCTATAAGTTCCAGTATAAAAGAACCCCACTGTACCTGTTTTTACCAGTTGAAAAGTGTTAAATAGAGAGTAGAGTACGTCAGAATGTGCTCTCATATTGGGCACTCCCCTCTGGGCCAATTCCTGATGCCTGAGAAGTTCTGGAAATATGATGAACTGGACATGAGCCAAAAGTTAATGCCAAGCTCGTCCAATGCACAGCGGCAAGCCCCAAGAAACTAACAAACGCAATGACGGCGATCGCTTTAATAATGTGGCTGGGGCCGGTTTGTCCCTCACTATTGGTGAAGACCCTCTTCGCCACTTACGTCGGGTAAGTGGCATGTTTAAGAGGCAGGCCGGACGAGTAGACAGGAGCGCAGCCTGTGCGCATTTAACGAGGCGCTCAGTGGTTATGTCAAGCATTGTCAAGCATGTGAACAAGAGACTGTCTTCTCCTTTCTGTACATGTGTGTGCATGTGTGTGTGTGTGTGTGCGCGTGTGTGTGCGCATGTGTGTGTGTGTGTGTGAGACACAGCTTCCGACTGAAAAAAATATTCTTCCTTTGTTTCTTTTCCCGTTTGTTATTTTGCAGACTACTTCCTGGTTCATTGGCAACAACGTTCAATGAATGGGGCTGCGCCATTTGCAATCTTGAATGGGGAGAAAAGTTCAATCGCCTCTCAACCACTAGAAAGAGAAACATAAAAATGAGTTTTCATGCTAGTTGCCTTTGAATATCTTCACTTTCTATTTCTTGAATCGTGGAAAAAGACACGAAACAGATTAGACAGAAAAGGCAATCTGAATTCTAGGGCGGGCGACTCAACGTGCTGAAAAGGTAAAACGCATCCGTTTTACCTTTTACGCAATACATTTAATTACGTATTGTATTGGGTGCATCCTGGAGTGGGCTTGTGTGAGGGTGGGCACACACGGGATTAATCGGGAAAGTGTGTGGCGTAAGGACAACAAACGCCGCATTTAGAAGAGGATTACACGGTTTCCCTTGTCATTGAATAGCTGCCATTATGGGATTATGGCCAGCACCTCCATCTTGTCTATTCAACATTGCTGCACAGGGCCAAGACTCACAGTCACTGGGACTGAACTCTCAAGTGGATTCTAGTACAGGCAGGTAAACTATCACACTACAAAGGTGACAGGCAGTGTTTCTTTGGATTATCTTCGTAATATTCCCGCAGTTAATTAATTTTTCTACTTTATCCCATGCAACTGCCCAGGCGCTCCATTTAAGCGTATACTGTGAGTTTGTTCAATATTTCTCTCAAGGCCTCACGAGGCAGAAAACCCGCCGAAAATTATGCAGATGGGGTAAACTATCTGCTGAGAAAAAAGGTCTCAAATGACTTTTTGCTAAGTGGATTGCTCCAATATACGCCATGCTTCACATTGACACAAAACAAAATCGAATAAAAACAGCGCAAAAAAAACAAAACAAAAACACGGCGCACCAGCCACCCTTGGCTTCCAGACAGCAAATGAGTGACATTTGTGCAAAGACACGACAGGCAAATTTAATAAGAGTGACTTAACAGTGTGCTAAAAGCGGACAATGGCTTGTTGACAGACACATTTTCAGAAATAAAAAGAATTATGTGGCGGTTTAGTTTCACATTCGATGGATCGGCAGGCAGTTTAGACCCAAACTATTTAGACCCAAGCTATTAAAAATTCTTTTTCATAACAAGTTGCCATTAAACGAAACGTACTTCATTAAAATTAAAATTACAGATTTAAAAAAAAAACAACTTAAATACTCTATTACTGGTCAGCTCTGCTGAAAACAGTGACTTTCATATTCAGATTACTTAATTGGTCTGAAAACTCCAATTATTTATTGACTACGAATCCCCAAACGTATTTTTGCTCATCTGACAAGCTGACGGTTCAAGTGACAGCTGAACAATGAAATGCTCTTCCACAAAGGCGGAAAATAATTGCGTATCCTCTCCTGCTGCCATTTATGCAGCAGAATTATGACCATCATTCACAGTACAGTATATACACGGGACCTTTTGTGACATTTTGGTATGTTGGTGTGTCGTGACATTTTTCTGAAGTCAAATGTGTGCCTTGCCTCAATAACGGTTGGGAAACACTGACTTAAAACATTGCCGATAAAGTTACAAAATGTTCTAAGATGACAGCAATTTGACTCTCCAACACAATACTTGTATTTTTGTTCATGTCAACTTTCTTAACTAAACATTTCAGCAGTTATTTGTCAACAAATGTACAGCAGTAGTGTATCTAAATCCACTCTTACACATGTATTTGCACCCTGTACCTTCTGCAGTTGAGTAAATAGACTCCCCCCATGGCCAATAGATGAGCAAATGTGATGTGTGTCTTGGACTGAACTGAAAGCACACAATTTGCAACATACCACACACACACACACACACGCACGCACGCACGCACGCACACACACACACACACACACACACACACACACACACACACACACACACACACACACACACACACACACACACACACACACACACACTCCCTACGATAGCCAATAGAGATTTAACAGTCTCTCATGATATCCATCGCTCATTAGTCGCCGTTATTCCACTTTGATGCAGACATAATGGGCTTCAGAGGTGTGCACCGGCTTCCATAAAGAGCCCTGTTTAGTAACGGCCACACTTTAAATGCACTTAATGTGCCGCTGAGGTGTGGGGAGGGGCCCGGGGGCCGGTAAATCACAGCAGGGAGGACGAGATGGGGGTGTGGTGGTGGGAGGTTGGTGACTCTGTGCGTGTGTGTGTGTGTGTGTGTGTGTGTGTGTGTGTGTGTGTGTGTGTGTGTGTGTGTAAAGAAAGGAGCGATTAGAGGGGAGGTTCAGGGACGGGGAAATCTAAAATGGGTTTGTGTGTGTGTGTGTGTGTGTGAGCATGTACGTATGTGTGGACAGGACTCTGAAAGCATATCATCAGTTTCGGGCAAAGAGATCTTACACACGATGTGCTCACACGCACACGCACACGCAAACACGCACACGCACACACACACACACACACACACACACACACACACACACACACACACACAACCCTCTTGTTAAGGTGCTTTCCGTTGTGAACACGCTTACACGGACTGACTTCACAACATTACTGTGTGTGCTTGAATGTGTGTGTGTTATCTGTCCTGTTCCCAGCAGTGCCAGTGTAAACACACAGAGGCAGCTATCAGCGTCTCCATTGTATTCATCCCATCACTAATCTCCAATGGTTGAATCATTATCCATGCATCGGCCTCGGCAAAGGGCCATGTAAACACTACCGGGCTGTCACTGAGCAGCACCGGGCCTCAACGTGTGACCCACAGACAGAAAGGGCACACGCAAACCAAGTTTAGCTACATCAGAAATCTCCAAAATCAAATAAAATGTTTGCTAGATTTGTTGATCATCACTTAAAATAAATTGCAAGAGAGATTGTAAAAGTTGCTATTTTTGCGAGTGGTGGCTTTGAGCATTCATTTTTCAGTCTGGACACAACAGCCTGAACATATCCTGCTCTGTAGAAACCCCCAGACTTTTTCAATAAGTCTTCAATAAGACCATTAAAATGTACTCGAGGGGTTTCAAAAACTCGCCAAATACATCGCATAGCGATATTCACTAAGTTGGCAAGAGCGAGTGAGTGGCCAGTTGCTTTTGTTGTATGCACTTGCTCTGCCCCAGTTGTCATGGTAATGAAAGCCATACTTGGCATTCGTGAGGAAAAAGGCATAATACCTGTATGTCTCTTTGAAATGAATACCTCAGTGACTGCATCGTTCAAAACGCAGCATTATCATCTTTGGAAAAGCAAAGCGCTTGTTTATTGGCTTGTGTTGAGCTGTACCTAATGAAGAGTCTGTGAAATGAATGTACTGTATATAAACACACACAGTAAAAGTTGTTGCCATGTGCAGCCCTGAGAAGCGTTCATCATTGGCTACTGCAAATCTAATTGCAGGTAAATGTACATCACGGTCGCTCTCTGCCGTCTCCTGCGTGGAGGAGATGGGAGGAGAGGAGCCCGGGCGACATGGTTAGTATTGGCCACGGATGACTGATCAACTTAACCGCATTAGACCGCGGAGAAGCGCATCCCCTCCCTGGCACCCCTCCTCTCTCCTGCGGAGATATTAGAAGAAGTAGTCGGCAACAGCGGCTGCGTTGAGGGCGGATCTTCCGAGAGATGCCCACGCTTGATCGCAGCGCATTAAGCTGGAGGTAGTCCAGACCCGGCCAAGGGTTAGGCCATTTGAGATCTGATCAGAGGTTATTAGCAGTAAAGAGCCACCGTGGATGAGGAGAGAGAGTCATCATTTACAGGGTCAGTCACTGGCCGCACCGGAGAAAACACACACACGAGCACACACACAGGACAGTAAAGGAGCTGCTCATTACTCAGTAAAGAGCTCGGGTTTCCATCTTAGAGCTCTCCATTAGACCCTGAGTTAGGAAGAAATGAATGGCTGCAGCTCTTCGGCACTCATAAAACATCACAGCATCCACAGTCAAAAGAGGTGGGTGAGGTATGGCCAAGTTGTGTGTGTGTGTGAGAGAGAGAGAGAGAGAGAGAGAGAGAGAGACATAGAGACAGAGAGAGAGAGGGGTCCTTGGGGGTCTTTGAGATGGAAATGTCCAGCTGGCCGTCCGTCTGCTGCCTGACCCCTGAGCTCAAGGTCAAAAAGTCATGCCCCCCCCACCTTGTCCTCAACCCCGACCAACTGACTAACACCCACATATGCGCCTCATCCCTCAGCGTGCGTGTTGAAGGGGAGGGGCTCTGTGCTCCGCCTTGAATGTGTGTCGAATTGATCATTTAATCTAGTTGACATCATAATCCCTGACGCGTGTTTAACTAACTAAGAAGGAGCATAGAGTCATTATTTCATCCGGACACTTTCAAGACAATGCGTCCAAAGTCCCGATCAATCCGTGTTTATACTGTGCTTCGATGCACGTGTTGTTGCTATCACAAAAAGCCCGACCAGCAGCCTCCAGCGAGCTAAAATGGAGGTGGGCTTGTGTGACTCTGTTTGTGTGTGACTGTGTGTGTGTGTCTGGGATTTTTAGAAAAGGCAACAAAATGAGGGAAGGAGCGGAAACAATCAATGCAATGGTGGGATGGCAATATAGAAAAGCATAGGGGTGGCACGTCAACGTTTTGTTTTCGAAGCATGGCGATGCAATCACATTTAACAAAAAGAAGAGGACATGTGTGTGTGTGTGTGTGTGTGTGTGTGTGTGTGTGTGTGTGTGTGTGAGCACGCGAGTACAAGGGAAAATTATTGCTATTGATTGAAGGCGGAGAAACGTGGAAATGGTAGCAGATGGGACATTTAGCTGTGAGGTGAGTGGCTGAGGATGAGACGAGACATCCTGGAAAGGCCACGACGCAGAGATGCTACAAATTTAAAATCGGGAAGGGTGTCTAGCTTTTATTTATTTGGTGGCAGAGGAAATTACAAAATTTGGGGAATTTGGTATTCATTATTGACTTTCACATATTTCCTCATTTTCGAAAGTGTTTTCTTATTGAGAAACAATATAGTTTGATGTAACACTGGTAAGGTGTTAAAATGGAGTGTTAACTGGATTTGCATTTGGATTGGTGTTTGTTTGAAATTGAAAGCACGGATTAATGAAATAATTTGAATTTCACTGGTTAGAGTCAAGACAATTTTCTTCAGCATCATTCAGGGAATGAAACCTCTCGAAGGAAGTCTCACATGATGGATTCATGTTTTGGTTGCTAGTGAGTAGCTGCACATTTATTCAGACTTATTTCCATAATTTTTGTTTTCACTCTGCTTAAATTACGGTCCAATTTCAATCCCACGGGCGGCCCGGTAGTCCAGTGGTTAGCTCGTCGGCTTCACAGTGCAGAGGTACCGGGTTTGATTCCAGCTCCGGCCTCCCTGTGTGGAGTTTGCATGTTCTCCCCGGGCCTGCGTGGGTTTTCTCCGGGTGCTCCGGTTTCCTCCCACATTCCAAAAACATGCATGGCAGGTTGATTGGACGCTCTAAATTGTCCCTAGGTGTGAGTGTGGGCGTGGATGGTTGTTCGTCTCTGTGTGCCCTGCGATTGGCTGGCAACTGATTCAGGGTGTCCCCCGCCTACTGCCCGAAGACGGCTGGGATAGGCTCCAGCACCCCCCGCGACCCTAGTGAGGATCAAGCGGTTCGGAAAATGGATGGATGGATGGATTTCAATCCCGTGTATGTGTGAACATGAATGAAGGAGCCCTCGCTACACAATGGATTTTTGGATGCTCTCTCAAGATATTCGGACTTCTCGTCTGGTGGTTACGCTATGAAGGACTGTGAAAACCATTTTGAGTAGACTTGTTATGTTCGCTTTATGAAAAAGCACACAATGCCCCTCTTATGATGCTGATATGAAAATGAAGCCAAATGCAGCTTCGCCTATCTCCACTGGATAATATTTTGAGTAGATTGTTGCTTTTAAGCATTTGTCTGAGTTCGCCTTAGTTCATATTACATCAACAGTTCAATGGAGACAAATTCGACGTACTGCAGTCACAAACACACGCGCGCGCACAAAGCACACAGTTACACACGCGAGCAGAAAATCGTGCGCACACAAAGAGAAAAGCCAGGCAGTCTGGTGTTCCTCACATTAATTTGACAGAATCGATTTGATCCCTCGTCATCTCAATAATGATAAAAAAGATGCTAAATGCAATAGAATCTGCGGAAATCTAATATCGGAGGGTCAAATCGCTTAATGAAGAGCAATCTGGCCGTGCATGTTCACTGTTTGGTGCTGCAATGCTATCTGTCAGCATGTTGTTGTTGTTGTTTTTTTTTTCTCCACAGAAACTCACCATGGGAAAAACAGACCTTTGGAAATTGTCTCAATAACCCAACAAACATGCACACCTTTTGGGAGTTCAGGTAGCTATTTGAGCTCTTACGACACAGAAATGTTTACATTTTGCACACTTCCTGGTTTTGCATCAAAATGAAAGGATGCCACTGAAGACGAAAGAAATGCATGTTTGTAGGCGCAGCAATAAAAAAAAAAAAAAACCCAAACAACCTTTCAAGCTGAAGTTGATTGTGACTGTGATTGGGATTCTGAACTGAGGCTTAGTTGAAAAGACTTTTGCGTTGCTTGTGTTCGCAATCATACCTTAACCTTAACCTTATATGTGGTGAGTGTGTGTATATGGACGCGTGTGTGTGTTGTGTGATTGCCCATGCTGTTATCAGTGGCAAGCCTCCATTCAAGTCGGCGCCGGAATGAAAGGTTTTTCTCTGTCACAGAGCGCTTTCTTTGTTTCCATGGTGTCAAAATCCCAGCGAAAACAGAAGGGGGAGTCAAAAAAAAAATCAATGTCACCCCTGTCAGGAGCGGCAGCAGCAGTCTCAGCTGCCATACTATGATATATATATATATATATATATATATATATATATATATATATATACACACATGGTATATATATACACACACATACACACATACCTGTACATACACACACACACACACACAAAATTACTTATATAAACACACACGTTCGCAAGTGGACAACAGCGGATCGGCATTGGAAATCGCAACAGTCCAGTGCCAGTGCAGGTTGCTTGTTGTAAGCATTCAAACCTGCTGAAAGCGGGTGAGCGAGAGGCTTAATTTACATTCACTGGCCTTGTGTCTCCCAACAGGCCGGTTTCATTAAAGTCCGCAGGAAAACAAGAGGCACTAGCGAAATATTCTGACAACAATTACTGGCTTCAGGGCCACCGAAGGAGGCAAATAGCGTTTGTTCTTCAGCGATGGTGTGAAGTCGACGTCGGAGTCCATTGCGAAACATGTGCGCAGTGGTTTGTAATGACAATCATGGTTTGACTGAAAAATCCCGCAGGTGAGAGTCAAGGATATTCCAAGTGTTTTTCTGTGCATCAGACACCTGCATTAGCTGAAATATAAAACATCCCATCTTGATGGTCATATCGCGCAAGACCAAAATAAAAAAACAAAAACAAAAAAAGAATTCTGCTCAGCGTGATGTAATGCAGTTTTGCTCCTGTAAGTGGCAGTAAAGTGCATCACGGACCCTAATGACTGTCAAACACAGTAAACATTTTTCAATGCAGCTCGACTGACTAGGTCACTGCCCTACTAGGCCACATTGCAGACTGCACTATGATGGCAAGACGTCCACTTTTATATCATATTGTTTTATGTCATCCCTTCAAAGTATGCCACCACAATACAGCAACTATTTCTGATTATGTGGATTACTGCTAACTTGTTCAGGCTATAAGTAGGACATTATTACGGTCAGTTAAAAAGATATATCACATGAAAGTGCAGTTTAAAACAAAACAATAAGCACTCTTATGGAAGAGTTCCTGTCACATCAACATGAACACACACACACACACACACACACACACACACACACACACACACACACACACACACACACACACACACTACTGTGAAGAGACTACCTGTCAGCCTAATGCATCAGACTGTCTTTAATAATGTCTTGAAATCATTTACAATATGCAGCAATACTCCACCCTCCTTTTGAGACTGTTTACATCCCTTGGTCGGTTTGGCTGTTTTAGTTAGCAACAGGGTTATTCTGGCATTAAATAGCGGTAGAATCTTCAGTTTTGTCATCAAACGTCTTTTTGCGAGTATTTGGAGGTTATTTCTCCTTGGAGGGTCTCCTCAAGGAAATCTGTGAAGCGTGTTTCGTTGTGTGCGTGAGTTTGTGTGCTGCTGCTGATGGATAATACTAGGCCATTAGGGTGTGCGTTTGTCTCTGTGAGTGTGTGTCCCTCTTAGAACTCCCTTCATACTGTTAAGAAGCTTCTCTACGACTTCAAGGCTGCCCATAAACACAATGGAAAGCCTAAAGTGTGTGTGTGTGTGGGGGGGGGGGGTGTCTGACGGTATTGCTTCTTCAAGGAAGCTCTTGTGAAGTTGGAGCCAAACAGGCCGGCCATGAGACCTCATTCATTTAAAATAAGCTCTCCCTGAAATAAAGAGGCACACCACCAAGATGACGATGATGAAGAGGAGTAATCAAGAGAAGAGGAAGACAAACAAGAAGCGAGGAAATGGACTCTCTCTTTTATCTCTTTAGCTCCTTAAGACTAGAGTAGAAGACTTTGAAGCCAGTAAATAAGAGAAAAAAAGGGAAACGAACAGTAAAGCTCACGAGTACATCTAGACCGCTGTGCTAGTTAGTGGCTAGTTAGCTAGACAGTCATATTCTTGCTATTTTGTTCTATTTTGTTGGTTAGAAATAAATCAGCAATTTGTGCTTCACTTCTTTCCATTAGTACTGCCTGACAATCTGTGCTACGTGTCCTCAGATGAAGCGGCGAGAGTGCAGTCTGAATAACCGGCGCATTTGAACAATGCTCACAGTTTATGAAATGTTGGCTTGAAGCAGTCAGTGCATCCTGGGTCGTCTTTCCAAATGCCTCCTTGATTGACAAGCGAGATACTCACGTTCTCTTCCTATATTTTGTTTTATCATAGCACGTATTGCTCCCAAATGCATCTGGATTGATTCAAAGAAATGTGAAATCAATAGTTAATCGTCATATTTGGCTCAGTTAGAGGGGGCAAAAAAGGGGGGGGGGGATAGCTGATGATCATATTTTAGCCCTTTTGCTGTATATTTAGGTATTGGTAATCATTGTATTACGGTAACTATGCTAGTTCGCTGGCTACTTAGCTAGCTCACCAGCAGATGGATTAATAGGTAGCTTGTCATTTTTTGTTATTTTTACTGTATTTTAACAATAAGTAGGCCTACATTGTATAGGTCAGTCCAATCTCTACATAAAAGTTAGCTGGCTAGTTAGATAATGACTGCTATTCACTCTTCTCGGCACTAAGTATTGCTAACTACTGTATCAAGATAGCTAGCTATCAGATAGACCATCAGATTATTGTCAATTTACTATCTGCTAAAGATAAGTCAAGCTTGTAACTTTACCTTGACATGCTTGCGAGCAAGTTACGATATCATGTAGGTCAGCAAGGCACGCGGTAGATAGAGCAAACAGGTAACCACTGTGTCTACATCATTAAGAGGAAAAATAAGAACATGATACCTAATTTTTTTTTATTTAGTTAGTAAAGCTCACGAATTGAAACATACTCAGGTTATTCTATCCATATCACAAGACACCTCCGAATCATGAGTTTGCGCAGATCACATACAGGTCCTGCAAATGTAATTTCAAAGCTCAACACTAATGTGCCAAGAGCTCAAAGATCAATTTTATTTCACTTAAAAGGAGCCCAGACTGCCTGAAAGTAGACAAAAATCAAAGACCATGTGAACATTTTCGCCAAGATATCCTTCCTTCCTCAACCAACGTAACCCTGTCCAAATGGGTAAAGCGGATATTTATTTTTTTTTAAAGGAAAAATTGCTCTGAGCTGGAGTTGAAGTTCACACCATTATCTTTATTACCCAGGGGCCATCAGGAGGAGATGAGGGGGAGATGAGGCACCCCGTGGAAAAATGATTAGAGACGTGTGAGCGCTCCTCGTGGGTGAGGTCATGCCCAAAAACCAACACAGTAATTTGCTCTCTGACCATGCGCTCCTCTGAAAACACTTGTCTCTCAAATCAACTTTCTGAATTAAAATGTACGGAAAATCAATGATGAATGACATCCATTTTACCGAGAAAAAGATTATTTAAAATGACCAAAAGATTTTCATTTGTGTCTTCATTTTATTTGGTCAAAATGCAAACACGCAAATGAAAAATGAAAAGGTTGTTCTTTTTAGGTATTCCCTGGTGTTTCAAGCAACTTTTGACAAGCCATTAAATGCATTTTAATACGCAGATTAAAACTATTGATAAAAAAAACAAACAAAAAAAACAACACCTACTACTACGAAAAAAGATACCTCAAAACTTTCCCTCTTTGTTTAATTTAAGTGCTTATTCGGCAACAGAGAATGAAAGGCACGCATTTGCCCTCTAAAGCCTTCTGTGTTCCTCAGAAATAACACAGATGATGAATCTCAACCCAGCTCATCTCAATTTATGCATCCTGGAGGATTGACCAAAACTTGTTAGCATGCTAACACTAAAGTTAGCTTGAATCTTTTAGCGGTCAGTCGGAAAATAGCCTACCAATTAAATCATTTCTGTTTCATTTATGTTTTCCTCAGATGAACTGTGACAAGAATGAAATACACTTAGTTACCGTTCAAATGGACATCACTGTCACCGGTCTGTGCTGAGTCTTGAAAAATCATGGGAATGTGAAAAAAACGTTCTCTACATAACCCTTGTGACTGCGCCCAATCGCAGAAACGTAAAATTTTGATTTATCTCGACCTAAACATGATGATTTCAAGTAAAAAATAACAACACTGCAAAGAACAAATATTTAGATTTTGCACTCCTCCTGACTAAATGTAAAATTATGTGAAATGAAAACATAAAAAGTTCAGGTGACACCATTTTCAGGGTTTAGAGTGTGGAAGAGTTATGTGAGGTTGAGTCATTCCATACGAGTTTAATTGAGTTTTTTTGTTTTCAACGCGCCAGTGACTGCGCTGGCAGTCAATATCACCTCTGCTAGTGCGTTTGCATTGTGCAAGCAGCTTTAGGCTTCAGGGGCTTTTCTCTTCATCTGAAAGAGGATATTAGTCATGAATTCACAAGGCAAAGAAGTTGAGGGGGGACATCTTTAAGGCAGAGAAGTGGAATGGAAAGTCCGGTGGATGAAAAGCGAGAACCTGGAAAATCAGTGGCGAGACGGAGAAAAGCAGGTGTCAGGAGAGAGGGCGAGAGGGAGAGACGACAGGAAGTAGGATGGAGGAGGGAAGAGTCGGCCTATTGATCGATCAGACCTGTCGGCAGCCAGGCAGACGTCTGTCCTGGTGCTACCACTTTCTGGCCCACGGACACCTAACCCCCGCCCTGGTGATCCGACCGGGGTGGCGTCAGACCAGAGTGGTGCCCGTGTGTGTGTGTGTGTGTGTGTGTGTTGCCTCTGAACCCGACCAACGGCTGCCCTGGGTCTTAGGGAAGCCTCAGGTGTAGAGCGTTGTCTCCTCAGTGGAATCAACTAGGCTCCAGTCAAGAAAATAATCTGGTCGACATGGACACCGCTCACGAGTGGGATTTTTTTTTTTTTTCCTTTTCAAGTCGATACAACAGGCCTCACTGCTCTGAGACACTACCTCTTCTGCTGATACAGTTTCTTGAAGACTCAACCATGACGCCTGCTGTTTGGGATTCGGTCCCTCATGGATGGGATTTTTTTTTTCATTGTTTGTGAATTGCTGTACTGGTGGCAGTCTGCGTCTATTTGTTTTGCATCCAGCAGTGCTGTGGTGGAAAAATGCTTTTGACTTTTCTCTTTCCAGTCCGTAATTTTTGATGGATGGTCGTTCCTACCTGAAATTGGAATGCTGTCGTCTAACTGATGCTAACATTGTAGTACAGTGCAAAATAATTATAAGTGTATGTAAAATACTTCTTGGGCACCGGTCAGAGATGTCAAACAAATAAATGAAAAAGAGCCAAAAAGTACAATGTTAACTGAGCAATTCCTTTTTTGCCATGTGATGATGTAATCTTAATCGCTGCACGAACGAGTTAATTGTGTGTTGGGACCGTTAATTAATTATGGTTTTACATCACTTTAGTGAATATTTTTGCTGAGAACTGCAGTGGCATTCCAAATTGTACGGCCTCAGGGAAATTTTGACTTCAGTGCTTCTCGAGGAGGTATTTTACACTTGGAAATTCGTGTGGACTTTAAGGTTTCGTCATGATTGTTATTATGATTGTCACGTTGCGAGGTGGTGGTGGACCCCAAAAAGCAGGCAGGAGGGAGGAGCAGGGTGAACTTGACGAACTATATTTAATAAAACAGAGAAAACTGAATCCAAAACAAACAAAGTGCTAACAACCAAAACGAATCCAAAGTAGCCAAACAAAACCATGACTGTGGTAAAAAACTAACAGGAACAGAACCATGACAGAAAAAAACATGACAGTTGCAAGCAAACAGCAACACAACACACATGACAGTAGCAAGAAGCAACAATGACCCGACACCGAATGTTCGGGCTGGGAGTCCTTTTAAACAATTACCAAATGACCAACAGGTGTGCAGCTGCCGGGGGAGCCCTACAGTGCCACCTGTTGGTCCCTAAACCGAATCATGACAGTACCCCTCCCTCAAGGGACGGATCCCAGACGTCCCAAAGTTGTCCAAAGGGGTTCCCTCGCCGGGGAACAGGAATTAAAAGCGACGGCAACCCTTGCCTCGCCGCAGAACAAGAACAAAAGCGACGGCGACCTTCGCCTCGCCGAAATACAAGAACAATAAGCGACGGTGACCTTCACCTCGCCAGGGAACAGGAACAAAAGCGACAGCAATCCTTTTGGCTGGGCGTGGCCTGACGTGGACGGAGCTCGACGTAACGGGGGACATGGAACAGCTGGACGTGAACAGGGGCTCGGCCTGACGTGGGCGTGGACGTGGCACTTCTCGTCGTCGACGTGAATGCGACTCAGCTCCAACAGACACGTGACGAGCCTCGGCTCAACGTAGACGCGGACGGGGCTCGGCCCACCGTAGACGTGGCTTGACGAGACGAAAACAGGACAGCCGCATCCCCAGCGCTGCCTGAAAGGGGAAAGGGGTGTCGGCCGCAGACGCGCTCCGCCAGGCACATGGTGGAACAGGGACCAGTCCTTAGTACCTGCGGGGTCCAGGTGGTCGGGTCATTCTGTCACGTTGCGAGGTGGTGGTGGACCCCAAAAAGCAGGCAGGAGGGAGGAGCAGGGTGAACTTGACGAACTATATTTAATAAAACAGAGAAAACTGAATCCAAAACAAACAAAGTGCTAACAACCAAAACAAATCCAAAGTAGCCAAACAAAACCATGACTGTGGTAAAAAACTAACAGGAACAGAACCATGACAGAAAAAAACATGACAGTTGCAAGCAAACAGCAACACAACACACATGACAGTAGCAAGAAGCAACAATGACCCGACACCGAATGTTCGGGCTGGGAGTCCTTTTAAACAATTACCAAATGACCATCAGGTGTGCAGCTGCCGGGGGAGCCCTACAGTGCCACCTGTTGGTCCCTAAACCGAATCATGACAATGATAGTTCTTCTTTGTTTGACACATGTACAGACCAGATTCTGATTTTTTTCCCCCACTAAATCTCCTGAAAATGCGATCAATATATTTGTGCGTTATACATGTTTTAATCTCTTAAGGTCCCTGTAGCCATTTTCATACGAAAGCACTAAAATCCATCCGCTATAATAAGTCCAAAGCAACTATTGATCTGTGTGAAAGGACAACACCGCAAAGGATCTCGTCCACCTTTTCAGGCTACACAATAATAATAATAATAATACATTTTATTTATAAGCGCCTTTCAAGACACCCAAGGACACTTTACAACAAGGCTGATAATGCAGAAAAGGAGTCATTTTCTCCCCAAGTACTTTCCATCCTGCAGAATTCTTCTTCAAGGTGGTTGGTCTGAATAAAACCCTCAACATTTTATGATGTTATGATATATCTGCGTGAGCAAATATAGTCTCTGATGCGATTACAAAGCTAATTTGAGATTTAGGGTCAAGTCCCCCTTTCATCCATGGTCCGTTCTGTCTGTCCGTCCATTTGTGCTGACAATATTGTTCCACACTTGCATGGGGCTGACCCAGTGCGCCACATCATCAGATGCACTCCTGCATGAACTGAAAAAACCCACAGCTCTCCTGGCCTGAGAGGAACGAGCCCCACGTTTCACAGGGGGATGCTGCAATGCAGAAACGTTCATCAACATAAAGCCAGCAGAGCATGAAACAGCACAAAATAAAAATAAATAAATTATCCCCACCTTTATAGGTTAATAATGATGTATATTAATTCTTTAAACTGTAAAGATACCACCATTTATGGTACCAAACACTTACCATATTTTCCACACTATAAGGTGCACCTCAAAGCATTACATTTTCTCAAAAGCCGACAGTGTGCTTTATAATTCCGATGCGCCTTACATAAGTATCAATATTCAGAATTTTTGGATGGTGTATTTTAAATTCTGTAAAGCGCTTTGTTCCAGCTGCAGCAGTTGTGAAGGCTCAATATAAATAGGCATATTGTATTGTAGTCGTTTTAGCATACCTCCATCTAGCGGATGCATAACGCAACTGCAGCCAGCGTTCTGTATATAGAAAGCTGTATTGTATTGTATTCTATTTAGTGAAGCTCCATCTCGTGAATGCATAATGCAACCGCAGCCACTATGGTAGCTTCTATTCTATGTGCCTTATGATGCGGTAAACCCTATATATGAAAACAGTTTTAAAATAGGTCATGCATTGAAGTTTTGCATTCTACTCCTAAGCGCCTTATAGTGCGAAAAATACGGTATATATAATTGCAATCTCATCTTTCTTTTTCATCCTAAAAATAAATGACAACATATGATTGGCTTTTGAAAAAAAATGCACGAGAAGTGAACTGTATGTCGGCTTCACAAACTGAAAAAAATAAAACACACACACACACGCATACACACACCATTTGCCAAGCCAAAACGAGACCTCCATCATTTGTCAGCTTCAGCTTTACAATAGCTCCTCACCAGAGCAAAAATATACATGCCGCTCGGAGCATCAAAACCCTTTTATCTCGGTAAAGTTATCAGGTGAGGACCTGCTGTACTTGAAATTATTGTTCCAAAAACAACACCTTCTTTTGAAGAGATGGTAAAAAAAATATAGAAATAGAAGAAAACGATGAACCAGTACTCGGCAATCCTGTAAGAAAGGTCATTTGATGCACTTTGAAACACTCTAGCCAAATAACTTTTGATATTTTCAACCACTTAAATCATTATCTTGAAAAGGCTTTTCAAAACTTGAAAATGTAGTTTTTCAAGTTCCAAGCAGTGATTCCCGGTTGTAGTTATTGTCCAGACTCGCTTTTATAAAGCTCGTGTCCCCGAATCAACCATTCAAGCAACCTAATGAAACCTCACTCTCTGCATCAATGGAAGAGCAACATGATGGATCTTCATGTTCAAAAACTGTATAATTAAGAACTAAAAAAGTGCTTATAAAAATCGCATTAACAAGTATTCTGTCTAACGATAAATATGAAGCGCAAGCTAAGGAAAATTTTGCTACATAACATCATAGCAGACCCCCGTTCGGACACGACTCCACCAGGTGTGATTATTCTGTTTAGAACATCACTTGGTGTGGGAACAAATGCGCTCTAAACATTCAGTGACTCCCTTATACCTCAATCACAACCCGAGACACAGATCGAATGTGAACAGAGTGGCCAAGCTATAAAAGATGCAAGATGTATCACACATTTTGGGTCAAAAGAAAGCCCAAAAGCAATTAGCCCTAGAGAGAAGAAGATATATTTTTTTAGTGAAGCTAGACAATGTGCAATGCACAAATAGACCATAAACAATATACAGTCAGTATCCTTAGTGGCAAGTTCGGTGAATTAAAGTAGCCTTGCGTAAGCAACCATATTTGTAAGAAGTTGAAACTGGATCCCGCTTGCCTTGCTCGAGGTAGTGCATGTTAAAAGCACGCGATTTCACAGAGTTAATGAGCAAAAGGAAATTACGGATAAAAATAAAATGAAATCCTTTCTTTGTCAAATAACGGGCAAATAAATTGCCAAGGCATTAGTGTAGCCCATATTCAAAGAGGTACCAACCCTCGGAGCCAGTTTCACTAAGCAATATGACATTTACAGGCATATCTATCTTGAGTAGACCCACAGCAAAGTAGAAATAATCCATGCCAGAAAAGACTCAAGGAATGTGCCATTTCGGTTTACAATGGACATTTTTGTGGCAATTTGGGCATTTTCAGGAATATTGCACAAATGTCCTCCCAAATATTTCCTCCGAGTGCTCTCATATTTAAACCACACACACACACACACACACACACACACACACACACACACACACACACACACACACACACACACACACATATAATAGAAGGTCGGACAAGTCTCAATTGTGAAGAATTTTAGTGTTTGTTATTGCATGTGGACCCGAGAGTGGCAGCGGTGTTTGATGGTTTATACCTCCACAAGGTC
The DNA here is from genome assembly GCF_054856545.1 of Hippocampus guttulatus. Classification (NCBI taxonomy): domain Eukaryota; kingdom Metazoa; phylum Chordata; class Actinopteri; order Syngnathiformes; family Syngnathidae; genus Hippocampus; species Hippocampus guttulatus. The sequence continues at coordinate 20,135,356 of NC_141263.1, forward strand.
AGAGCTTGACCAAGCATCTTGTGTGTCATGATGTGTGTAATAGACGATTTATAGCTAGAGCATACACTTGCAGCCATCTATCCATTCATCCACCAATCCATCCGTCCATTTTCTGTACCGCCTATCCTAACTAAGGCCGTGTGTGAGCTGTGTCCTATCCAGTTGAGTTTGGGTGAGGGGCAGGATATGCCTTGGATTGGTTGCTAGCCAATCACAGGCAACTATAATTTGTTGTGTCATTATGGCCACACAACTGACTTTGGACAAAAGGCCAAAGTACAACCTGAGCGGTTCAATCGCATAGTACATTTAAAAAAAACAAACAAACAAAACAAGCATTCAAATACATCCAACCATCCATCCATCCATTTTCTATTTCGCTTACTCTCTCCAGGGTCACAGGCGTACTGGAGCCTATCCCAGCTGTCTTCAAGCACGAGGTGGGGTGACACCCTGAACTGGTAGCCAGCCAATCACAGGGCACACATCGACGAACAACCGTTCACGCTTACACTCACACCTAGGGACAATTTAGAGCAGGGGTGTCAAACTCATTTCACATTGTGGGCCACATACGACCTCGGTAGATGTCAAGTGGGCCGGACCATTAAAAATTATACCATACTCTGCTATAGATAACCAAAATAATATGTCTTGCCTTTGTTTTGGTCTAAAGAAGCACAAGAACACTAGGAAAATGTTGACATTTAATGAACATATCTTTGACAAAACATTTCATGAAGCACCTAAGATTTCCTTAGACAAATGTGCAATTTACTTTTATCATTCACATATATGCATTGCAAGTGATCCCACTGACTGTACAAAGGCACAAAACCTTAACAAGTAATTGGTATTCAAAAATATAGTCATGCACTTTTAAGATTAAACGAAATTTATAAAGAGGAATTTTTAAACCATTTACACGAGCATATAAAATCTAAATGTAATCCCTGCCTACACCTTACAAACTAAGGAGAGTGCTATAATATGTGTAAAGAATAAAGTATTCACATATTGATAGCGTCTGCTGTGTTGGGTCTGTCTCAGTGACAGACTGAGGCTGCTGTTGTCTTCTTCTCTGATCAAAACAATGTTGTCTTTTCCTCTGATCAAAACAGCGTATCCCCCTAGCGGATATTCCATGAATTGCACCTTATTAAAAATATTCATTCGGTGTCTTTTATGCATTTTTTCACTTTCAAATTATCCGCGGGCCTGATCAAACCTCCTCGCGGGCCGACTACGGCCTGCGGGCCGTAGGTTTGACACCGCCGATTTAGAGTGTATTTACCTGCCTTGCATGTTTTTGGAATGTGGGAGGAAACCGGAGTACCCGGAGAAAACCCACGCAGGCACGGGGAGAACATGCAAACTGCACACGAGTTGGCAGACGTGCTAACCAGCCGACCACCGTGCCGCCCCCATTCAAACACATCCATGCACAATTCAGAGTCACCAATGTACAGTACAATGGATGCATGTTTTTTCAAATGTGGAAGAAAACCCATCAAGATCAGGGTGAATTTCTAAATTCCACAAAGGAAGACCAGAGCCAAGATGTGAATCCCCAACGTAAGAACTGTGAGGTAGACGTGCCAATTACGTGCCATTTGGTTAGCATCTATAAATGCAAAAAGTGCACGAGATCCTTCAAACTCACCAACCCTCTGTTCGGCCCACCTCCCAGTTTTGTGTGAAGGGTTCATGGGAGTTTGCTGCTTTTAAAATCTAATTGTGATCACACATTGACGCACTGCTCTCTCAGGTTCTCTTTCATGGTTGAAATGTAGAATTTCAACGAGTAACAAAGTTTAAACATATCCCAGTTAAGGGTCTGAAGAAAAAAAAAAGGGAAAGGAAAAGACAGGTGGGACGTGAGAGGCAGCGGCAAGGAGAAATGAGTGCAGGAGAAGGTGAATCTGATTTCTCCCAGTAAATTGGACTCTCCTGCTTTCTCTAATTCATGTTTCAGAGCTCCTGCGTCGACGTGGAGATGGAGACGGGGAGAGAAAAGGAGGGGAAGGCGGAAGACAAATCCATGCAGTGGGGGCCAGGGGGAAGCGGAGGGAGACTACGGCCGCTCTCCCACAGGCAGACAGCAATCAATAAATCAATGGGAAACTGTGGTTGGCTGGAGAAAGGCTGAGGCTGGAAGAGAGAGGCCGGAATCAAAGCAGCTCCGAGATGGATGGAGTGAGGAGAGGAGGGCTGAATCAAGAAGCATGCAGGAGGAGTTTGGAGGCAAACACTCCAAAGGTGGAGGTCCGAGCTCGGTTTGGGGCTGCCCTCCTTTTTCCCGGGCCCGCAACACATCCTGCCTGCCTGCCTGCCTGCATCGGGGCTGCAGTGATTGGGCTTGGCACACGGCGCTGGTGCCCCGCTGCGGTCTGACCAATGAGCCCAGTGAAGCGCGGCCGTATGCGGGGCCGGGGGAGAGCCGTAGGCCCCTCTGCCCGCTGGGTGCAGCCCGCTTGACTGGCTGCCTGCCTGCTGGCTGCTTGGACATCGATCTCAGTGGGCCGAGTCGTGCAGCTGGACGCACACTGAGAGCCGGGGCTAAATCTGGCTCAGGCTCAATCAACGCTTGCACCTGTCTTTTCCAAAGGGAATTAAACGTACGAGATAGAGAGAAAGAAAGAGTAATGGTGTGTGTGAGCGCATCCGTATGTGTGCGCGCATGTCGGTGAGTGCTTAAGTGGAGTTTCGAATTTACACGTGTAGTTGAATGTTTGCGAGGAAACAACCTGGATTTGTCTTTCGCCCACATGCAGCAGCTGGAGGTAGAGCTCTATGAATGCTGGGAGAAGAGCATTCACTCTCTCGCTGGAGCGCGTCAAATACTAGATGACATATACCGGTGTTTACAAACCTCTATTCAGGAACATATTGTACATGAGAAAAACATGACGAAACATCATTAACTCATTCAGTACCAGCCAATTCTAGACCAAGTCTGAAAAGACGTTTAAAAACGTCTTTGGGAGTGAATGAGTTAAAAGGCAAACAAAGCGTATATATCATCAAACGACAATGGTCTCATCTGAAATTTGTCACACGTGGACTTTGTGCGAAATCTGGGACTATTTATGTTGCACACTAAGCTGTTCCGTTGTACGGATGGCAACAGGTGGATACAGAGGTTCAAAGGACCTTGTTCAAAATGGAGAGACAAGAACTCACGCTAATGCGGTCAAATGTGCGATGGTGTGAATGCCGAGAGACAAGCCACTCAACAACAATTCACTCTAAAGATGAACAATACAAAAAAAAGTATGAATATTCCGTGCATTGACACCAACCATTTCAAAAATGAATAAGGTGGTGTAACCTGTATGATGGCCTTCTCTCAAATTGAGATGAAAATTAAAAGCCTGACACTGTCACCAGCCCCTACTTGTGTAAATAAGGCACGCCGAGAGGAAATCATGGCTGAGGGGTTTAAAATGCTGCCTGTGAGCAAAAGGCCACAAGTTTGATTTGCCTAACCCGCAGCGGTACGAAAAACGGAGATGAGATGAACCAGGCAGCTTACGCACTCAATTTTCTTTGGAGGTGTTGGAAAGTTTCTCTCGCTCGATGCCAACTGCGTCGTCACAAGCAGTGTTGGGCGAGCTACTTCCCAACATATTCAAAAGTTCACCAAATATTTGTCACCATTTGCACGATGGTGGAGTAGTTGGAGGAACCCAAAAAGCAGGGAGGACTGACCAAGTTGTATTTAACAAAGTACAAACAGGAGTACACTGGAAAACGACTAACTACAAGTGCAAAAAAAAGTCCTGGAAATCACAAGGAGACAAAGGAACAAAAGAAACCTGTGACAGAAAACAAAACGTGACAGGAGCGGAGCACACAGACAATCACATACTCATAACTCACAATGACCCAACCAAGACCGACAGAACTCAGGGAACTAAATACAAGCAAAGTGACGAGACACCGAGAAACACCTGGACAAGACATGAAGGGTTGAGGGAGCTGATTGGTTAAACGCAAGGGACTCTGATAACGAGAACAGGTGGCGACAAAAAGGGCAACAAAACCAAACGTGACCTCAACAGAAACATAACAACATTAATCCTCAAAAGCCATAACTGACATTAACTGTTGATTAACCAAACAAACACACTAAAAGTGAGTACAAGCGCAGGCAATGAATGACAGTCAAATAATGTAACAGAAGGATGACTGAAAACAGAAACACAAGCCACAGCGACTGAGAATTTTAAAATGCCAGCCAGAGACTTTTTACTCGGCTAGCGACATTTGAGGCTTGGTCATATGGCACAAAAGGCCACAGTCAGTTACCAGTCTTGCTCCTTTTTTCATTTGATTGTTAAGGCTGAGAATTTTTTTTTTTCAGGACGATATTCACATTAATCGCATTTACACAACTGCCTTAGCATTGGGTAAGCGATTGACTTACGTGCTCCCTAACTCGCATACAGATTTGGGTTACGTTGTTAACCGAGGACCTCCTGGGCTGTCAACAAATGACGTACAGTTCTGCAGTGTACGTCATTTGTTGACATTTATTTCACACGCGTGAAGTTAATATTCATGCGTGTGAAATAATTTCATTTGACAATTTCTTAAAGCGGGGCGGCCCGGTGGTCCACTGGTTAGCGCGTTGACCTCACAGTGCAGAGGTACCGGGTTCAATTCCAGCTCCGGCCTTCCTGTGTAGAGTTTACATGTTCTGCCCGGGTGTGCGTGGGTTTTCTCCGGGTACTCCGGTTTCCTCCCACATTCCAAAAACATGCATGGCAGGCTGATTGAACACTCTAAATTGTCCCGAGGTCTAAGTGTGAGCATGGATGATTGTTCATTTGTGTGTGCCCTGCAATTGTCTGGCAACCGGTTCAGGGTGTCCCCCGCCTACTGCCCAAAGACAGCTGGGATAGGCTCCAGCACCCACCGCGACCATTGTGAGGATAAGCGCATCGGAAAATGGATGGATGGATGAATTTCTCAAAGCTTCATTGTTTGGGTTGATTGTTTCCAACCCTATACGGTAAAAAAGATAAAGAACAATCCCAGGTGAAGGCGATTTCATAAGGGCATGTGACCTTTCCTAACTCTTAAAGTGAACTCTGGGATCCTTAAATTTGTCGGTAGCCCAATGTGGATTTCGATTGATTACATAGATACTGCAGTGGTAGTTATTGTCCTGTTCGAAAGTCATAAAAGTTCATCAATCATTGAACTTTTAGGGGGGTAGTGTGACTTGTCCTTTGGGTTTTGTATTCTTGACACTTGACTTTTACAGCTCAGGAATGTGTACCTGTAACTTTGAGCTCCTGCAAAAGGTCCAAGAATAAGCCCTTTGGGGTACATTAGTGTTGAGTGTACGGTACGGAGCAAAAACTAGATTGTTGTGACAGTGTTTAGTTCACATGTTCACCATCCAAAACAATCTTTTACATCCTTCATCTTCTTCCCTTGACCTTTCCTTGTTTTACTCTTCCCTCTCCCCGCCGATCTTTTTTCCCCTCCTCCGTCCACCACTTTCCTCCCTTGCTCTCCTCTCTGGGGTCCCATCCCGGATAGGCCGCTCCCACCCAGACACAGATGGCCCCCCGGATCAGATTTATCAAGGCCAGAGGAGCCCTCTGCAAAAGGTCACTCTCTTAAAAGCTGACCGATCAATGGTCCAACTCTTGATACTACGAGCGGCTATGTTTTTTCCTCTCACATGTTTGACCATGAGGGTGTATCTACATGCATGTCTTCTTAGGTGTGTGTGTGCGCGCGCACCTGCCTGACAGCTCGGGGCGTTACTAATCGAAGGTGCCATTCGTCAGACGCTCCCTCTTAACGACCCGGCCAATCTCTAATAGTGCAACCTTATTGAGGCGCTACTAAATATTTCAGCGAGTCATTAGCTCATTACGCGTCATTATCTACTGCCCGTCTGGATTAGCTGCCAGACTTTTAGCAACTTCTCCGTGGGAAATCAATAATCGGTACACACTTTCAATCGTCACCGGGGCCCGATGCAAATTCGCACAATGAAGCTATTGTACACATGCATGGGCAGGAGTCGTGTTGGCTTATCCAGTCAATGTCCGCTCCTGAATTCGAGGCCTTTCCATCAGTTTTATTGTACTACTACGCATCCAATGCCCTCCCGTCAATCCAAAGTCCTCCAAAAATCCCTTGACCAATGCATGCATCTCACCTATCTGTCCATCCATCCAGAAATGTCTTGACAAAGGATGGTCAGTTTTGAGTCGCATAGTCACTCTATTACAAACATACGTAACATCGCCTTAAGGGCAAATGAGCAGAAAACATCGTTAACCGGCAAGCAGCGCTATGGCCTCGCTGTGTATTAAAGCACGTTTAAGAGGTTGCATTCGGGCGTCGTGCTTGTCTTCTTATAAAGTGGGTCAAACAGAAGCGTCAAATTCCCAGTCCTCGCTGATGTGTGCATGCGTGTGTGTGTGCTTGCATGCGTGTATGTGCGTGAGCGCAGCCCTTACCAGGCGCCATGTCTTTGTTTTTAAGGGTCACGTTCCAAGGTCAAGGACTCGTGTGTGTGTGTGTGTGTGTGTGTGTGTGCGTGCTGCTGCGGAGCTGTTTAAGGGCAACCATGAAACCTCTTTGACACACTTTCGGACTCACTCAACAATGGGCGGCGTGCGCGTGCTTAAGCGCGTGACTAATTTCTTTTAAGGCACTGTGAGATTGGGAGACTTCATGCCAGAGGGGGGTGGTGGAGGAGGCTTGTTAAGGAGTTCAGAGGTCAGGCCGTCCTCAATGGAGCCACAAAGCCGCCAATTAATAACACAAACAGAACCTTGCAAAAGCACACATGAGCACAAAGAGGAGATGTCTATTAGAAGCTCAAGCACGTTCAGTTTAAGGTCATCGTGAGGCTTATGAGTGATATGTCCCAAAAATGGAATTTATATCATTCATCTGTCTTTGGGCTTTGATTTTCACCCTCTTCTTTGAAACAGAAGCTTTATCATGACCATCACAATGAATTTTGACTTGCGGATTCCATCATAGTTCATCAAAGTATAAGACCTGGAATTGGCTTGCTTCAAGCTAAAACGTCATGTACGAGTCTGCGCAAGTGTCCTTGAGACTTTTTGGTGCGCCCTTATGAAAGAAATGTCCAGTCAATTTCATGTCAGTCTGTCAAACCGGTGTTAAGGGCAACATTTTTTCAGCTTTCAAATATGGGGGCTTTTTTTTTTATAGATGTTGAGGTCCCCAGAAACCAAACAAGCAAAATTCCAAGAAAAACAGGTGAAGATTTCCACTTTGTTGGAAGCACAGAGCTTGTTTCAATCAATGTGATTCTGAATATGCGCGCGTGTGTGTGGGTGTGTGTGCATGTGTCTATTACAATGGAACCTGGAAAAATCCTCCTCCAAAACTCTCAGTGAGAGTTCAGATTTTTCTTAAGCAATTGTGGCTTCACCCCCCTCCCCTCGAAATAACTGTTTTCCAAGATTCATAATGATATATTTTTGAAGAACTATGGATGGAATGCAGTCTCCACTAGCAAAAATGCTTTCATTGTCTTTAGCTGTATTCGTTGTTTGCACATTCTGGGATCTGCGTCCGCAAGTGGAAGCTGGATGCCTTGTCCAGCATCACCCACGAACGTCTTGGTACTGAAAGATGTGCTCGGCATTGCTTTCTTTGATAGTCAGGTAGGTGTAAAATAATACTTCATGCTCAGGATAGGTTGAAGAAATCATGTCTAACACAATAGTACGACATTGGAGTTAAAGAATGGATAATGTGTCTCCTTTAAAATATGAAACGCTTCATGATGGACACAGATTGACCCTGGGATAGATTATTTCCTTTGGGGAAAAATTGTTTTGAGGTTGACCAGCCTCCTGTAAATGGACTTTGAAAACATGTCATCCAATATTCCGACCTTCTGATTGCAACAAACCTGTTAGCTCACAGTTTAACACGTGTCAGAAAATCACCACCAGCTCTTTAATCAATAATGAACATACCCGCAGATGCACAGTCACACAATTCCAGCAGATCGAATTCTGCCTGATGCCTTTTTGCAGACACGGGCAGAGTTTGTATCCTGAGCCTCCTATAAGAAAATGTGTCCACCTTTCATTCTAACTCATCAGTCTTCCGTTTGGGCCCATCCCAGCATTCACACCTCACCTTTTTTTTTTTTTACTTCTTTTGTTCCACGTCCTGATTTATTTTGGCCCTGGAATCATGTGACCCTAAATATTGTAACTGACCCCGGGCGTATCGATCCACCCCGTGCCCCTCCCCAACGGCGGCCACATCCTGCCCCGCAATGAAATCCTCTGGAATCGTTCATCATCGACATCATCGTAGAGAAGAAACAGTGCTTTATTTATTTGTATGTTTGAACTGTGCTTTTTTTTCTTTTTATGATCAGAGGCTTTTCCAGTCCATCGATACTTAATGAATGAATGTTTATTCTCATTCATAGTATATTTTCATCACCTCATGCGCTTTTCCTCACAGTTGCTTTGGGGTATTATTAGAAAGCCCTTCTTGGAATCGCTGTGCAATTTTTGCAAGCGGGTGTATTTTGATCCTCCCCCCCCCCCACCCCAAAAGTAAAAATAAATAAATAAATTAAAATGACACCAGCTCTACCGATCGACACGAAAATGCATGGACACGTCTGTCATAATAGGACGAACAAAAATCAAAACTGAACAGTAAGATGGCCCTTTTGGTTTGATTCAGCCATTTTGTGAGAATTATAGAGGTCCAACGTACCAATACCATTTGCTACTGTGGAATTAAACCAAATAAGCCCCTATCGGAATACAGGTGACTGACAGATGGGCGACGCTGAACTGCCAGATTTCAGCCTGCTCATCTTGTGGAAGCACGGCATCAAAGTTTGATGATGTTTCTTTGAAAGACTAAAAACAAATTAACTCCCAACACCAGCTTCATTGAAACCAAATTGGGTATGTCCATGACAAATTCCTTTTTTGGGGAATTGTCCAATCAAGATCCAATCAGAAGTAAGAATCAATGACCAACGATTCCACACCAATAATGTTCCGAGACAGATCATTCGGTGTAATGTGGGAAATAATCGAATTCCAATTCTGCAATCGGTACAAAAAATATAATTATTGTCTTTGTTCATCTATCTATCGATGCTAGCGATGTGGAGCAAATAAATGATCTTGCACTACATGGCAGAGAGGACATCCACTTTTTGGGGGCTTTTTTTTCAAGCTGGTGTGTTGTGACATTTTTCAAATATGGCTCAATAAGGTGCCAAACTTTTTTTTTTGCCTATTCCATGAGAATGACATCAATGACATCATCGTCTGGTGATCATTTAGAATATTTCCCATGAAAGGGGAGCTGCGAGGACCTGGTCAATGCAGCTTCCAATTGTAATTTAGTTGAAGAGGTGGACTACATGCACTCTCATGGGCAATCTATGACCCGTGGACCGCAGGTTTCCCACCCGCTTATCTTAGTGTGTGTAATGTTTGTAAGATCAACGGGTGTGTGCGTCTAATGATGCTATTTTGCCAAGGGACAATACACCTTTGTCACTGCTCTTATGAGGGGCATTTAACTTGCTTTACCTGGCAGTCATCCTCATGTCTCATTCCCAAAGACAAGTGTGTGTGTGTGTGTGTGTGTGTGTGCGTGCGTGTGTATTTCGGAGGTGCACAAAAGTGTGGTTTTCATGTGAGTAAAGCATCAAGGGATCAATACATTTTGCGCATACCTCACAATAAGCGTGGGGTGAATGTGTGTGTGCGTGTGTGTGTGTGAAGACAGAGGCTAAATTGAAAGGAAATGATGAACGATGAGTCTGTGTCTCCTATTAGTATTATGCGCTTTTTTCCCTCCACCTTCATTGTCTGTTTCCTTCCTGTGTGTGTGTGTGTGTGTGTGTGTTTCTCGCCGCCCGGGGCTACACTTTTGTATTTATCTTTATCTGATGGGCCATGAGAGTGACATGAATGGAAACACCTTAGAAATGTGTAATATATCTTGACCACAACACTGAGTCTGTGCCTGTGTTTAAACGCGTGAACTTTTACACCTCGTTGAACTGTATGCATGTGCATGTGTATATGTGGGAAGGTGACGGTGATGGGTGAGGGCCAGGGGGAAAGGGGGGGGGCGAGTTTGAGGCCGTATCCATGGTAACATCCTATGGCCACCACCCCCACTGGGCCCTAAAAGACAAAGCCCTCACGCACGGCCTCTCTCTCTCTCTCTGACACACACACACACACGCACACACACACAGCTAGTGAGAGAAGGCACTTCAGGGCCAGCTGAGCCAGATCAATATTTCGCCCCATTTAAAGAACAGAATTCACAGAATGGATGTTTATCGCTCAGACTGCAGACTAGCTTTAGACCTTGGATTTTTTTTTACCCATTGAGCAAGCCCTCTACAAAGTGGTATTTTTTAAATGTTTTTTAAAATACCAAAATAGTTGGATTTTTTTTTTTCCTCTGGACCAGCCCTCACAGCCCCCTGCCCGGATCTCCATCAATGTTTTCCTTTATTGTGCTTCCAGCCTCTATTCTCCTCTATGTGTGTGTGTGTGTGTCTGTTGCATTCAGCCTCTCACAGCGGCTCTGACCCCCCCTAAGGGCTCCACGGGCCGTGGCCCGGTGGGCCCCCGTAGCTGCCCTGGAGGCTTTGCGAAGAAGGGTGGGCTCCATCTAGCACCAGAGAGAGGGAACTGCAAGAGGAAGATTTCCTCCTCAAAGAAATTAAAGAAGACTTACGAAAATTGTACGCATTGCTCGAACAAGTCCAACGTATCCCTTAATAAGGTGCACATGAGACAATTTAAAACAAATCCATTGACAGGCCGAGGCACAAGTAAGAGAATGGCCCGAGGCTGACTTCCAGCATCCTGTTTGTGGAGCATCCGTGGGAGGTATCCGCATCCTTTCTGCTTGGATAACTTGACAGCCCAGTTGCATTTCATTAAACGCATCCCACATCTGTCACTGCCTGCCCTCCTTTTCCCATCCAAAATGGAATGATTCATTATTCCTTCATTTCTGTTGCTGTGGTATCTTCCTTCGGTCCTGCGCGGTGGCCATTTGTGACGAGGGGGAGAAAGTGATAATTGATTTCCTCCTGCAGCATGACGGCGGGTCATGAGTGAACGATTGGAAAGGGGGGATTTTACCTGAGTGTCTGCATTCTCTACGTAATCCACCTCCATCATCTCCCAGCCGTCGCCGGAGAGACGTGGCAGATTACTGAGTAAGACTCGTTGCTTGTTAACACTCAGCTGGCCTGTCAAGTGCTCTTGAGCGCAACACAGATGGACCCTAATGAGTGGTTTTCTGACACAAGACTTTTACTTTCAATCAGGCGAACACTTAAGCCAACAGCATGATTCAAAATACAGCGGTACCTTGATTTGGGAGTTCAATGTGTTCTGTGAACAAGCTTTGAACTTAATTTCTTAGTATATCAAAATCAATTTGAAGTGCATTGAAATTCCATTCATCCCTACCAGCCCCCAAAAGCATCACGATTTTTTTTTGTCAGGTATTTTTTCATAAATAAACTCGTCAAGTAACACTGTACGTGAAATGCATCTTCCGTCATAGGTCAAATACCCTCACAGCATGGGCGATTTCAGTGATTCAGAAGTTGGAGTTTGGCAATGGTTTGAAAGTGGCAGATCTTCACCGAGCCTGGACGTAAAGTCATGGGTGGAGAAATTAATGCAGGGGCTGTTATTGTATAATTAGCTGCTTTGTTTGTCACATTGCAGTCTACTGTCACTTTAGTGACTCTCTATTCATGGTTGGCGCGTAAACAAAAGTGTGCTCCAAATGAGTACAAATGAATCGTTTTGGGTACCGTTCACTGTTCACACTTTAGAACAATGTAACCCCCCCCCCCCCCAAATTAATGAAGTGAACTGAACAGTGCTGTTCTGTTCTGGTGGAAACGGGGCTTTAAAGAGCCGCCAGAGTGACCGAACATGTTCGGTAATGGTTCACTCCAACAAACAAAAGCCAATGACTGTTTGGCAATGCAGATCGATAGCTACATTCTGTTCATTATGAAGTGGAATTGCATTTCACCGGGTTAAAAAAAAAAAAAAAAAAAAAAAAAAAAAAGTTTATTTGCAGTAACAGGGACATTGAACATTACAAAAAAATCCTTTGTGCTTTTTAAAAGCTAGTTTTGATTTGTTTTCAGAGCGGGTTTGTTCGTTGAAGTACTTTTAGTTTATTTTCAAACATTCTTCATTTCAGTTGAGTTTTTAGAAAAAAAAAATAAAACCAATCCTAAAACTAGGATTGGTTTTATTATTTTTTTCCGGTGTACTTGTGTGCAAAATTTAAAAAAAAACATTGGATTTGTTTTAAATTGTCTCATGTATGTCGGGCTGCAAGATGTTGGGAAAACATGCGATAAGGGTATTGAGTATTGCGATATCGATACAGGATATTTCGCCCCTACCTAAAAGAATGACATTTTTAATATCGAATGAAAGAAATACAAAAGTCAAACAAAAGCATTATTGCCGTGTTTTGTTGTTGGTTTATTTTATTTTTTTAATCAGACAAAACCACTCAAACACAAACACAAAATGAGATCACTTGCAAGGAGACTCAGTCAGCCAAAAGTCGCGCCTGGACGCTCACACGCACACGCAGACTAAGCGGTCAAAATGGGCAAACTCAACTCCAGCGCTTGATGTCATTTACTAGGCCACACCCCTTAAAACAGGAGTTGCAAACTCCAGTCCTCGGGCGCCGCTTTCCTGCATGTTTTCCACCTCTCCCTGCTGCAACACGCCTCATTCAAACACTCAGCTCATAGGCAAGCTTTGCAGGAGCCTGATAACAATCCTGATCATTTAAATCTGATGTGCCCGCTGGCCACCCGGCCCCCCCGTCCCGAGGGGAGTTTGACACCACTGCCTTTAGGAGTGGAGTTTGGCTATTCAGAAAAACTCTTTATTTCTTTCCATTTTCCTTTCTTATGTTTTATTTCGTTTTTTTTTTTTTTTTAATACAACATACCGTAGTCACAATAGCTTCAGTGTCACTTCAACTGGCTGAATGCTGTCCTTTCACTTACGCTTCCTAAATGTGTGCTCTCATCCCTGAAGGAGGCCTTAATTTGGTGGTTACATTTTCCTGAGTCTTCTTGTGACAAACGTGACCTTTTGAGGCCAACGTGCGCTCTTCCCTGTGTGAGTAAGTGATCAACAGTGCGTGACTGGTTAGCCTCTTCCAGTTCCAAGTTTGATCTGTACGGACCGCTCTGTCTCTTTGTCTATTTGTGCCGCATGGGCTTCCTCCATCAGTCGCTATCAAGCTTTGTCGGGCATATACAGACACCGTCCTATTTGAACATGTGTCATGCACACACACACACACGAGCATACATGTACAGACAAATACACGGAGAGACAGAGGCAGGAGGTGGTGGTGAAGTGTCAGGCTCAAGGGACAGAAGGAGATGGGGGCAGGGGTTGTGTGACAAGAGGATTGGGACGAGCAGCCAGTTGTGTTTCTTAGTGGCGGTGAGGTTTCCGCGTGTGCGTGACACAGGCACCTCGAGGTGATGCGGAGACAGCCGGCAGCCGCCTGTAAATAATGTGTCACCACTTGCAACCCCCCCCCCCCCAAAAAAAACCCCAAAAAACAATGAAACTCTTATGGAGGTCACATTTGCACTTGATGGTCGCAGTGAGATCATGGCAACGGCATGATGGGAGGTTGTTTAATGGCTTATGGTGATTGGTGGTTGAACTGCATATATGCGAGTTAACCCTGCATTTGAATCACAGTGAACGGTTTGGAGTTCCAAAGTCTTGGTGACAAATAATTGTAAGAGTAAAGTTAACCCAGACACCGCTGTGGGAGACTTCAGTTTGGCATCCTTGATTGTATTTATGGTTAGCAGAGTACAGAAGGCTGAGTAAGAATGCACATGACACTTTTCAGATTTTGAAAACTGCATACAATGCATTATAAAATGCATCACTTGGGGAATTAACAATCGTATCGGGATGATTTATGCACGATCTACAATCACGCAGTTGGGATGATTCATTTGATTTTGTTTATTTTGCTTTGGATTTTAGGATTAATTCTCTTTCTGTTGTCAGACAGAGCGACAAGGAATTTACAGTGAACTCCCCTACATAGTGCCCCTCAGCGTTCAGACCGAGACACCACGTAACCAAAATGCCCTGTTACAAGCTATGCAATGGACGGTCAAATGTCAGCAATGAAGACAAGCTGTTTCTATAAAAAGTGTTAAATTGGAGTGAAACGTATTGCCATGGGAAAAGGATGTGTTGTATGTTCTTGAACAATGTTTGATTAAACTAAAACACATTTTCATCACACCTGCAATACCAAGATTGCCATAAGGCACTGATAACAAACGGATGCTTTTGTGCTGCGTCTCCAAAAACGTATATAGAACTTCGTACCTGACATGTGGCGTGAGTCACTGTGTCATTTATTAGCCTCCATCTTGTCCTGCACTATAGGACGACACAGTCAAGCCAAGCAATCACACTTGATTGGTTTATGGCTCGCACATAAACTCTTGAATCACTGACATTTTACAATATGAGGGCGACTCTTTGAGGCCATCTCTGCTGGGTGTGTGTAATGTGTATGAGACAGCAATGAGAGAAACTAATGTGTGTGTGTGTGTGTGTGTGTGTGTGTGTGCGTTGCAGCCAGTTGATTAAAGTGCTCTATATACAGTACACGCGAGCAGAGACACTGAAGGCATCTCACAAACAAGATTTATCCACACTCAAAGACGCTGCACGACGAAGACGAGGTGTCACTCCTACACATTTATCATACCTTCGTTCCAGGGCGAGCGCATTAGCTGAATGCTTGAAATGTAAATGTCGTACATTGCCATATGACACAATAGCCAGGCAGCGCACATGATCTTTTTAGAAAAGGAGACACTTTAGTGCACATAAATCCGATTAGGGGCGATTTGGAGATGGAACGAGAACTGAATCTAAAGCCGGCTGTTACCCACGAAAAAGTTGCAGTGTGAGTGAGTTGTCTCAGTCACTTTTATACTTATTGGTTTATTTGTCTCACTGTCTGAGTGCCTTCATAGTGGAAATACATTAAAACAATTACAAGTTGAGGGCAAAATTTTAGCCTAGTGGTTAGAAAAAGCATGGAAATGCTAGAGTGGGCTACCTCTACTTTTGCCATTTTAACATTTGGTGCAGAACTGAACAGAGAAAAGGAATATACTTCAGATGAATGCTGTCTGGATCAAGCTTTAGTTCCAATTTTGAAATAGAGGAAGCAGTCTTAATTGGAGGTATTCAAAGAACTCAACGGGAAACGTTTCTTGAGAAATGAACATTCAAAAGCATGTGTTTTAGAAAGGGCATTGTCGATTTAACTAATACCTCCAATCTGGTCACATTGATTGCAGTTCAGGTGAGCTGACACTTGACTCTGATTAGCTTCTGGACAAGTCAAAATCCGAGGGGCTCACCTAAATCCTTCCATCCCCTGCACTGTGAATGCTCACAGGGCATATAATTGATTGTAAGGTATTTGTTTGAGCAAAATTGTCTCATGTCATTAATGAGGATCCGATTACATTTTTTGACCAATTTTTGTGTAAATCCAGGTCATTCCGAATGCAACTACGGATGCATCTGGCAAACAGCTTCACATGTATTTGGATCAAGAACAAGCAACATAAACATATTTATTGCGTTGCTGTCCACTGGGGAATATACCCCCACTGTCAGTGTGTCTCATCACGTCCATTTTCTCCGCTCTCAAGCCTTATTTCCCACCCCCCATCTCTCTTTTCCGGACATCTCTGTCCATCTCATCCCGTTTCCCCCCCCGCAAACCAAACATTCATCAATTACCCCCCATCCCTGTGCGTTATCCCTCCTTCAATCTTCCTCCATCCTTCCCGGTGGTTGGCTGCGGGCCACCCATCCCCGCGCCCGTCAGTCAGCCTGCTCCTGGTGGCTGAGCGTCAACTGACAGCTCCGTGAGTGAATCAATGATAATCTTCCACCTGTGAAATCCGATACTCGAGGAGTTGCCTCGGCGCAGCTCGTTGACACCTCAGCAGCGGGCTTAGCATTTTTGTAGTTCAGGTGAGGAACTGAGCATGCGGATGAGAGACAAAAGACGGTACGACTCTAATGTACATGCACGCCTGCTCCCTTACAAGCTTTTCTGCAACGTGCCAGGAGGACGACGCATACTCACGATCACTGCGGTGACTGCCGCAGAGGCTAAGGTCATCCGGTTTGATGTACAGGCCCACTTGTATGACAACCTTCATCTGACACCCGAGCCTTTTTTTTCCTTTTCCCTCTCCCGGGGAAAATAAGCAGAAAGAGCCAAAGGACGCAAAGAGGAGAAGCTATTGTTGGGATTGTGTCGTAAAAATAAAAGAGCCATAAAACTTATTATACTCTGTACGGCTGAGAATCATTTGTGGCTGTTCTGCAGTGTGAATTACTGTCTAGTATCTGGAATTGTCACTTTTTCGACTTGAAGCTGGATGCTTGGTAGTTTGGGACGACTGTCTTTTTTGAAAACGGGAGACACACAAACTGACAATTGGGCTAATGTTTTTTATTTTTAATTTGATATTATTAATTGACATTAAATTATATTAAATTATAATAAATAAAAATTATATTAAATTATAATTAATGTAATTTTTTTTTAAATTCCTCTTTCGATAAAAGGCAGCATTACATTACAACACACTTGGGAGTAAGTGTGATTCCAGTTCCGGCCTTCCTGTGTGGGGTTTGCATGTTCTTTCCGTGCCTACGTGGGGTTTCTCCGGGTAATCCGGTTCCTTCCCACATTCCAAAAACATGCGTAGTTGGTTACTGGAGCACTCTAAATTGTCCCGAGATGTGATTGCGAGCGCAAATGGCCATTTGTCTATGTGTGCCAGGTGATTGGCTGGCAACCAGTTCAGGGTGTCCCCCGCCTACTGCCCGAAGACAGCTGGGATAGGCTCCAGCACGTGAGGATAAGCGCACTAGAAAATGGATGGATGGATCTTTACAGTGGTATAGACAAAAAAAAAAAACCCAAAACAAATAGAAGAGTTTTTCAGTGAATAGATGAAGATAGGTTCCACATCAAAATATTTCCATTTCCCAAGAAAGAGCCAAAAGGACTCTTTTCATCGAAAAACAGTGTTGAGTAATGAGCACCTTCGTTGAGACTGCAGCAGCGCTATCTGGACTACACATGAAGAACCTTCACCTTTCTTCACGCCTCTTCATGCTTCCCACTTAATCCACTTTCCCTCGCGTGCAGGTCTCTGCGATACGATCTTCATCTGCTGTAATTATGGAGACCCCCAGCCCTAGCTCTCAAACCCCCCACCCACAAATACACACACAGTGAAGGTACTGCCCACTGGTGTAATTCATGCTGCTTAGGGGGTCATGGGGAGATTATGAGTGGGATCGATGAGTGTGATGGCTCCCACACACAAGTGCGTGGGCTCATCATCGATGAGGGCCTCCTCGGCTCCCCTCTCCAACTGAGGGACATCCTGCAGATAATGAGGACACACAAACGCCGTCGACGCTATCGACCACCTTTGCTTAACAAGGTACTTTATATATAGGGCCACTCCAGAGCCGTTCACCACCGGAAAAGTGTACTCCAAGACATCATTAGCACACAATAAGACGACATCCGAGTGAATTCTTCCTACTTTCCGATGGCTCTCAGAGACGCTTTCAGATGTTTTTCTTCTCGAATGGACGCACTGATGCATGCATGCACACTCTGGACACAAGTGTACACATATAAATACACAAGTATTAAAGAAGACACACACACGCAACCCAAATCACAAGCGTCAAAGGACCAGTAGCACTCAGCCAGAGGTGGGAGTAAGAAGAAAGTAAGTATCAAGTTGTCACCAAAATTGGATGGAGCAATTACAAATTGTGTGCGAGTAGGAATGCTTTTATTTGAGAGGATTATGACTCAAGAGTAACAGGTAGCCCTCCAAATAATTTTTTGCATAAGACCAAGTTAACAGTGATGAAAATATTCAAAGTATGGAGTTGACGAGTAGCGTTTTTTTTTTTTTTTAAACAATGCATGAATGTAAAAACAGACAAACGCCTAAACTGGGAATGTGCAACTATCACTTCAACTATAACAATAATGAATTCAATCTTGACACAACTACATGAATTAAGGCAACCCCAAATGCTCTTTAATTCCTTCTCTTTGTTGAAACTCGTCTGAAAGACCGACACCAGACCATGCAAAAATGCCTCAATTCCAAGGTGAGACTTAGACCCTTATAAAGTGGTTTTGAGATCAGTCTTGGTCTTGGCCACTTTGCACTCGGTATCTGTATTTGCATTGTTTGCCGCTACTAAAATTCATCATGATCTCAGTTTTTTTAATCGTCCCAAAACAGTCTCCGTTTGCGATACACACAACACAGAGCTTAGATAATTTTCAAGCATTTGGCTAGCTAAACTGAAGTTCATGTTGCTTAACTGTCTTGGTGGCTTTTATAATGACGACAACAGTGAGATGTCATTGCTGCTGATTCTCTTATCTTTGAGTTACACACCTTGCTCTGCCATTTTCTTTTTGTCTCCAAGAATACACATTTAATAACCTTTAGAGCTCCCCCCATGATACTTGCTTACTGAGGTAGCATCGTCCCTATGCATTAAAACATACTCGTGGGTTGCCAGATTTGTGCGCGATCGAAACAAAAAAACCAATAAATAACTCCATCCATCCATCCATCTTCTACCGCTTATCCGGGGCCGGGTCGCGGGGGCAATAGCTTTAGCAGGGAAGCCCAGACTTCCCTCTCCCTAGCTACTTCTTCCAGCTCTCCCCGGGGGATCCCGAGGCGTTCCCAGGCCAGCTGGGTGACATAGTCACTCCAGCGTGTCCTGGGTCTTCCCCGGGGTCTCCTCCCGGTGGGACATGCCCGGAACACCTCACCAGGGAGGCGTTCAGGAGGCATCCGAATCAGATGCCCAAGCCACCTCATCTGGCTCCTCTCGATGTGGAGGAGAAGCGGCTCGACTCTGAGCCCCTCCCGGATGACCGAGCTTCTCACCTTATCTCTAAGGGAGAGCCCGGACACCCTGCGGAGAAAACTCATTTCGGCCGCTTGTATCCGGGATCTCGTTCTTTCGGTCACGACCCATAGCTCGTGACCATAGATGAGGGTTGGAACGTAGATCGACCGGTAAATTGAGAGCTTCGCCCTTTGGCTCAGCTCCTTCTTCACCACGACAGACCGATACAACGTCCGCATCACAGCAGACGCTGCACCGATCCGCCTGTCGATCTCTCGCTCCCTCCTGCCCTCACTCGTGAACAAGACCCCAAGATACTTAAACTCCTCCACTTGGGGCAAGATCTCTCCCCCGACCCGGAGGGGGCACTCCACCCTTTTCCGACTGAGGACCATGGTTTCAGATTTGGAGGTGCTGATTTTCATCCCAACCGCTTCACACTCAGCTGCGAAACGCTCCAGTGAGAGTTGGAGAGCCCCGTTTGAAGGAGCCAACAGCACCACATCATCTGCAAAAAGCAGGGATGCAATACTGAGGCCACCAAAACGGACGCCCTCAACGCTTCGGCTGCGCCTAGAAATTCTGTCCATAAAGATTATGAACAGAATCGGCGACAAAGGGCAGCCTTGGCGGAGTCCTACCCTCACTGGAAACGATTCCGACTTACTGCCGGCAATGCGAACCAAACTCTGACATCGGTGGTATAGTGACCGAATAGCCCGTATCAGGGGGTTCGGTACCCCATACCCACGAAGCACCCCCCACAGAACTCCCCGAGGGACACGGTCAAACGCCTTCTCCAAGTCCACAAAACACATGTAGACTGGTTGGGCGAATTCCCACATACCCTCGAGGACCCTGCTAAGGGTGTAGAGCTGGTCCACTGTTCCACGGCCGGGACGAAAACCACACTGCTCCTCCTCAATCTGAGGCTCGACTTCCTGACGGACCCTCCTCTCCAGCACCCCTGAATAGACCTTACCAGGGAGGCTGAGGAGTGTGATCCCTCTGTAGTTGGAACACACCCTCCGGTCCCCCCTTTTAAAAAGAGGGACTACCACCCTGGTCTGCCAATCCAGAGGCACTCTCCCCGTTGACCACGCGATGTTGCAGAGGCGTGTCAACCAGGACAGCCCCACAACATCCAGAGCCTTGAGGAACTCCGGGCGGATCTCATCCACCCCTGGGGCCCTGCCACCGAGGAGCTTTTTAACCACATCGGTGACTTCAACCACAGAGATAGGAGAGCCCACCTCAGGGTCCTCAGACTCTGCTTCCTCCAAGGAAGACGTGTTGGTGGAGTTGAGGAGGTCTTCGAAGTACTCTGCCCACCGGTTCACAACGTCCCGAGTCGAAGTCAGCAGCGCCCCATCCCCACTGTACACAGTGTTAGTGGTGCACTGCTTCCCCCTCCTGAGACGTCGGATGGTGGACCAGAATTTCCTCGAAGCCGTCCGGAAGTCGGCTTCCATGGCCTCACCGAACTCTTCCCACGCTCGGGTTTTTGCCTCGGCGACCACCGAAGCTGCGTTCCGCTTGGCCAGTCGATACCCGTCAGCTGCCTCTGGGGTCCCACAGGCCATAAAGGCTCGATAGGACTCCTTCTTCAGCTTGACGGCATCCCTTACTGCTGGTGTCCACCAGCGAGTACGAGGGTTGCCGCCACGACAGGCACCAACCACCTTACGGCCACAACTCAGATTGGCCGCCTCAACAATAGAGGCACGGAACATGGTCCACTCGGACTCAATGTCCCCCGTCTCCCCCGGAACATGGGAAAAGCTCTGTCGGAGGTGGGAGTTGAAACTCCTTCTGACAGGGGATTCTGCCAGACGCTCCCAACAAACCCTCACAATACGTTTGGGTCTGCCAGGACGGACCGGCATCTTCCTCCACCATCGGAGCCTACTCACCACCAGGTGGTGATCAGTTGACAGCTCCGCCCCTCTCTTCACCCGAGTGTCCAAAACATGCGGCCGCAAATCCGATGATACAACCACAAGGTCGATCATCGAACTACGGCCTAGGGTGTCCTGGTGCCAAGTGCACATATGGACACCCTTATGTTTGAACAAGGTGTTCGTTATGGACAATCCGTGGCGAGCACAGAAGTCCAATAACAAAACACCACTCGAGTTCTGATCGGGGGGGCCGTTCCTCCCAATCACGCCCCTCCAGGTCTCACTGTCATTGCCCACGTGAGCATTGAAGTCCCCCAGCAGAACAAGGGAGTCCCCAGCAGGAGTACTCTCCAGCACACCCTCCAAGGACTCCAAAAAGGGTGGGTATGCTGAGCTGCCGTTTGGTGCATATGCACAAACAACAGTCAGGACCCGTCCCCCCACCCGAAGGCGGAGGGAAGCAACCCTCTCGTCTACCGGTGTGAACCCCAATGTACAGGCACTGAGCCGGGGGGCAATGAGTATGCCCACACCTGCTCTGCGCCTCTCACCATGAGCAACTCCAGAGTGGAAGAGAGTCCAACCCCTCTCGAGAGAACAAGTACCAGAACCCAGGCTGTGTGTGGAGGCAAGTCCGACTATATCCAGTCGGAACTTCTCTACCTCACACACCAGCTCGGGCTCCTTCCCTGCCAGAGAGGTGACATTCCATGTCCCAAGAGCTAGCTTCTGCAGCCGAGGATCGGACCGCCAGGGTCCCCGCCTTTGGCTGCCGCCCAGCTCGCATTGCACCCGACCCCTTTGACCCCTCCCACGGGTGGTGAGACCATGAGAAGGGGGACCCACGTTGCCTCTTCGGGCTGAGCCCGGCCGGGCCCCATGGGTGTAGGCCCAGCCACCAGGCGCTCGCCAACGAGCCCCACCTCCAGGCCTGGCTCCAGAGGGGGGCCCCGGTGACCCGCGTCCGGGCAAGGGAAACTGAGATCCTTTAATTTTTTTTTATCATAAGGGGTCTTGGAGCCGTGCTTTGTCTGGTCCCTCACCTAGAACCTGTTTGCCATGGGTGACCCTGCCAGGGGCATAAAGCCCCAGACAACTTAGCTCCTAGGATCATTGGGACACACAAACCCCTCCACCACGGTAAGGTGACGGCTCACGGAGAGGCCAATAAATAACTGTCTTTCAAAAACAAGGGAATGCTTGCAAAAAATAACAAAAAGTTGTGCATCTTAATTGGATCCTCATCTCAGAATTGATCACACGCTGGCAAGGTCACACACCTCCACAATAACCCCCCCCCCCCCCAAACAATCTGCTGACTCACTAATAAAGACAAGAAACACAAAATGCGGGCCTTACATTTTGGCCGAAATCCTCCTAAGGCTGTTAAAATAACTGATTGTGTAAGTGATTCCCAGCTAACATGGCAAAGCACAGGGCAAGGATGAATCCCAATAAACGTGTCACAAACACACACAGATACAGTCTGCCTCGCCACATCGGAGTGGGCATTTTTATGACATTGTTACAGATGATCATCGTTCAGAGTCCATCCCATAAAAAATAAAAATAAAAAAATACCCTCCATGTGGTGAGAGTCAAACAGGTTGCTGTGGGCAAATTGTAAAGCGCGTTGGTGTCAGTAATGCTATCATGGTGCAGATAATCATATAGTGTGTGTGCGTGCGTGCGTGCGTGCATGCGTGTGTGTGTGTGTGCGTGTGAGAGAGAGAGAGAGAGAGAGAGATGTATGGATGGACTGCGGCCAATGGCCAGACTAGTGAAGTCCAGATCAGGTTTTGGCTTGCTGCTGGGAACATGAAAGAGTCTCTTGGGTGGGAGATGAGATGAGAGGATGACCTCTTCCACAATCAAATGTCCTTACGACACCATCAGAAAGATCACGGACATCAAAGGAAATGCCCAGTGGAAAAAAACCCATCACGTGAAATATCATATCGAACGATGTAAATGTTTTTATTTATTTTTTTATGGGGGAGTGCTCGTCTCGTAAACATGAAGGATGCGCATTTGACGAAGTGCGAATGCAACAACGCCAACACTCACAAATTCAAATATTGCAGAATAAAACTCTGCTCAACATACAGTATATATGAGTACTGTAAGAATGTGTTATGGGATTTTAGGTGTTGGGATATTCATTTTAACACTGGAGCCTTTCAATCAATTAATTTATTTTTTGGGGATAATATTAAATACATTGTATTGTATCTTTTGTAAATGTTTTATTTGTATTATCAAAATTACAAAAGTTATTTATCATCAAATTTCTTCAGACTTAAATGGCATTTTGATTTGCATTTTATTAAAAATACATTTTACTGTACTTATTTCAATATCAATCAAAATATGATTTACATTTTCTCAAACTGATCAAGCCTCCTCTGATGACAATTTGCTGTTGACCCGTCTAATTTGAGTTTTGAGGAACGTCAGGGAATGAATGAAGGCAATGCTTTCAGAAGAAGAAGAAAAAGATATGACTCCATTATTACCTTTGGTGGTTTGAGGGTGTGGGGGGGGGGGAGCTTTTAGGTGTCTGCTGTTTTCGCATTAAAGTCAGCAAAGAGATGGTTTGCATTGTGTCTTGCGTCACCCTTTAGTTAGTACCACAACACCATGGATGGCACAGCATCAGCTTGATGTCAGTTTGAGCTATCTTGGGCCAGCCTTTACAACAATGGAAACACTCCAAAACAACAGTGTAACCTATCATGCCCTGCTTTTTTTTTTCCCTCCAAACAAACTCCTCAGGACGCACACAAGACACACAATAGTGACGCCACATAGACCTCCAGACGTGGGGTTTGTACTTTGTACATCACGGTGAGCTGGTGGGGGTCCGGCCAGAAGACCACTCTTGTATTGACACGGTGTGCCCTTTCCATGCAGCAAAGCAGCGTGGGTCTGCCATGACAGGAACAGGGGCTTTCTTCCCCTAAAGGTCACCAATGTTGCCCACTGGCTTGGAAGTTCACCGGACACAAACACACTCAGACTTTCAGCGAAGCTAAAGGGACTATAGATTGTGAAGATGATGCCACGCACGTTTCATACGTTTGCATTTGAAACGTTTTGCATTGCATGTCAAAGCAAGAATCCTGAAGATTTGAATAGATTGCGCGAGCTTCTTCCATGTTCCAGTTATTATTGGTCCATGTGAGAGAAAGAAACTCAAGTTCTTCTGAAGGACTGTTGTTCTATTTGAGAGCAAGAAAAATATTGATTTTGAAATACGTCTCCTCCGAGAAGGTTTGCTGTAGATAAGGTCAAAGTCAGATTGGTAGGTCGTTGCATTTTCACCTGATTCCTGTTTTGGAAATTTGGTTTTGGAACAACTCAATTGATTTCAAGTTCCTCCTACTCATTGTTTGAAATCTGATTGGGAGACATTTTCAGGTTTCCAATTTAATGCCCCCTCCCCCCCAATATTGTTCTTTTTATTGTATTCTTATTTTTAAATTATTTTTATTTCATTAGTATTTCACTTTGTATCTTACTGTAATTTTAGGGACTGTATTTTCCGCACTATAAGGCGCATCTAAAAGCATTCCATTTTCTCAAACGCCGACAGTGCGCATTATAATCCGTTGTGCATTCTACATGGATCAATATTCTGATTTGTTGGACATAATATTTTAAATGTTCCGTAAAGCGCTCTGTTACAGCTGCAGCAGTTATGAAAGTGCTACATATATGTATTGTATTGTATTCCCTTTAGCATAGCTCCATCTACTGGATGCATAACGCAACCTCGGGCACTAATGTAGCTTCTATTGTATGTGCCCTATATATGAAAACCGTTTTAAAATAGGCCATTCATTGAAGGTGCGCCTTATACTCCAAAGTGCTTTACAGTGTGTGAAATACGGTATAAACATCAGATTGGTAGGCAACTGCAGATCACCATCTTTGACTTTTGAAGAACGATTTGTTCCATGTCAGAGTTAGAACCCAATTCATTTTCCAATATAACCAGCCAAAGAGGTGTAGATGAAGTCAAAAACTGATTTCAAGGTAAGTACAGTATGAAAACAACTTTTCAGTGGATCTTCTTGCAGGTGTTAGAAACTGGTATGCTAAGCAAGACCCCTATTGATTTTAAACAGCATCTGAACAAAGATGTTTGCCCTAACTGAGGCCAACGGTTAAATAGGTAGTTAATTGACGAGCACAATTTTCAAGCCATCGTTTTCAAGCTTCATGCGTCACTGTGCTCTCGCGGAGCAAGATCTCTCTTGATTTTATTGGACATCCATATCAGTGACGTTTGAGATTTTTAGGACAAGTACAACTTGGTAATTGCTAAGCCCAGCTTTTAACTGATATTTTTGGGGGGAGGGGGATTACAGTAACGGATTCCTTCTACATCAGAGTTGAATGTACATTTCTAAACACGTCAGTTAAAGAATGTGAATTAAACCACAGCATCAAAGTTAAGAACTAATTGAATTTCGACAGGCATCTAATGATGTTCCTTTAAAGGCATTAGGAGCACGACGGCCTCAATGAAGAGCGTTGATTAGCCAGACGGCCGTTTGTGTTTATTGAGAGGCACTTGATGAATGAGGAAGAGGAGGAGGAGGTAGAGGAGGGCCGAGAGTGAGAACTTATTGGTCTGAGTGATGCTGCCAGAGCCAATTTATTACGATTGGAGCTCTGTCAATCCCTGCTCATCTCCCGTAGCACTGGACCACTAATGGGATTAGTCCCTGTCACACGAACACACAAACATCCACGCATGTGCGCACACACACGGGTACGCATAGAAGCACGCACAGGCGTAGCACACAGCAGGCAGATGCACACTGCATGAACACAATGGCCACCCTCTGATATACTACCTCTGTGACAAAGCTCTCAAACTTACATCCCATAAATCCTTGGAGGTCACACCAGCGGCGCATAAAAAAAAATAACCATGGGTAGAGGCAAATAATCTCCAAAGCAAATATGGAGCTTTGCTGACCTTTCACGTTGGTATTTTGTCACGACACAAGATTTATGCAGTATTCACAGAAAGACTAAGGTGTAAAATAAATTAAAAAAGTAAAACAGCAAATAGCTATTATACAAATGTACAAATACTGTTGTACTACGACTACAACTAATAATGATATTAATACATGTCTTGTAACTCTGCTAACAAGAACACACACCTCTGAATTTGATCTGGTCCATCTCCAAAATGTATTTATATGTGAGAAAAACAAATTAATGAAAACAAACAGAATTTTAAATAATTTATTGAAATACATGCCCATTAATTAATGTACAGTATATATTAAGGTATATCCAAAAAATTGAATATACCTTTATAGAAAATACATGTTTCTTTATACACAGTATTTTGCTCAAAGCCTTATTTTGCACTGTCCTTTTTTTTCCTTCTTCTTCCCCTCTTCCTGGCCGCCTGACAATCAGTCGACTCCAAAAAGTCTGCAGCAAATATCCTCAAAGCGCCATGTAAGGGAATAAGGTTAATCTCAATTACAAAGTGGCCTCCCCTAAATAATTGATGGCACATTCTCATAAGGGATGAAGGAGAACTTGCGAAGGCACACGACAGGACAAAGCCGCGTGACGAAGAGCTGCGGCCCCCTTATATTATCTGATTGGACTGAATAGAGTTGAACAGCGGCCGGACACTTCTAACGCGTCTCCCGCCCCCTCCTCCCTTTAAACCCTCCACCCTCAAACATGTCCACTCCTCCTCCCTGCTGCCCTGAGTGAGCCGTCATTAGATTACACCAACGGTCATGACCGTAAGGATGCTCCATCACTTTCCAGTAAAGTCCATTCCCCAAGAGCAGCGGGAGGCCAAACGGCGGCTAGGAAAACTCCTTCAATCCCGACCTGGTTGCTTGTGTATTAAATCTGACAAGATGACACGGAGGCTTTACTCATGCCGAGTTCTACGGTTCACACTTTTCAGCCACAAAACACCAAGGAACACTCTTAGAAATGAGGCTATGGGACACACGGTCCAGCATGAAGTCTGTGTGTTAATACTGGCTTTTGGCATTCCTAGTGTTAATGGCCACCCATCGCAGCCTGCCTTGCAGCATTTTGGGATGAGTGTAATAGTAGGAATTACGTGTTGATAGGGCTGCAGCTATAGAATGTTTTGGTATTTGCATGTCCTACTGAAAATTCTACTGAGTCATCAAATATTCAAATAAAACTGTAAAAACAAAGTGCTAAAGACATTCATTCCCCTTTAAAGCAGGCAGGGATTCAAAGGAGGGTTTGGCTTTCACGCAGGGTCCTGATTGTTTTTTTCTTTTTCACAGTGGATATAAAATTGAGTAAACATTCAAATGTAAAAATGTGTGATCTCAGGTTTTAAAACAGTCAGGAGTTTCAAAGTATAAGTCAGTCATTCTAGGCAGACGCTACAACATATGCTCCATCGCAGCAGGGAGGCTAGCTTTACATACTCAGCGACCCCCCCGAACCTCACCCCCAACTCACACAACCACCATCTTCCCCCACCGAAGCAAAGACAATGGCCATTGGCTGCCTCTGACGGGATAACCTCACGGGTCGAGGGCGAGTGACCCCGCGGGCTTGGTGAAGAGTCAATTCTCACCGGTTCAAAGGTCGGGAGTAATGTCAGCACACCCTCCCCGCCACCACTGTAACACCAACGACCAATGAGCAGGCTCAGGAGAGTCATGGAAGGAGGCAAGTGGGGGATGAGTTGCGGGAGAGCATGCCTGGATGCATCCCGGTCGAACATCACTGGAAGAGTGTGAAGGCTTTGATTGGGATAAGGTGGTGATGATGATGAGGAGGAGGAGGAGGAGAGAGAGAAGGATCAGTCCAATGCCTTTGACCTCTGCACTGAACCCCTGATGAGTGCTCTCCTTCCTATATTGCAGCCAAATGTATCTTTCTGTCCATCCATCTATTAATCTATCCATCTGCCCGTCTGTCCATCCGTTCGTTCGCCCGCCAGAATGTGGATAATTGATGGATTTCTACAGGCTAGCAAGCTTCTTGCCGACAAAACATTTAGGGCCAATCTCAATTCTACCCCTGAACCATTTTAGCCCTCAGTTGTGTGCATTCACAAGAACAAAGGGGTGTCCCTTAAATCTCAGAGGGCTTGGTTTCACATCAGGAAGCGCTGAGATGTAGCCCGCAAACTTGCAAGGTGTGAAGAGACGTAGAACAAAAAAGTCATGCATACTGTATATGGTGATCATCTCGAATGTTTGCTAAGTGTGTCCGAGGGAAGAGCATTTGTAAAATGGCGTTGTGGTGAAAAATAATTGCGTTTGAAAATTCCATCTGGGAAATCTACTTTTATACGAAGCATAAGAATATTTGGGGCCATTTCCTTGTTCCACGTCCTGACCCGTTTCAGGACAAATCCATGTGCCATCATGACTCATGGTGAAGAGCGTATAAAATGAGAGCCAAAAATTAGAGCTTAGAGAAATTCTCTTTTCACAAAAAGAAGTGTCGGAAACATATGACATTACCGTATTTTCCGCACTATAAGGTGCTTCGGAGTATAAGGCGCACCTTCAATGAATGGCTTATTTTAAAACTGTTTTCATATAAAGTCGCCCCGCATTATAAGGCGCATAGAATAGAAGCTACAATAATGGCTGCGGTTGTGTTATGCATCCACTAGATGGAGCTACACCAAAGGGAATACAATACAACACAATACAGCTTTATTTATACAGTATAGAGGTTTCACAACCACTGCAGTTGTCACAAAGAACATTTAAAATACTACGCCCAAGAAATCAGAATATTGATCCATATATAAGGCGCATCAGATTTTAAGCGCGCACTGTCGGCTTTTGAGAAAATTAAATGCATTTAGGTGGGCCTTATAGTGCGGAAAATACGGTACTTCACCTTTTGAGAGTGAATACCAGGAAATTGAAGGACCGTGTAATACATAAGCACAGAGGGGAAAAATGCTTTGAAAGGTCTCATTTTTTGCCAGGGTGATATCTACATTTATGGGTTAATCTCCAGAAAGAAAACCATTGTTCCGTGTAACTATCCCATGTGCAAACGTGGACGACTGCTGCTTATACATATACAAATGTTTTTGTTTTTTGAATGTAGTTAGTGCAATTTACCTGTATATTCTGATGTGCCAAATAGTCCAGAAATGATAAATATTAAAGTGAGCAAGATTACCAAAGACAAATATCGCACATCATGCTTGACAGATTGTGATGTCATTTGTTTAGGAGTCTGATGACGTGGGTAGAAACATTTTTTTATAGTCTGCCAGATGGCAGGCATTTGAAACGTGTGTGTAGTGGATGTGTGCTGTCTCTGAGGATGTTCGGTAATCTCTTTGTGGCATGGCTGCCGTATACACGGTGTGGTGGTTTAGAGGCGATACCGCACAGTTGTGTTCTGCTGAATGGTGCAGTTCCCATACCAGACTGTGATCGAGTTTGCTGGGATGCTCCCCACTGTGCATCTGTGGGCATTGCTGAGCAATTTGGTTCCAAATGTTTTTAACGTCCTAAAAAAGTAGTCGCTGTTAAACCTTCCTGATGATGTGCTGTGTGTTGTCGGGTATTGTCAAATCATCACTGATGTGGGTACCGACAACTTTGAAGGTTTTCACTCTCTCCAGCGAGTCCCACTGATGACAAGCGCTGCGAGCTGCTCTTCCCTCTGCCTTGGGTCGATATTATCGCTTTAGTCCTTACAGAATTTCAAGAGAGATTTCTTTTTTTATAGTAGCAGGACACCAGCTGAGCCGCCTCATTCCTGTAGGCTGTCTCTTCTCCATTGGTGATCAGGCCAATGACTGTTGTGTGACCGTGTGATCAGCAAAATTCATAATGGGGGCTGTGATCCTGGGAGGAGACGCAGTCATGGGAGTGAGAGCCCACAGCTTTTTCATCATTGTTTAAAATGTATTTACTTTTTCAACTAAAACCAAATGTTTATCCGTGCAGTCATTGTCCTGACTTTGGGGGTACTTGCGGGACTTTTTTTGCGGCGAGGCAGGAGGCTAGGGGCATGCTGACATCAACCGCAGGACACTGCTAGCTGAATAATTGATGAAGACCTATTTGTCAGTGTCTCACATTCAAAACCAAAAATGGACACCGAACTGAACTTTATCCTTTTTACAATGTAACACATGACACCACATTACACTAAACGGCTGGAATATCTTTATCTGTGTTATATTTTCATATCTATGTGTGTAGGGGGTCTTTACATGTTCATGCTCTCTCTCTCGACAATGAAAATGTCAAGACCCCCCCCCCCCCCCACACACACACAATCATATACGCATGCATACATGAGCTGCACACAAAATGAGACAGAGCACACAATGCATTGGTACACCAAAGATTACACCAGCCACAAATACAGATGTGGATAGAATATGCATGATTGTTTGGTTTCTTTCATCCCACATGCACACATACTTCTATATACGTATATGTGCGTGTGTCTGTGTGCGTGTGTGTGTGTGCGCACGTGCACTCATGCAGGGCTTTCACAGAAGAACAGTGCGCCAGAGAGAAATTGAAATCAATACTTTGTGCTCCGTCATTTGTCACATCTTTACAAGGCTGAAGCCATCGCAGCGCCAGTCTATTCCACCTTGCTGTCATTTATCAAGTGACCCACCTTGCGTGTACACACACACACACACACACACGCACACACATGCACACACGCACACACACACACACACACAACAAACACACACAGCTTTTATTTGGACTCTCAGCCAAATATTTAGGCCACAGTGGACAGTGCATAAGCAGTGGAAGAGCCAGTATAGTTATTAACGGCCAAAGAGGCGAGATGAAGGTCAACAGTGAAGATTTCACTTTATGGTGGTTGATGTGATTGATTTGTATAGTCAAGAGCCACCAGTTACTTTTGCGACAAAACACTTTTCACTTTGGAGAGTCAACAATAGCCGCTTGTCCTTGATTCTGCCAGATTCTTGGCTAGACTTTGATTCTCTTGAGCGGGGTGAGGAAATACTTCTTTTTCACATCTCAACAGATTTTTGAAATGTGAGTCCCCACACATGGCGAGGAAAATTGCTTCTGAAAAGTGTTTTCTTACTCAAGTTTGTAGTGTACTTCAGATGATACAACACACATACACATACACACACACACACACACACACACACAAAACTACTTTATATTCCATTTTTGAGTCGCCCTGAGTTTATTCCACCCTGATCCAGATGTCTGTCAGAGTACCAGAAGTGGCAGCATCGCGTCAAATCGTATCCAGATCACCAGTAAAAGCAAAGAAGAAAAGGTCGGATGAAAAGAAGAATTCAAAGAAGCGAAGTTCACTGTGTGTTCACATCACAAATAGGATGTCCGTGGCTCAGCCGAGCTCATTATTAATAACACCCATTTGCTCATTGAGGATCGTTTTGTCATCTTAAATACTGCAGAAGTTTCACATTTACAGTTGTTGACCCTGCCAGTTTAACAGTCAGGTCAGTGAGGATTATTATTACAATTATTAACACACCCCACACAACAGGATAGTTGTGTGGGGTGTGTATAACACCCCAATAACACCCCACACTAAGGAAAATCTTTTCGAAAATGAAATGGAACGGAATGACGTCGCAGGAAGACAATGGGTGACGGAATAATACACGCTGATTGAGTTCATGAAATCACTTCCAAAAAGTGGGCCTGTCCTGAGAAACGGAAATCTGGCCACCTTTTTGTCGATTCACATTTGTAATGTTCTGTTGATTTTTCTGCCGCCACTGTCCAAGACCTTCACCACCAGGCTTAGACAACTAAACATCACACGGCAGACCGACACAAAGCGCCATCTACAGGTTCTAAAAATTGCAACACATCCACCACGGTGGTCAAAGAAATAAATAAAATAATCCCCCTCAACCCCACACTCCTCCTGCCGCCAATATTTACAGTGGGACTTTTAATCTGCCCTCAAGCCTGCTTCTGGCCATCTCCTAATGAGAGCTCCACCATTGATCACATCCTCTTGCCTTCGATTCTTATTGGTGACATGTGCTAATAAGACAGGGGTGATTAAATACGAATGGACAAAAACTGTTTTAGTGGGGGCTGCACTCAAAGGCAACTGGACGGGTTGCCTAAATGAGCACTGATAGGGGAATTACATCAAACAGTTATGACCTGAAGTACAAAAATTGTAATGACTTTGATTAAAAGGAAGAGTGACTGATAATCGGCCAATTAGGCGAAGAAAACAGATTCACAGTGCGGAAAAATCATGCACATTGCGGAGTGCCGCAAAAACAGACTCTAAAATATGCGCTCGTATGACCTCAGCTTCTTGTAGGTCACAAAAATGAACAGGCATACAGTAGCACAATAATCCTGTGCCGCAAAGGCGTCCAGTTGCGTTTTTTTTTCTCTGAATGTCCTGAGAATAAAACGACAGAGAGATGAATAAGAATATTTACAGGCAAATTCTATATTAATATGTGGACTTAATACTTGAACATTTGAAGAACATTTTCTTCCATCCATCCATCCATTTTCCGAACCGCTTGATCCTCACTAGGGTCGCGGGGGGTGCTGGAGCCTATCCCAGCCGTCTTCGGGCAGTAGGCGGGGACACCCTGAATCAGTTGCCAGCCAATCGCAGGGCACACAGAGACGAACAACCATTCATGCCCACACTCACCCAAAAATTAAAAACACGAATAAACATCCATTCATCTGTCCATCCATTTTCCGATCCACTTTATCCTCACAAGGGTCGCAGGGCGTGCTGGAGCATATCCCAGCTGTTTTGGGGCAGTAGGCGGGGGACACCCTGAACCGGTTGCCAGCCAATCACAGGGCACACAGAGACAAATGACCATTTGCGCTCACACTCAAACCTCGGGACAATTTAGAGTGTTTTTAGAATGTGGGAGGAAACCGAAGTACCCGGAGAAAATTCACGCAGGTACGGGGAGAACATGCAAACTCCACACAGGAAGGCCGGAGCTGGAATCGAACCCGGTACCTCTGCACCGTGAGGTCGATACGCTAACCACTGAATAAAAAGGCCAACTGCATCCATCCATCCATCCATCTTCTACCGCTTATCCGGGGCCGGGTCGCGGGGGCAACAGCTTTAGCAGGGAAGCCCAGACTTCCCTCTCCCTAGCTACTTCTTCCAGCTCTCCCCGGGGGATCCCGAGGCGTTCCCAGGCCAGCTGGGTGACATAGTCACTCCAGCGTGTCCTGGGTCTTCCTCGGGGTCTCCTCCCGGTGGGACATGCCCGGAACACCTCACCAGGGAGGCGTTCAGGAGGCATCCGAATCAGATGCCCAAGCCACCTCATCTGGCTCCTCTCGATGTGGAGGAGAAGCGGCTCGACTCTGAGCCCCTCCCGGATGACCGAGCTTCTCACCTTATCTCTAAGGGAGAGCCCGGACACCCTGCGGAGAAAACTCATTTCGGCCGCTTGTATCCGGGATCTCGTTCTTTCGGTCACGACCCACAGCTCGTGACCATAGATGAGGGTTGGAACGTAGATCGACCGGTAAATTGAGAGCTTCGCCCTTTGGCTCAGCTCCTTCTTCACCACGACAGACCGATACAACGTCCGCATCACAGCAGACGCTGCACCGATCCGCCTGTCGATCTCTCGCTCCCTCCTGCCCTCACTCGTGAACAAGACCCCAAGATACTTAAACTCCTCCACTTGGGGCAAGATCTCTCCCCCGACCCGGAGGGGGCACTCCACCCTTTTCCGACTGAGGACCATGGTTTCAGATTTGGAGGTGCTGATTTTCATCCCAACCGCTTCACACTCAGCTGCGAAACGCTCCAGTGAGAGTTGGAGAGCCCCGTTTGAAGGAGCCAACAGCACCACATCATCTGCAAAAAGCAGGGATGCAATACTGAGGCCACCAAAACGGACGCCCTCAACGCTTCGGCTGCGCCTAGAAATTCTGTCCATAAAGATTATGAACAGAATCGGCGACAAAGGGCAGCCTTGGCGGAGTCCTACCCTCACTGGAAACGATTCCGACTTACTGCCGGCAATGCGAACCAAACTCTGACATCGGTGGTATAGTGACCGAATAGCCCGTATCAGGGGGTTCGGTACCCCATACCCACGAAGCACCCCCCACAGAACTCCCCGAGGGACACGGTCAAACGCCTTCTCCAAGTCCACAAAACACATGTAGACTGGTTGGGCGAATTCCCACATACCCTCGAGGACCCTGCTAAGGGTGTAGAGCTGGTCCACTGTTCCACGGCCGGGACGAAAACCACACTGCTCCTCCTCAATCTGAGGCTCGACTTCCTGACGGACCCTCCTCTCCAGCACCCCTGAATAGACCTTACCAGGGAGGCTGAGGAGTGTGATCCCTCTGTAGTTGGAACACACCCTCCGGTCCCCCTTTTTAAAAAGAGGGACTACCACCCCGGTCTGCCAATCCAGAGGCACTCTCCCCGTTGACCACGCGATGTTGCAGAGGCGTGTCAACCAGGACAGCCCCACAACATCCAGAGCCTTGAGGAACTCCGGGCGGATCTCATCCACCCCTGGGGCCCTGCCACCGAGGAGCTTTTTAACCACATCGGTGACTTCAACCACAGAGATAGGAGAGCCCACCTCAGGGTCCTCAGACTCTGCTTCCTCCAAGGAAGACGTGTTGGTGGAGTTGAGGAGGTCTTCGAAGTACTCTGCCCACCGGTTCACAACGTCCCGAGTCGAAGTCAGCAGTGCCCCATCCCCACTGTACACAGTGTTAGTGGTGCACTGCTTCCCCCTCCTGAGACGTCGGATGGTGGACCAGAATTTCCTCGAAGCCGTCCGGAAGTCGGCTTCCATGGCCTCACCGAACTCTTCCCACGCTCGGGTTTTTGCCTCGGCGACCACCGAAGCTGCGTTCCGCTTGGCCAGTCGATACCCGTCAGCTGCCTCTGGGGTCCCACAGGCCATAAAGGCTCGATAGGACTCCTTCTTCAGCTTGACGGCATCCCTTACTGCTGGTGTCCACCAGCGAGTACGAGGGTTGCCGCCACGACAGGCACCAACCACCTTACGGCCACAACTCAGATTGGCCGCCTCAACAATAGAGGCACGGAACATGGTCCACTCGGACTCAATGTCCCCCGTCTCCCCCGGAACATGGGAAAAGCTCTGTCGGAGGTGGGAGTTGAAACTCCTTCTGACAGGGGATTCTGCCAGACGCTCCCAACAAACCCTCACAATACGTTTGGGTCTGCCAGGACGGACCGGCATCTTCCCCCACCATCGGAGCCTACTCACCACCAGGTGGTGATCAGTTGACAGCTCCGCCCCTCTCTTCACCCGAGTGTCCAAAACATGCGGCCGCAAATCCGATGATACAACCACAAGGTCGATCATCGAACTACGGCCTAGGGTGTCCTGGTGCCAAGTGCACATATGGACACCCTTATGTTTGAACAAGGTGTTCGTTATGGACAATCCGTGGCGAGCACAGAAGTCCAATAACAGAACACCACTCGAGTTCTGATCGGGGGGGCCGTTCCTCCCAATCACGCCCCTCCAGGTCTCACTGTCATTGCCCACGTGAGCATTGAAGTCCCCCAGCAGAACAAGGGAGTCCCCAGCAGGAGTACTCTCCAGCACACCCTCCAAGGACTCCAAAACGGGTGGGTATGCTGAGCTGCCGTTTGGTGCATATGCACAAACAACAGTCAGGACCCGTCCCCCCACCCGAAGGCGGAGGGAAGCAACCCTCTCGTCTACCGGTGTGAACCCCAATGTACAGGCACTGAGCCGGGGGGCAATGAGTATGCCCACACCTGCTCTGCGCCTCTCACCATGAGCAACTCCAGAGTGGAAGAGAGTCCAACCCCTCTCGAGAGAACTAGTACCAGAACCCAGGCTGTGTGTGGAGGCAAGTCCGACTATATCCAGTCGGAGCTTCTCTACCTCACACACCAGCTCGGGCTCCTTCCCTGCCAGAGAGGTGACATTCCATGTCCCAAGAGCTAGCTTCTGCAGCCGAGGATCGGACCGCCAGGGTCCCCGCCTTTGGCTGCCGCCCAGCTCGCATTGCACCCGACCCCTTTGACCCCTCCCACGGGTGGTGAGACCATGAGAAGGGCCAACTGCACGAACAAACAATTTAACTTCATCTTCTTCTGCTATTTTGAGTCCGATATAATTCAATAGTGAACAACGCTCTTGCTTAGATGGATCGGAATAATCCTCCGGATACTGACAAATAATCTCTGAAAACTTGAAGAAACTCCGTTTTAGATCAATCCTATACCCTGATTTCTACGACCCGTCTCTCTGGACCAAGGTGTATGCAGTATATAAAGAGCAAATTCGGAATTAGGAAATGTGCTTATGAAAAATGCAATGACAGAAACCCAAGAATCAAACCACCACTCAGAAGAAGCATTTGTCCATCAAACTGGACACACATTTCAGATCCTGAATTTTGTCCTCCATGTTTGTTTACTTAATGAAGGCCGCAGCAACATGAACTCTTTCATGCACACTGTAGTAACTGCTGTCCCTGAAAGGCTGAAAGGCTTTATTTTTCCAGTTACAATTTTTGAAGGATGCAGTGGTTATGTAGGGAGGCTTTGGAAATGATGGGGCGTCTCAGTTGTGACTCTCTAAAATGTCACATTTACTCCAAAAGGACACAAAAAGTTCAAGTTTTAAGGTGGATCGTTCAAGATAATCGGTAACACCGCAGTAGCGCAAGAAGAGACAATTACCGGTACCCGCAATCATGCCGATTGTCGGTGGAGTGGTGTATGCAAGTGTGTGTGTGCGTGTGCTTGTCAGCCATTCGCAAGGCGTCAGGACAGAACCCCGTCTGCCCAGCCAGTCATCTGTCACCATTACGGGACAAAGGCGGAGGCATCTCAGGGCCATTACCAAGATTGCTGGAGATGATTTGGAGTGTCCTCCTCTGCAAAGAGAAAATCATTTTCTCACAAAAGAGGGCCGCCCTTCGACTCCGTGAACCCCTGAACAAACTAAACAGCCCGACTTCAGCCTTGATTGAGGATGCAGAACAGGCAGCGGGAAAAATAATTAGAGCAGTCCCTCCTGGGACGAGAAGAAATCAGTACACAATAATGAAATCAAAGTGAATCCTGCCAGGCGGAAATGTGGGCAAAGTAAATGAGGGTACAGTTCAATTAGCCAATTGCTGAGACACTTTCTGCATTTGACACACACACACACACACACACACTCACTCACACACACACACACACACAAAATCCAACACATGTACACGATTCTGACACACACAGATCATGATGAATTGTGCTCTTGGCTGGCCCAGATTGTTTTTAAGGTTTAATTCAGTTTCTTCCTGTGCTTGGACGAGCAGCTGTGTAAGTGTGTACATGTGGTGGATTTTGCGTGCACGTGCGTGTGTGTGTGTGTGTGTGTATTGATGAGCGTCTTTGCACCGTCTCAGCAGTCACCTATGCCTGCGAGATGAAGAAAGGGAAGAAAAAGAGGGAGAAAGAAAGAAAATCTGACAAATAAAGAGAAGGAAAACAGACAAAGAAAGAAAGAAAAGAAAAAATGAAGGAAAGAACGACCAGGAATTATGAATTTTAGGTGTAATCTACTGTGGCGAGCGCATGTGTGTGTGAGACCGAATAGTAGAGCGAGAGCGCCTCCGGTTACCATGGAAATGACAAAACCTGATCAATACTCAAGGTTACGACCTCCAAAGCCACTTCCCCCCATATTACACCGGCCCATTTATCGCATCCCATCTATCCATCCATCTCTCTCTTACAGCTCACCCTCGCACCCAAAATCCCCATTCGTTAACTCATGTCAACATTAACGAACAAGCTCCAAATCAACTCAACGCATTTTGCCGAAAAACACTTCATATAGTCCAACAAATAAAAAATCTAATTTGATGAAAAGTACAGTCGTTGTGTCTTGTCTACATTGCAATTTTAGTTTGGTTGCCAACACTGCAGAAAACCCAGCTTCAGAGAGAAAGGAAGTTGGAAATGGAAGCGAAGATAATTTTATTCATTATTATTATTTTTGGGGCTATTCTTGTCTACTTCAAATCCAGGATCTATCTGACACTGTCATTTTGAAGGCTTTCGTGCTTCATTTGTGAGCCTGTCACCACAAAATGCCAAGTGGACTCAGATTGCTGAAATTCCCCTTCCGTCTCACCATTTGGCCTTTTTTCCCTTGTTGGGAAAATTTTATAATCAGTAGTGTTAACTTGTACAACATATCCTGCTATCTGTCAGGGTTGCGATGCAAGCTCGATGTTGTGCAATTGTGTGGTTTTCCTGCAGTCGAGACATGTCGCTGCAAAAAACAGGATGAGCTTCAAACAGATGTCAAAACGGGGGCACCCTCCCCATCTGGTACTCATGTTTCTCAACGGTCGAACGTGTATGACCAATGACAATGAAGTATTGTGTAACATAACCTTATTGGCAACATGTTTAAAGTTTGTCGCACACTTTCAGCCCTCCCAAGAAGAAGAAATGGGATAAGAGGGGCTGCAGATCTGTAAATGGTATTTCTCCATGAACTGTAGTCGAAATAAATCTCATTATTGTACAAAGACTTTCGTTATCTTGGTTTCCCTGGACAAGACAATGTGGCACCCCCGAGTGGGACCTCAAGCCAGTTCCTGAAGGGAAACGAGTTCTTCATAAAGACGAAGAACTCTTTCCTGCCGCCAGTTCATCTCCAACGTCTCTGAGATTGATTGTCCTCTCCGTGGATTCACTCTGGCTCAACACCTAAACGCTAACTGTACCCTTGTAGGGATTTCGTTCAGCTCAAAAGTTTTCTTCAGTCTCCACCCACGCTTGGGATTCCGGATCCTTGGGCACTTTTCCAACCTCTTGGACCCCATTGCTCGGGGCCTCCTAGCATGTCTTCGTGTTGTGGCCGCTTGTGTGTTAGCCGTTCACTTCTCCCCTCACTCTGTGGCTTCCATCCTCCGTGAACAGCGGTCTGTTCATCTGTCCGGTGCTCGCACAACTTCCTGTTATTCATGCTAACATGAACCGTCAAACTTGTGTAGCGCGGCGCATAAACAAGTGGCGCTAATGTTTGGCAGTAAACCAAAATGGGAGCGAAAAACAACGAGCGCGTGCAGAGTGTGAGTGACTTTAAACCTGTTAAAAACCCCCGCAGCCGATTGCGCTATACGTGCTTTGACAAAGGCCGGTAAACTAAATTGCAAGGTGTTTAGCGGCTCGGCTGCCTCGCGCACCCACTGAGATGACTGGTGAGGCGTGATGCTGTCAGCCCACGTCAAAGCGCTTTTCTCTCGGCTATTTCTCCACCTCCTTGCTGCTATCATCATCACTGCAGCCCTTTCAGACAGCAAACTTTGTCCCCCTCCCACTTGTGTCTCTACCTCCACACACCGCTGAAATTACCCTTTCATTTTGTTGTGCAATAAAATTGCAGACTGGCCAAGATTGGACGCCTGTTTCTGACAAGGGAGGGAGGGGCGCTGGGGAATCAATGTTTTTCCCCTCTATGTGTATGTGCGTGTGTGTGTGTGTGTGTGTGTGATCAATGTGGTATTTTTCACGTGTGTTGTCATGTCACAGAGCGATCACCGGATAATAATGGGGCTCTTGGTAATGCCAGGCTGCAGGGGCAAAGAGTCCTGTTTTTACTGGACACGGCGAATTTGTCCAATCAGTAAAGAGGAAAACGACAAAGTGGCGCTAGAGGTTGAGTGTAGCAAAGTGCGCAAGTTGATCCCATCACAGCACAACTGCACAGCTCAAGTACAATATCCCCCACGCCATACAGTACAGTTAAATACTTGTGGAAAACAAAAAACACACACCTTAAAAGTACTTTACAAAGTATTTCAGAGCTTGAAATGGCAAGTGAGACTGCAGATCAGTGAGCATCTTAAAAAGATTTCCCTCAACATTTTTTCTTTCCCCATGACGTCGCCACAGAAGAGTACCATTGATGGCAAAGAGAAAAAATGTGATGAGATGCTAAGCGTACAACATTTTTTCCCCCTGACTTAAGAATAAATATCAATAACTTTTTTAGAAATTAAGAAGCCTTCCAAAACAAATTCTCACAATGTGATCCATCCATCCATTTTCGAATCGGCTTTTCCTCATAAAGGTCGCTGTCTTTGGGCAGTAGGTAGGGTACACCCTGAACCAGTTGCTGGCCAATCGATGGGCATATATAGACGAACAATCACAAATCGAGATCATTTGGAGTGTCCCATCCACCTGCCTTGCAGGTTTTTTGGAATGTGGGAGGAAACCTGAGTACCCGGAGAAAATCCATGCAGGCACAGGGAAAACATGGAAACTTCACACAGGAAGGCCGGAGCCGGAATTGGACCCTTGTGAAGATAAAGCGGATCGGAAAATGGATGGATGGATGGATATGTTTCCATCACTGGTTTCCTTGGGTAGTGCTCACCGAGTTTAAGTATCACGGGAATCTAGTACCCGTAACTTCAATTAACTTTGCATCGTTGTTTGGTTTCGCATGGTTAGGAAATGCACCACTGAACCATGCCACGATAGGCAGTCTGCTTGTAGCCATGGCCCTATTTTTGTCTAAATGTCACTTGTCGGCTTTTGCATTTTAATTCTTCACGTCACTCCTCCACGTTCTCCTATGTCTCACTTCGTAATACAGAAGTTAGTTGAGTGGCATCTTGGTGGTGGCGTCTGTTTTAACAAAACGGCGTCTGTCCTTATCAAGAGTACGACAGCCCGTTTCCTCTGATAACCCTATCTGGTCAATTAATAACCAGCATCAATATTAGCGTGTTTGAATAAGGCGCGGGAGAGTACAAGCGTAATGCTGCCGTTTCGTTATCGGCCTTCATGGTTGACATTTTGATCCACTGGTACACACTCACTTCCTTGTTGGCTCGGGGAGTCAAAACAAACAGTTTAAATGCTGACCATCTCGTTGGCTAAGCGACAAGATGACATGTATTATTGGTATTTTATGTACAGCGTTCTGTTACGTCTTTTGCTACAGCGGCAGCTGTTGTGAAAGTGCTAAATAAGTGAAGGTGCATTGTATTGTATTACTGCGTATCACAGTGTCCTCGTTGGACACTACATTAGGTACACCTGCATTATTAAGATCAATACACAACAAGCTGTATAGACAATTCTGCCTGGGCAAAGATAAGAATAGTCTTTGGTGGAGCTCATAAACAAGGAACTACGCTAAATCATATGCTCTACTTTTCCAAACGCCCATCTGCCTCATTGATGTCACTCTTCCTTGTCCTCAGCTCACACACACCGCTCGGCAACACCGTATAACTGTAACTTCATAACATGCTGATTGAGTGAGCGTGGGGGAAAAAAAGATCAGATCTTTAAAATTTAATTTCTTCCTAATTCTACCTCCCCAACCAAGATTATTTTAAAAACTATATAAATTAAATCAAATGTCCCAAACCAAAATGTATTTTTTAAGAAAGAAACAAACTGACCGACAGACAGACAGACTAGCTAGCTAGCTAGCTAGCTAGCTAGTCTGTCTCTCGGTAATGTTTGGACAGCTATTTATCAATTTGTCTAGCTGGCTTTATCTATCTGTCTAGCTAGCTAGCTAGCTAGCTAGACAGATAGATAAATAGCTGTCCAAACATTACCGGCATGTTTAATGTTAAAGTTCACAGTGTACACGTTCGACCTTACATTAATTAAAGATGTGGCACAATAAATCTCTTCATCTGCTGGTAACGACTTTTCTCATGAAAGCTTTCTGGTCACTCGCCAGCTCCCTTTCACCTGCGTACAAGTGCGCTGTGGTGACCTTTCTGGCCTTTGAATAGTGGCGCGTTGCCGACGGACCCCTTCACCTGCCGTGGCGCACTCTTTGTCGCGGCGCGGTCTTGCAGAACAGCACGAGAAATGCGCCCGACTTTTTCTCTGGCTGAAGTGAGGCGAGGAGAAATGGGAGTGAAAGGGATGAAAACCTATAAATGAAAATCAATAGGAGAAGGCAGGAAGGCGTAGGGACGCAGGGAGGCTTGGTAATGGAATAGACTAAAGATAAATAATGAGGACAGCAGGGAGCGGAAAGGAATGAGAGAGGAGAGCAAAAAGAAAGAGACCAAGAAAAATTACGTGTGGCTGCAATCGGAAGAATGTATTGGTCGTTGCGAGCCTTCCCATCACTCCAGTTTCAGTGGGAGAAGTTTTCTCGCTATCAACAGCTTTCATAAAAGATGTGCGGTGTTTGTGTCTGTTCTATTGTCTCTGTTTAACACTCTTTTTGAAGTTATTTAGGGGTGATGCAGCAACCAGACACTGAAAGTGACTAGACAATTAGGTTTACGGAAGGATGCTGAAAAGGAATTTTCTAACCATCTTTTTCAGAACTTTCTCTGATACAAGAATGAAGGGCACCTCCTGTACCTTTTGCAGACAAACATTTTCCCTCCAAATGAATGGCTGAGGCTGTTTATGAAAGCTGTCTGGGTGTTCCGGAAAAAAGACAAGTCTAGGTCTACAAGTACTGACTCAAACACATTTTTCAATTAGGGCAGGCCTCGTGTATGGAAAAGCAGGCAGCCTCATGTGCGCAAGCCTCACATACACAGTGAAAAATGGATGGAAAGATAACTTGAAATGAAGGTACTGTATTGTGACTATCTCTGGTCGAAGCAGGGAAGGCAGGTTGAGGGTTTCAATGTCTTCATCCAAATCAAAACCTCCATCCCGGAGCTCGCACTGTGCAGCTCTCTGGAGTGAGGACAAGCAGCAATTACAGACATCCACACGCAAACACACGCACGCACACACACACACACACACACACACACACACACACACACACACACACACACACACACACACACACACACACACACACACACACACACACACACACACACACACACACACCGGGTGATCACAGAGCACAGAGCAGAGGCCAGGTCCGCATGTGATCCTTCAAAGAGTTTGGCTGCTATTGATTTCAATGCCAAGGTTAGCAGCTCATTCAAGCACAGTGGAGCTTTCAGGAGTGCAGCGTGGAGACCTTGAGCTCAAACACGCGGCCGCAGAGCCTCGGCCGGGGCCCTGACGGCATCTCTGAGCGCAAATCACGGGCGCGCCGCAGAGACAAACAAACGCGGCGTACTGTGTGGACTGCGTGGGCCTCCCCTCCCCCTATAGACTCCTGCAGGGAATGCGAAGTAGGAAGGAGGGCAGGAGAGTGTGGGAGAGGTCTTGTTGTGTTGTGGAGGTACAGAAGATTAGTTGTGTTGTTTTTTTTTTTTTGGAGAGTGACTGAGGCTGTTAAATCCCCCTCCAGTGCACCTCTGGGCTGAAGCTGTGTTGTGCAACGTTCCACATGTGCTTTGTGCTGAGCGGTGCCATTTTTCATCGCCACGCCGGCTGTGATCTCGCCGATAAAACATTCATCCTACGCTGTGCTTAGTGCGTACTGAATTCATCTAATGAGTCTTCATTATGACAGCAGCAGGGACCTTTCGCGCATTGACCACCCATTAACACGGATAGAACGACAGTGTGGAGGCGGTCATGAGGACCATGTGATTAGTGATGCCGGTAAGGCACGACAGCAACTCGTTACCGAATAATGGCTGCTATTTTGAGTTGTTTAACGTGTTACGATATGTCTCTTTTCAACATTTTAATGTATTCCATTGTGAGAAAACAAAGGTGCCAAACTGGAATGTACAAATGCCAATTTCAGGAACGACAATTGCAGACATGTTATCATTAAGGCCAGGGGTGCACATTACATCGATCCTGATCTACCGGTAGATCTAAGACAGGTCCCAAGTAGATCCGAGGAGTGTCGAGGAGAAAAAAAACAGAACCATTTGTGTGTCTTTGTACATGTTAGTAAGATCTTTTTGTGTTAATGTACGCTGCACCCTAATCATCCTATCAGTCTCCTTTTCACCAAAAAAAAAAAAAATTAAAAATTAAAAATAAAATAAAGCAGGCGAATCTTGAATTTACGGTGGCGCGTGATTACGTCACCGGAGGTTGTTAGCGCTCAGCAGTCTGCAATTGCAGCTTGTGATCAGAGCTGTTGCGCACTATATTTTATCGTCATTATTCTCATTCAGAGTTTGCTTCGTGTATTCACCGAGGGCACGGGAAAAGAATAGGAATCTAGAAGGGCACAGGGAAGCACTTTAAAACGGTACGTGTGAGCTATGATAGTTAACCGGCTGCAAAAGTGCATCGCATGCCTCAGTTTCAGGCTGTTTCTCATCATGGCGTGTGTGTGTGTGTGTGTGTGTGTGTGTGTGTGTGTGTGTGTGTACGCGCGCGTGCCGGTAAGGGTGGATCCCGGGAGGTTAGTTGATCGAAAACTAGATCTTCGGTCCAAAAAGTTTGGGCACCCCTGATTTAGGCCATCAATATAAAGCACACAAATGAAAAATAGTTACTGTAAGTACAGAGGTAACAAAGTGTGCCTTCTTGTCCCACGTGACAATCTCTTCTTGTGCCGCTGTGTAAACCAGGTCCTTGCGTGCTGTTCGTAAGATCAAAAGCAAATGTTGGGACAATCCGGCCAAACCGAGGACCCCCTTGACTAAATCGTCATCCCAAACTCAGGAGTATACCTGTAAATGTCTGCACGCTCTTGCTTTCAGACTACAACCCGAATGTACACGTGAGTCCATGCACGCGCTAGTGACATGCGGCAACCTTCCTCCGCCGTCATCATTCCGACTTAATCCCCTCACAGACCCCTTGGGGTTGCTCTTTGAACGTGGTACAAAGCGTGTCGGGGAGCTTAAAATGGCAGCACAAATAAAAACAAAAACAAAAAAAACCTGCTGAGACTTTTGACCTTTCAGATGGGATTACAGTTTTCAAACGGCGTGCGAGGAATTCAGCTCGCGCAT
This sequence comes from Hippocampus guttulatus, assembly GCF_054856545.1. Lineage (NCBI taxonomy): Eukaryota > Metazoa > Chordata > Actinopteri > Syngnathiformes > Syngnathidae > Hippocampus > Hippocampus guttulatus. Next base: position 20,180,230 of record NC_141263.1, read on the forward strand.
CCACTCCAAATGCTCCCCTCGCTGACTACATCTGACAACTTTAATGGCCTTCATTTTTTTGTTGTTGTTTTCTTATTGTAATTCCCCTCCTTGACGATTGTACTCTGTGATATACAGTACACACACACACACACACACGCGCATATTTTTATTTTACTTTTTTTTTACAGAATAAAGGCAACTATAAGGTGGGTAGGTTTCACAAATGAAAAAAAAAAAGGCATTAACCAATTTATGTTGCCAATAATACAGCATATGACATGTGCGATTACATCACATGCTTCTTCCTTGAGTGGTTTTTCATGGTATTGATTCCATTGCTGCACATTGATAAATATAGGTGAAAATCAGATTGCAGTAACATCTTTGGGGCTTTTAGTGAACATTTGAGGTTTGGGTGATGTACATGAAATCGCATAAAACCACTTTTTACGAATACATATGCAAAATAAATGTCACCACGCCGCTGAAAAGGCCAAAAAGTGACAATAGTGGACTGCCATGGTGTGTGTGTGTGTGTGTGTGTAATCTCAATTCAAGCTCCCTACAGATCCCCCCAAACACACACACACACATTTCTCTTCACAGTCCTGCTCAGCCGCTGAAGCCTAGACGGATCAATACCGGCAATTCTGGAGACATATTGCATCGCCATGGTAACCGGGCCCCCGGTCCTACGCTATGCTATGCATGGGGGAAATTACAATCTGGCTCATTGGCGTGCCATCTTCTCCTCGTGTCTGGACATTTTGACTGCATACGAGAGAACATTTCATTTCATACAAGTGGACCGTTTGATGTGAATATCACTAGTTCTGAGACCAATGTTAACTTATTCAATCTATTATATCGAAAACATTTTCACCATCCATCCAATTCTTGTTTTCCAATCAAAAATGACAGGTGACGAGGACTTAATGGCCAAAACCTAATTTTTGGCCATTAAGTCGAATTATATTTGCCGCAAACACCACTACTCACCAAAAAGAACAGTCTCACTATAGTGAAGCATTGTGGTAGTGGCATCAGCACTTTTTCTCACATCAGCTTCAGTTCCATATATGACTAGCAAAAAAAATCTTCAAGCTTCTCCAGAGAGTTTTAAAATAAAAGCTTCCTGTGGATGAGTTTCAGGATTTAAGAAAAGCGTAATGCTCTGGTTTTGACTCAAACAAGTTTGAAGTTATCCTTTAAAAACGCACATGCAATTCCTCAGTACTAGCATCCAAAGGACAGCTCAGCATTTTATTATTATTATTTCTGGAGAAAATACTTGAGAAAATGCACATAAAGGAATGACTGGCGGGCCTTTTTTGAAGTGGCTCTAAAAGAATACTCCCAACAAATATCTCTGAGGCAAAATTCCAACGTAACTTTTCTTTCAAAGTGTTGAAAGCAGCTACCTGTGGCAAATGGCCTCAGGTAACATCCTTTCTGGCAAAGTCAAATCAATGACAGATTCATGAAAGACACTTTCAATGTCACTCAACAATTCAAATATTCCACCAGAGGCCATTTACACCTTCAGGGGATCACGCAACATGGGCGCATACATGAATTAATCTATCACTTTAAAAATGAAGACAGACAGTGGGGGGGGGGGGCATTTTGGAGAAATGACTATTCAATCCCCAAGTAAAACAAGTTAGTCGTTGGTGAAGAAAGCCTTGTTGGCAAGTACCGACAAACCAAGTTTGTCTGATGGCGTTTGCCTGATTTTGGTGCAGACAACGTCGGTTGGGCCTGTGACAATGTCAAGGTGAGTGTGCATGACTTTCCATTTCGACATGCATCAATCTCTCCCTTTGACTCGCAATTCAGGCCGGAGTTTGCTTTTTTGCCCTCAAGTCAGCCTGAACAGGAGCAAGCAACCGGTCACTCCAAACAAAAGAGTTGATATTGATTATCATTTCAATGATTCGAACACTCATGACACGAACAGCTTTGGGAAGGAATTTGGGAAGAAGATGTAACCACAGTCATTTGCATTTTGTGAGTATAATACTTTTTGTCTGGCCGGCGGATCAGCATGAGCACAACTTGTAAATTAAGTGAGCAAACTTATTCAGCAGGGTACCCAATAATTCTTTCCCCCTCATTGTGAAATCCATTAGAGGTTTGTTTTGATAGTTTCATACACGTCTTTGTGGAGAATGTAACAAGTTTTAATGTACTAGTGAGACATGAAAGTATCCTTATCTACCAGTCCAAATCCGAATTACGCAGTGGCTCATCAAAAGGAAATCAGGCTAGCACTGTGAAGGGGGGGAAAAAAAAATCAATCAAGGACAAAATCATCTGCCGTATTCGCGTGTGCTGAAAGGAGCCCAAGGAGAAAAACAAGCAAATATAGCAGTCATTATGCTGCACTCCTATGTAGTGATCAATACTTTCTATTTTTCTGTAATGCACAACGCAGAACATCTCAGGGTACTTCAAGTGTTGGGAGGTGATCTTCTAAGCGTACGTCCTCGTTAAAAGCGAGGCAAGAAGAAGAGGTGAGGCGGATAGCCGGCTTAACTGTGTGCTGAGGAGTACAAAGAAAACTCTTTCAAGGTCTTCTGAGTTTTATAACCTCAATTTGGCTCCAAACAAACGAAAAGTTGATGAAAACACAAGTACTGCTGTTGAAAGAGGCTGAAAAGGAAATGATAATTGTACAATTAAGCCATTACTACCATCTAGTGGTGAATAGAAATATTGCAATTGAAAACTATGCAGTGGAAGCTCGCGCTTCACGGGGAAGAAGGATCAAGCTGGCCCGTGAATAGCAAAACCCCACATATAATTTATGGCCACTGAAATGCATTGGAAAGTTATTTGCATTTTTTTTCAATGCCCACAAAAATTCTTCAAAGAACGTTGGTGAACCTCCGATATACATTTTCCACAACAAATGGGGGTTTGCTCCACCCCCCACCCCCCAAAAAAAGAAAAACAACAGACAAAAAAAATGGAAGGAAGCCAAGTAACAACACGACATACTTGATAGCCCAAAATAAAAACAAGTGAGTCTGCCAAGCTCAGCTCACGACTGTGCAACATCATTGGCAAATCCAGCAAAACACCCCCCACCCCCACCCAATTGCTTGTTGGAGAATGGAAAGCAAATATAGTGTAAGTGAATTAGGCATCTTCAATCTTCCCCAATCACTTAGAAGGTGTCCATCGATGTGCGTCATCCATCATGCAACGCGGACAAACGGTGCATCAGCATCCTGTGCCAAGCTAAGCGAAGCAGACATGTTACACCTGTGTGGGCGTGGTCTTAACTTGAAGGATATCACTTCTGCGGGGGCCTCCGCAGGATGGGAAGCGCAGCAACTTGTCAACACAAGCCACGTGGATTCAGGGAAGTGAGGAAAAAGGAAGTGGATGATCGACTCGCACATGTGCGGCGATGCGCACAAACACGCACACACGGGAGTCACCTGCAGATGCACGTGGGTAACCCTGGTAACAAGTCACTACCGTACAGTCAAGCTCATTACTAAGTGCCTGACCCACACCTTGGCCCGCTCTTAGACTGAAGGAGCCATCTTCTGATGGCCTAACCTAATCCCCAGATGGAAGGCTTGTTTAATGGATTGCTACCTTGTGGCTTCTGCGTCGCTTCACTCGGGCGTGAGCAGCCTCAAGCAACACGACACAAGGCAAAACCTGAAGATTCTTGCTCATTTTTGGGACCTTCCCTAAGCCGCCTTCTGTCACCACATGTTCTTTTGAAGTCATGAATGGAGCAGAATGAAGCCGTGTGAATAAGAGTACATGGGCTGCGTGCAAATTCACAGGCTGTGTCCTCCAAAGGCCGCATTTTCAGAAGAAGAAAACATTCCGCGCACCCCTTAATCCTACAAATTGTGACAAATCCACCTCTGCATTGAATAGGATCCTTATTAACATTATAGAACACCCCCCCTCCCAAAACAAAAGCAAAAAAGAAGAAATATGGAACAACCTCCAACAAAGAATAACTTTATAAACACATTTTTATTAGTTTGTCAGAAAATATTTGACTGCATTAAAAATAAAAAACTAAATGTGCATGCCACTATTACCTATTGTAGTGGATATGCAATTAAACTTTACGATTGTTTGGCACCGAAAAAGAAAAAAAAAATAGCATGTTCCCAAGGCCTTTTGAGACTTCTATTGAGGAAGTTATGTTCGATGTATTCTGCAATTACTGCATGCCTGTGAACCGTTGACATTAATCGAAATTTCACAGCCAAAAGGATGTACTGACTTAAACCTAATAGAGAATGCATTTCACCAGCCTATTCCATCTCCTGGATTTTCCCTTTTTAAATTTATCTCGTGGAATGCTTCCAGGTACTACAGCATTCCAAACAGCGGCTCCCTTGCAAACACAAGCAAGCAGACGGGCCCACTTTGCGGCAGGCAGACAAAAAGAAGCCCGGCGCAAGCCAAGAAGCGCCAATTCGAGACGGAGCCCTCCCCTGAGCAAAGCGATCGACAGGACAAACATCAAGGAGTCCCTCCCGTTCTGGGGGGGGCTCTGTCTCGTCAGTATGTCAAAGCACACCCCCTTGACCTCGACACTCAAGCTCCCGCCGCTCGTCACGCCGGTGGTCACATCAAACACGGAAGGGGGAGATACTGTCTGTGCGACGCCGCATGACATTCATGCACGCTCACAGGCGGGTTATTTACGGGGGCCGAAGCATGTGTGAGAGGACAAACAAAAGACTTCCGTATTCAGGGACGCTTCCGCATGAAAGGGGAAATGCAGCGGAAATATTGAATTTGAATTGCTTGTATACAAATAGTTGGGTCTCTGGGGTGCCTGTCCACTTGTGCAGTGTGAAATTAGAAAGCCAAGTATTCTCTTTGCGAGCTCCCCGTTTCTGAAATGTGTCGGCGAGCCCAATGATCTTCACACCCACTGCACTGTTACAAACCAATGGGGTTCGTTTTGATTTAGCTTGGCTGCTCCAGGGGTTTGTTCAATGCACAAAAGCCTGCAGTCGTCATTGCAGAGGCTAATTTCATCAACACGAGAAACAGGGTGTGTTGAGTAAGCGATAATTCTTAACGTTTGTGGTATTTTGACAAAAGCAAGTGACAGACATAGATGTTGCTGCGGCGTGTGCATGACTGAAGTTCTACGCGGGTAAGCGGCCGTAGAGGAATTTGCGGTGAGATCGTGCATCTTTTAAAGCACATTAGGAGGGCAAGACACTCACAAGGTAACCCTATAGTGAAGGAGCGGCACTCTCCCTGTCGTCATTAGTAGAAGTGTTAACATTCCTGCAGCCTCTCTGAGCGCTCCATGCCTATGGGGGAGGGCTCCGGGTGGGGGTGGCGGGAACTGTATCCCAGGCCGCACCGGAGCAGACGGGGGTGGCGCCTCTGCAATTTCATTTCGTTTAAAAATACTCGGCAAACGTCGTTAAGGCTGCATTAAAGGATCCTGTGTTAAAACAGGCGAAAGGGCAGGATTGCTCTGCTCCGCATTAACCGACCTGTTGGGTTATCCTACACGCAACACACGGCGGGAGAGAGCCCATACTAACTGCATTAATTCCCCACCGTGTTGTTCATTACACGGCACCTGTGGATACACGTTCGCACCATTGTCGGTAATTACTGTCTGAACAGCAAAGCAAACAGACGCTGGCAGCAGCCTCGGACACGGTCAATGGGGGAGCTCCCCTGGCAACCTTTTGAAGCGAGTCTACGAGTCCAGCAGAATTTCAAAAGTGCTCTTTTTTTATATTTTTTATTTTTTTAACTCGCATGTGATACAAAATCAAAGCTCAAAGGTGACATATTATGCAAACCTAACTTTCTATGTTGTTGTATACAAAGAGTTGCGTCTCTGACGGGTGTGAAATGAAACCACCAATAAATCTGTATTCAACGTTTTGGGAATATTTACAGTCCTCAAATTGATTTGGTGATCATAGGATCATAGAACTCACTTTTTAGATATTGCCATATTCAGAGAGAGTTGAGGGAGCCCCTCCAGAGGCACAGAGCAGCATGCCAGATGGCGAACACTTTTTTTCTCTGTCTTACACTTTCGTCAGTCTCGCCGTCACGTGAGGCCAGTCAAGGCCGAGAATGAGGCACTTTCAGCGGCTTTACCAGCAGCGGTCAAAGTGCTGGTTGTCCTTTATTTATTTTTTTATAAATAAATATCAATGTGCGGAATCAACAAGCAAGCACACAAACAAGATACCAATTACTGGGACCCTAAAAAAATTCCCATCCGTATCTACTATGCTGCATTTCCATCACTGTACACAATTACTTCCTCAGGAAAATATATTATAAAGTTTCTGGCATGACTCTCTATGGGAACAATCTCCACGGCTGCATGAGATGCATGGGCAGTGAAAAAGCATTAATATCATCCGGTTGGAAGGAGGCAATTTTGTCTTAAAAATAAAGATACATACTATGGACAAAATACAAAATATGAGAATGGGACTCTTGTGGTCCAAACATCATAAAGATGCAAAGATAAACTCACACTGTTGTTCATCTTTCAAGGTTTGAGAGGTCATTCCTCTTCCCAATGCACAAATGTGGAATCCTCCAGCCAAACACACAACACCTCGGAAAAATTCATCTGTATGTGGCAAGTAGACTATTGATTTTTTTACCCACACCCCCCCCCCCGCCCCACCCGACCCGACCAAGCCCTGCTGTCTGAAGAGTGTGAGCGCGCACGATCGGGTGGGATGTTTTTTCTGTGCCCCTTCTATTTGTCTCTCTGTCATCGCTTTTTGAGAATGCGTCAAGCACTTTGTCTTGATTTGCATTAAGTCAGACTTTAAACCCCTGAACGACAACAGCGAAACTTTGGAAAATAAAGTTTTTCAATTCTGCTACACTGAAAAATGTTGAATTTGGGTGGGTGTTGAATGGGTGTTGAATTTACTCAATTTTATTCTGATAGACAGATAGCTAGATAGATAGATCGATCGATCGAAGATACACTCCCCCAAAGGCTCAAATGGATGCCAGTCTATTAAACTACCCAATGTAAAAGCGTGCATAAATTAAGAGATAACTCCAGGGCAATTTGCAATGGGCAAATTATAATCCCCCTCAAACGCACACCACAGAGGGATTAGAGCACAAATCTCAGGGTCTCTTTCTTTTTCCTTTTGTGTAGGCTCATGTCACTTCCGGCGAACAGATGGACACGGAGCCTCCCCTTATAGACTCTGATTGACTCCCCAAATCAAGATGGATCATGGCGCGTTCGCATTTGCACCCGCTGAAAAGGCCCCGCGCATTCATCAAAATGACAACCAGGAGAAAAGGAATACAAGAAGGAGTCGTCGAAGAAGAATTGATGTGGGTGTGTCTGCAGTGTGGACAAACAGGATGCCCGAATATAGATTTTTATCAAAGTTTAAAGGACAGATGGAGAAATTAGAACATAAACTGAGTTCCAACATATATCTGATTTGAAAATTAAGATTTGGGACTTCTGTTTGGATTCGGATACAAGGATCCTCGTGGTGGATGAATGTGTGAAACTAATAATTTTGGCTACTCTACCCACCTCTGGGCAGCAATGAAGTCCAGATTTAGTGTAATAAAAGATGAAGAAAAAGACTTTTTGACTTTTCCCAGGCAGAGAAGGTGTTCACATTTTTGAATTCAGTAATTGGCATTTTTCCCAAGAGCAGAGAGAATATATGCCTCTGAGTGGTGGTGTGCACTCTTTGGATGCGTGTGCTTAAGTAATAGTCCTTTGAAGGTTTTATAAATACCAGAATATCTATTCTGATTTCCTTAAAGTTTGACTGAAATGTTTTGTATTACCTGTTAAGAATCAAGCTAGTGGATTAGCATTCAATGAAACAATGTGATTTTGTTGAACACGTTGGGTGTTTAAATATAAAAAAAATAATAATTGCCTTTTGTTTTGTGTTACGCTAGCCCCGTTTTGCAGTCAGTGGGAGTGACAGATGAACACTTTGCCTCTTTTTTGGAGAACTCTGCGTGTAATAGTTTGTGTTGATTAATGCTGAAGTGACCGTGAGAACAGGTGCTAAACCAGGAATACTTTAAAACGTTGTGTCTTGAGTGGTTTGACGAGTTAAAATTTGTTCAAAGGAAAGGGGGAAACACTTATCAGTTATAAATGAGGCTTCACCGTATTCCTTCAAACTTCTTTCACCACTCCTACGCGGCCGGGGGTTATTATGAGCGAGGCTGCTGCTCATCGATTAGCGTTCAAATGTAGCTAATGCAGCTTTCGAAGACTAAGTGGAACAAAACAGCACTTGGATAATCTAACTGAATGGAGAAGGGCGTCTAGGCTAAACGTTGGGCTTAACCATTCATCAGCACCTTGGGCTTTTGTTAACTTAGCTATGCTTCATATTTTGATTATTATTTTTTTCTTTTTGTTGATGTTTTCCTGTATTGTGAGACACAGGTGCTGAAGACAGTTGGCACCGGCGCTGCGATTGTTTCTCTCTCACCCTCTCGCAAAACGTCGAGTGCATTGCAGGAACAAAACCTCGCCGGATCCGAATGAGTCCTTTTATCAGCCGTTGGGCAGCCCAGCGGGAGACCTTGAGAGCCCAAACTGTGTTTTAAGTGAGACTGCAACTGGTGAGGCCATTATCCTTTCACTCTTGAACTCTTTCTCTTGCCTGTATGCGCGGCCACATATGTGTACCCGTACCTGTGTGTGTGTGTGTGTGTGTGTGTGTGTGTGTGTGTGTGTTCTTCCCCGTGCCTTGAAAGCCCCCGCATCCTCGGGGAGCCATGGAAAATCAATACTCTTCGGCAGCTCCCCTCCTCTTTATTCATTTAATAACTCACTACCATTGCATTACTGTTCCACTGATCTCCCATCACAGAGCCCAGACTGACACCTTTGTGCTCTTTCACCACACCGGAGTTTGATGTAATCAGTTCAAGCTCCACCCTCGTGCCTGACACTTGCGTCAATGGTGGTTAAATATGAAAACGACCCAAGTCAAAAAGGAGCGTGAGGGAACGAGTGTTTGGAAAGTGGGCGCCAAATGGGTGCGACCCCAGCAAAAAAAAAAAAAATGCAAGAGTGATGTGAGGACACTTTTACAATGTAATGTAAACCTGTTGACCTGCAAGTGCAAACTTGGACAGCATATTTCGCTTCAAAATGCCCCGATAGTCTCCAGATCACTTTTTTCTTCGCACAAATTCAAGCCAACGTAACCGGATTGAGCAAAGCAGCCCCAAAAACGAGTTCTTTTCTTTGCACAGAGGGCACAGAAAAAATTGTTGACAACTTTTGTAAAGAAAATAAAACCCCACACAATTGTCACAAGAACATTGTCCCAGAAGCATTTTGGGCTGTTAATACGCATTTCAACAAATTTCAGACATGTCACTTTCATGTAATATCAGAGACCAAGCCTTTGAGCTTCAATTAAACAACCAAATATATTGCATGTACACAAAAGGTGAGACTGTGACAGGTTGTTGCATAATGTTCCGTTTCACTAGGTGAGGAATTTATTTTTGTGTGAGAGCCGCGTTGCTGCAAACTAAGTGTGTGTGTGTGTGTGTTTGGGTGGGTGACAGTGATGGGAGGAAGGAGGAGTGGGGGCAGGTTGCGGGGGTGTGGCCCCCCGTGCGGGGCTCTAAGCAGAGAGCAGGTGGGCTCGGGATGGAGCAGAGAATCTGTATTGATTGTTTTTGTGCCTCAGAGCTGTTTAGCCATTGTCGACGCTGCCTCGACCAGCTGAGAGGCAAATTGCGGCGTTTACACCGGGAGGCATTTTCTTCTTGTTTTAATCCATTTATTTATTTTTCACCCCTCCCCCACCTGTGCTTTTTATTTTTTTTTCACAATAGCAGTTGTATATACTGTCTGGTGTGTCTGAAAAAAATTGATCGCTTCATTCTCAGGCTTTGACGCAAGATTTCAGGAGAAAGTTTTCTTTTTCCGTGTCAACCAAACTGATTAGAACTCAAGTGTCGCTCATTTTAGCACAGCTTTGGTGCGCACTATATGCCTCCTACTTTAATAATGCATACATGTGACACATCTCATTCATATTTAATGCAATATTTCCCCTCACAAATATGTCAATAGAGCTTAAATGAGAGGGTACAATATCAACCCATTTACTTGCATGTTCCACAAGCTTGTAATAGGATTCCTACCTTTTTTTCAGACTTTTTCACCATCCTGTGTCCAAAGGAGTTGCAGGTATTGCTGATTACCTTGTCCAGTGATTCAAAGTCAACCCTGAAAATAAAAATGGTGTATTGAATTTACTCAATTGTATTTGGTCGAGTGGTTGCACAAAATAAAATCATCTGCATCCAGATGCATTTTTTAAGTAGATGGTGCATCAACTTAAAAAAATAAAATAAAACAAAATAAAATGTATTAAATTCAGCTCACCGTTTTTTTTCATTTGTAGTCTGCTGAGTTTTCATCATTTTCATCGTTGCCTAGGCTCTATTAAGACAAGAAAGCAAAAAAAAAAAATTTGACAGACCGACAACTATTAATGATGTAGTACAACACACAAACTATAAAGCAAACACTAAGTGCAGCACAGAGGAAGGGTTGCAAGCAACTTAAATCTAATCTAAACAAGAACAAAATCAGGAGATTTAGGTACTGCGTGTTGGTATCATGGAATGAGTGATTAGAATGGTCTAATTAGCTTTGAGAACAGTTTTACAGTTAGGGCAAATTAGAAATTTCAGTGTACATTGATATATTGTACGGTCACAACTCAAGCTCCGGTAATGGTAGCCATTTTATGCAGACGATAAAACATATGCTTGTGAAAATGACGACAATGTCTGTATACATGTGTTGCTCTGTCATTTGTGTTCAAATATATGCCATTTTTTTTAGGTTTGGGTTATACCTATGGTAATTCTTTGCCCATCTATGGCATTTTGCATTAAGTCAGGGCACTTGCTTAATGGAAAGTCTTTGTTTCCCTTCCACTTGAAGCTTCTTTTTTCTGCTTATTTTGAAATGGGATGAGTTCAGTGCCACTATAGACAACTGTGATCATATTGCAACATTTTGCCCACAACTCAAAGCAAACCTTTCTTGAAAAACCTGTAAGCCGGGTCACTCATATCACAAAGCACCACTGTATAATGTTCTTGACAGTGATTTATACTCAAATCAGACATCAACGACTTGTAATACACCCAATATGTAGAGTGTATGAAATTTCTGTTTACGTGCATAAAATGTCCAATATAGTTCTACGGTACAAACGGTAATTTATACAAGATACATTACCCAGGGATTCCTAAATGGTAAAAGTCATATTTTAGTGAAAACTCTTTTTTTAAAAGGTGAAAGTCGACACTTTTATTACAAATCCATAAAGGCATGTGGATTTTGGAGATAAAAGATGAACGAAGTGCCGCTCCGGTGTGCAGCTGTACAACATCAACAGACAGGATGCAGACAAGCAGACGGCACAGCATTGGGGCCAATGTTTTATCACCCTTGGAGCACAAAATGATGCCTGCGCCGGTTTACAATGTTGTTCCACCTGATAGCCGACGCTGGATGGCTAAAGTGTGTGATTTGATGATGGTGCTTGAGCACATTAGGCACACACTGCAGTGTGTTTGCTCATCCAATCACCAGCAGGGAAAGTTAATGGCATGAGAGGAGCTGCTGTTTGCCAAATGCACCATTGATTGATAGCCCAGAGTGCCTCAATGCCTTTGTATAACTACACTACAGCACAGTATAGTATAGTGCAGTAGTTGTGTAGTACAGGACTTGTGTAATGCTGTGTAATATGAGGTCACATGGTATGCATGGTTAAAGTTTTTCCAGTTATTATGTTGTATAATATACAGTATGGTACAGTATTGTATTCTGTAGTGTAGCATTTTACAGTATGGTATAGTGTAGTGCAGTGTAATACTGTATCGTTTAGCTATTACTGTAGGGCGGGGGTGGGCAATTATTTTCCGGGGGGGCCAAATGAGAAGCAGAAAATATTGTGGAGGGCCGGGCCAAAAGTGAGAAATAGAAATAGAAAATAAAGAAGATAGCACAATGTCTTTGTATGCCAGTAATAATGTAACATTCTCCTCCACCATCACACTCAGCACCGGTTCTCCTCAAGGATGTGTACTGAGCCCCCTGTTGTCCACGCTCTACACATTTGACTGCTCTCCGACTCTTATTAGCGGTCCAGTTTGCGGAAAGTTTTTAACATGATAACAATCAAACCTTTCTAGGAAATGTTAATTTACTCGAGCCACAAGCAATTCACTCTGAGCATGGAAATGGCCAGAATCGGACTGAGTAAGAATCGCTTCCTTGTTTTTCAAAGTCTTGTAGATTTGAGTCTTTCCGACTCCAGGCGTCTCCTGAATGTTTTGTACTTTGTTACCCGCTTCGTTTAATCAGATACATATCACTTTCCCTTCCATGGTCATTACTCTCTCCCTCTTTCTTTGTCTTCCCCTCCCTCCCTGTGCTCTGCACCTTGAAGTAACTGCGCCACCTGGTGTTGAAATACCTGTCATTACAAGTCCAAACGAAATGAATGCAATCAAACCTTAATTGTGCACCAATCTTCGGCGGGCCGGATTAAAAAGACCAAGGGGCCGGATCCGGCCCGCGGGCCGTAGTTTGCCCACCCCTGCTGTAGAGTATAGGGGTTGTGTCGTATAGGACTTTGTGGTAATTCTGTAGCCTAGCATAGCATGTCATATATGTATATGTAATATTGTAATAATGCATCGTTTAATGTGTTGTGTAAATGTGGTTGTATACGATGGCAGGCTCATTGGCCGTAAGATCTAATTCTGCTTTGACAAAAGTAATTGTGTAACCAAGTTGTGGTTTGGAGAAGTGTAAAACTGCAATTACACATCAGGTAAGGTGATTAATTATGATGAATAAATCACACACACAAAAGGCAGCAAGTTGTCATCATGTTGGATATCAAGCAAAATCACTACTGCCCCCAGTATTTATTTATTGAGACTTTAGCATGTGTTGGGAGATTTCAGCTCATCGAGTCCATATTTTGTTCCTTTTGTTATCGTTGACACGAACGATGAGCAAGCACCAGCATGTGTATCGTCGTGTTGCTGCACGGCACCATGCGGCGAGCCTGACATTAAATCCTGAATTGTGCTTGTTTGCATGTGTACGTACGTGTGCGTGTGCGCGGGCTTATTGATCGGCTTACACAACTTTATAGCATTCCGCTGTAAATGTCATGTTTTTACAGGCTACTGTTTGATATAAGCGCGATTAATGCATTTGCTCGCCAACGCAGAATGCGAGCAAAGTCCCGCCATTACTCAGCAATTAAAGAGGCCTCCAAATAATTAGATGGCTGCCTGATGTGGCCGAGTACACAATACGTGGGAAGCCACAAAACCTCGCCCCCACCACTCCATCCTGCACCATCTTTACTGTATGCGGCATTAAGTCACTTCCTCTCATATCTAATGTCAGCCGACATTTTTGTTGGGGGTGGTAATTTATATCTGAGAAGTCACCAAAGTAATTGAACCACTTGTAGACAAATGTACCTCTCATTCAAATAGACTCCTCTTTTTTATATATACATATATATATATATATATATATATATATATCTTTACCAACCAAAACAGCAGCACATACCAGTATATATCATTCATATGAAGTCCGGTCCCGTACGACTCATTTCTTGCCGCTACACTACCACTAATAATTTCACTTTGGAGTAATGGATGGATTTTATAATACCAACTGAAGTCCAATGCATGGAAGTCTGTTTCAGACTGCTTCCATAGTTTGGCCCTCTACGGAGGTACAGCTCCTCTAAGTGGTTCAACTGTGCAACTGTAACTACATCCAGTTTATTCCAGACAGTATTGCACCAAGCTAAGATTAAAGCCTAATTTTACTGCATGACTACATTGATAGGAAATTTGTTTTAAACAGTAAAACGCTTCCATTGGTGCTAAGCTGATTCAAAGTGCGTTTAAAAAAAAGGAAAAAAAAAGAACAGCTGCTTAAAAATAGCAGTCATGTGGAATATGAATGATGAACCGTGATATGGTGGGGGAACACTGTATTGTTATTCGCCATAAGCAATGAAGGATGAGTGTACATTCATGAATAATTTGCATGACGGTGAGTATGTCAGGCACGTTTTATTTTAAGCATAAAAGTGCCAGTGTGATGTCGAAGGCTCCTGGGGAGAGCAGCAGATGAGAGTATTGGTTTTGTGAATATGCATGGCTCTCTGCATTAATTCATGCATTAATAGGATGAGCAAATGTCAGCTTTAACGATGGAAGAATACAGATATGATAACCTGCCTGTAGCACGAAAAGCTGAGCCTTACATGCACTTTCAAGATGCGCCTAAATACAAGCAAGGCAGTAGAAGTAAAACAATTACAGCAAGTTGTGTGCATCATGAAAGCAGGAAAACTAATTCATAAGCTGTATTGCAGTGCCATCTAAGGATGCAAAGTAGAATTGCAACAACTTACAGCTAGAAGTCAAGCGTTGGTCCTGTTCAAACAACCGCCATATCACACACGTGACCGCAACCAGAGCTGTTTTTAAAATAAATATTTCATGATGTGGGCGGCCCGGTAGTCCAGTGGTTAGCACGTCGACTTCACAGTGCAGAGGTACCGGGTTCAATTCCAGCTCCGACCTCCCTGTGTGGAGTTTGCATGTTCTCCCCGGGCCTGCGTGGGTTTTTCTCCGGGTACTCCGATTTCCTCCCACGTTCCAAAGACATGCATGGCAGGCTGATTGAACTCACTAAATTGTCCCTAGGTGTGAGTGTGGGCGTGGATGGTTGTTCGTCTCTGTGTGCCCTGCGATTGGCTGGCAACCGGTTCAGGGTGTCCCCCGCCTACTGCCCGAAGACGGCTGGGATAGGCTCCAGCACCCCCCGCGACCCTAGTGAGGATTAAGCGGTTCGGAGAATGGATGAATGAATGAATTTCATGATGTTAGATTATTTATACATTGGATCTTATTTATCCTGACAACAAATTTTATTCTGGTTGTATTAGGAATTCATTCTATTCTTCTTCATCTTGTGATTCATGTCTGAATGATACAATATTATTCTAGTAATATTCCTAATATTACTAATTCTCAAATATTTTTTTGGTTTGCAACAGTGTGATTTTATTCTTGTAATATGAACCATTCTTGAAATGTGCCATTCCAAAAATTATTGTAATGTTTTGATTATGTTCTGGTAACAGAACAACTTTATTTACATAATACTACATCTATGACCGAATAAATGAAACATTGAATAAAATCGAACTTTCTTACTTCAGGTTATCATTTGCATGTATGTATTTTAACTGATCACAGTAGTTTTATATGAAGTGAAAAAACTTCAAAAGAAGGTCACAGTATTTGGAACTGAAATATATGGTCTTGCATTCTAAATTAAATCAATCAAAGAATTATTTTCACTCAATGTCTTTTGGTTTATCACTCTCAAAACCTAAATTGAGTCTCGAACCATACAATCTAAAATGACAATTCTTAAATCTTAAAGAAAGTGAGGACCTCCCCAGCAAATGCGTAGACTCGAAACATGACTACCCGTCGGCTGGATCGGAGCCCTAAAAGAGGTTCATTTTTGGCCCACGTGCCGCACGTTTGAAATGCCAGATCATGATGGATTTTGTTTGTTTTTTAATGACTGTCGCTGAAATGTCTGAAACCAGCATTCACAAAGGATTGTATGTGCTGCTCTTGACCACCAGAGGTCAGTGTTAATCTGATTCTGAGCTTCTCCGCTCTATCGCCATCACTTCGGGCGTTTCCCCCAACACATTCCATTAATGGCTGGAAACATTTTCTCCTCAGTCAGTACACACAGGCTGACACTTAGGCCAGTGCCTTGTGGAGCGAGGTGATGTCACTTTGAATTAATAAATGACAACTAACGCTGGTGGAGAAGGTAGCTGCTGAGTGGGCACATTTCCTTCTTCTCTTTGTACTGCAGGGATTCAGAAAGAGTGGTCGTCAGCTGTTTGTTGGTGTCAAACAGGCGGCGCAAGGTTTGAGCAAATTGAATCCCGGGAGCTAATTTGGGGCGGGAGTATTGACGAAAAGTGACATGGGTTGAAAGAAACTTGAGGACTGAAGGGAATGACAATATTGGTACATTGCACGTTGAAGTTAAACACCGTAGACAAGCTTCGAGTCACACGGAGGACGTATTGGATTTTGAGCGGTTTGTTCACTGTTGATACGTTCGTCTACAGGTGCCAACTTGACAACACTACTTGACATTTTAATGTGGAGGGGATGATGACTGTAATTGACCAACGCTCACACGAACGACAGCAACTCTAAATTATGCTTTTAGCAAAGTGTAGTTTAGATCACGAGTGAAAAATTAAAATATGCCCTACGAGATGCATTGTGCTTGGAGGAAATACAATGGGTAAAATGCTCTTCCACCTTGACCATTCATTGTCATAAAAATATTTGCTCTTTTTTTGTTGAATATTGACACGTGATGGAAAATTACATTTCTGTTTCACGATTTTACTTTGTAATATGACATTAGAAGGACAGATGTGGCAAATATCTGAAATATAGTAAGACATTAGTGACATGCAATTTTAGAGTATGTGATGTAAACAAGGTGATCTTCCATTTCTGTCCCCCGCCCCCATGAAAACTTTACGACATGGAAACCTTTGATGATGCAATTGTGACAGGTTTACCGTTTGGATAAATTTGTAACAATTTGTTTTTTTATCGTTCACGGTGTGATCTTTTTCAGCCCGGGCCTTATCTTGTTCAGTACCTGAGTACAGCAACAACAAAAACATTTGTTCTTATGCTAGAGCATAATGTGATGATAAATGGGGACGCCTTGGCGCGCCGATTTGTTTAAGGTGCACTTGATAGCCACTTCAAAGCATTTCATCTCCATGATGTATATTATTGCAGGTTTGGGAAGTCAGAATGTGATCTTTCACATTTCAGGACATCCACATCATGTTTACCTGAAAGTGAAATGTGAAATTGAATAATGAAATGATAGTACTAATGAATGCATGCGCTGCTTTGGTTTAAGTGTTTTTGTTCCATGTGCAAGCGGAATGGTCTGCAACAGGATATTTACTTTTTTTTTTGCCTTTAAGCAACAGGGAAAGGCCAACGTCAGCCTTGTCATGAGTTGTTGGAACTGGAATGGATGAGTGGCCCCCGGCTGTTTATTGTGCATGTGTGTGTGCGTGCGTGCGTGTGCATGTACGAGAAAGGATTAGCACTATATACAGTATATACACAAGCATCCACACTGTCCATTCATGTTGGTCACTGTGTCAGAGCATGCCAGTCCTCGTGGTGTCATAAATTACAGTCTTGGCCCTGAGGCTGGCGCGGGAGCACATGTCGGACCTCAACTAATCATCGTGATTGGTCGAATGCACGGCTTGCGGTGGAGGTAGCTTTCGAGTCTCGACAAATCATAACATTGATCACACAGTACGTACATAAGCGGCCGTAGATGAAGGCTCCAGTCAGGCCCAGAAGTATTTTGAACAGCGATGCTTTTTGGCTTTGGATGGTCGTCAGGGCCAACTCTGGGCATTGGCGAAGCAACTGGTCACCAAGGCCGCCATCTGCTGGTGGGATGGGGGTAATTGCTGTAAAAAAACAAAAAAAACCTTGTTATTTATACTTGGTTGATATGCCATGTGAGAATTTTCCCGCCATGTGTATGCTGCTTCTCTGATGAATTATATGATGTCGTCATCAAACATGTAGTATCATAAGTGAGCACAACCTTGATACTTTTCTGTGAATTTCCGCAAAATGGCAAATCAAAAGAAAGTTGCGTGTAATTCATTGTCAAGCAAATTCACAAAAGAATGACATTGGAGATGACGCATTCACCTCACTGCAGACAAAATGCTTAAAAGTGAACACTTGCTGTGTTTTTCACTGAGGTGAAAAAGCAAATGTATTATGCAAAACCATTGCAGGCGCGACAGATGTGCGAATTGCCTTTGAATTGACTTTTGAGGATGACAAGACATGAGTGCAATTCGACACGCTGGGTTTACACTGCAAGTCCATCCATCCATTTTCAACACCGCTTATCCTGAAGAGGGTCACGGGGAGTTGCTGGAGCCTATCCCAGTGGCCTCGGGCGAAAGGCAGACGACGCCCTGAACTGGTCGCCAGTCAGTCTCAGGGCACATACAGGGACAAACAACCATTCACACTCACATCCACTGAGCGGGAACCTGATCCCACGCTGCCCACATACAAGTCACACCACGACACCATCAGCGACTTCACACTGCAAGTCAAAGAGTCCAATTCCAATGAAAGCGATTTCTTTACTGTCCATATGCATTTGTAGTGACTCACGGCTCTGTATACAGAGATGGAACATCTGAAACGATCCACATGCACTTATGCCTACATTGCACATGAATGAATCCGCAAGTGTCAACTTTGCGCAGTGACAAGACGAAAGAAAGCATCATAGCCTATGCTCCAGGTATATAAATAAGACAAATGTTCACCATGACATTGTTTAGTTGGCCTGGGCTCAGTCTTCCCCTGTTGCTTTTTAAATAATAATAATAATAATAATAATAATAATAGATTTTATTTATAAGCGCCTTTCAAGGCACCCAAGGACACTTTACAATAACAAAAAACACAAAATACGGGTTGAGCAGCGGCAGCCAAAACGCGCCAGCGTTCACTCAACCCGAAAGTCAGAAAGAAACAAGGGAGGGAGAGGGGGAGAAAAAAAACCCACGCTCGAACTACCCTCATTTGAGGATAATTTGAGTGAGGCAAAAAACTCCTGCACAAGCATATGACAGTTACAACAGGTCACAAGACATAAATGAGGGTAACCTCCACATTTATTCCAAACCGAATCTGTTGCGCTTTGTGGAACTAAGACGGCACAAGAAAAAGAAAATAATACATTATTAATGTCAAGGTACAATGTTGACATGATCCATCTTGAGAGGAAACGCTTTGAAGGTCGGGGAAGAGATGTAAACATATCGAAGAGATGTAAACATATCTCTTCCCCGACCTTCAAAGCGTTTCCTCCAGGTTGTTAGCAGAAGTTATTTAAGTCTTGCAACATTTTTTAATGAGTTTGAAATGATATAATACTGCTTACGATCAATTCTTTTAAAAATCCTTCGTATAGAGACGATGAGCATTATGTTTTTTTTTGGGGGGGGCAGGGGGAAGGAATCATTTTCATGTATTGTCATGTAATAAAATTAGGTGTTTTGTTTGATTGGTGTAATACTGTTTGGCATCAACGTGTTTCATACTTACAGCCGCACAGTTTAACCACTCAGAGGAGTTCTACATACCAGTTACTGTACAGAAGGCAATAATTAGTGTTATTTGACTTTATTAATTATTAGCGGATGGCTAATTATGTTCCAAAGACAATCGAATGACCCTCGATTGATTTCTTGCCATCATTCATTAAGCGGCGCAGTAGTCGAGATGTCACAAGCGGTCTCCTGCTACATTGCTCCTTTCCCTCACTTGCATCTTTGCACATGTGAGATTTTCTGCATTGCTTCATGCGAGGGGAAGGAAGACACAACCACTTGTGACAGGCAAGACGTTCCTTTGGGAAATAGCACACCCAGGGCATCGCTGAGTTGCTGTTCTTCGACAACGACGGAGCTTGACGAGGGATCTGCTCGTGAGGGCACCACTGGGTCAAATTCAGGCAGAATGAATGTACATAATGTAGTCTCTGCTTTGCATGTAATGCGATATGGAATATGAATAAGGTATATGCTATCTGACATGGGTGACGTGTGTACCTTGTATTTACCCGCTGCAACACACACTCACACACACACACACACACACACACACACACGCACGCATGACTTTTACTGCAGAGTTACAGCCCGATGGATAGCGAGGTCACAAAGTTTATTAGGATTCATCATATAATATCATATCATATCTAATCTAATAACGCCAGAATATGAAACACGCATTGTCACTCAATTGGCAGGGAACGAAATAAAAAATGCATTTAGATAACGCATTAAGGTAGTTCCGTGCAGACGCGTAAACATACAGTAATTGGTGGAGAGTCAAGCCGCCGACAATGATTGAGCGATTTTAAAATCTTATCCTAGTAGAGAATCAGGGTGGGTTTTAGAGCTTGGTTGAAGGTGCAACACATTGTGTTTGTATTTGTATTTTGTATTTACATTACATTTGTATTTACATTAGTATTTAAATTACATTTGTATTTTTAAATCATTAAAAATAATAATAAAATATAAAGCAAAAACGCAATGAGATGACACTCAGTAGGACAGACAGTAAAAAAAGGCCAAACTATCGGGATTTGGATCGGAATGATTTATTTAAAGGGGTTATATAACGAAAATTTGACCTTTGAATTGCCTGTTTCAAAATAGTTGGGTCTATGGCGTGCGTGCCTGCGTACCACTCAAGCGAGGAATTTAACATTCAAATAAATCTTTTATTAAATGCGTACATGCAGAAGAGGTCTTCTGCCGCCCAAGATATAATTTGCTAGGTTGGTTGAAGATCCAGAGCCATTTTCAAGCACGAGTCGAAACAGTCTGAAACAACCTCATGCTGAGGTGCTATGATGTAGAAACACCCACATGCACCAAATGTGCGATGCCTGTTATCATTTCAAAGCCAAAAGATAAGGAGAACTGCATTGCGTGTTGCTGAATGCCCAGATTAGCGTTAGTTTCAGATAAGCGGCACATACTTGATTACATGGGGAAGCTGTTGATGCGGTGGTGGCTCCGGGAATATTTGCGTTTGGTTTTGTGTCACAGTGAACGTCATATCTCCAATATTGTCCCCCTGGCTGGCAAGAGGACGAGAACCAGCCTGGTGAACCGAATGCAAACAAATCATACTAAAAACAGTACCTTTAAAGCTTTTGTGGAGAGGGCAGTTTGACAATGAATCGGATTATTTCTTAATCCATTATTTGATATCATAGCGTTGCATAGCTCACTGAGCCACTTTACATGTATTGCTAGCATCAGTTTGTGATTCCCACTGGCACTATTCTCATTACCGGCATAAATCCCGCACAGCAGTTGCCAGAGCTCTGCACAGAGGCGGGTTCGACCCAATGTTGGTAAATTCACAGATGAGCGTACGCAAGAGTGAGGGCTGCGCCACTTTGGGAATGTTCATAGCTGTCCGCACTCATGACCAAACAAAGCGGATACTTTCCCTCCCTTTAAATTTGGTGCACTAGATGCGAATTACAGTCTTGACCTGGTCTATATATAATAATATACATAAAATACAATTTAGAGGATTTGAAGGCTCGTTGTTCATGCTTGACATCCACCATGCAGAGCCACAGAGCTCAGAACCTGTCGCCTGTGCCGTGATCAATTTCACCGAAATCGTGTTCGACCAATGGATTGTTATTTACATCTCATAAGAAGACATGAAGCAGGTAAAAATTGGAGCATTGTACAACAAATCAAAAACAACACTGCATCACTAGCATTTTTTTTATTTCAAAGGGGTCGCTTGTTGCCCCATGTGAGCATCACTAATTTGATCAAAAAAAGATGATAACCCGCAACTGTGAAGATGACCGCATGTAAAGCAAGGCCATGTCTGCATTAATTCAGTCAAAGGTGTGTCTGGATCAGCTATTTTCAGTTGGGGAGCATCTTTAAATAGTGCTACGAAAACAGTAAGGGAGGTTACAAATTTCTATTTATTAAAGTCCACTCATGTCTTACAAAATGTATGGGGAAAATGCTATGAGTAGTATTTGAGGGTTCCGTGATTTGGAGCTTTTTGTAACAGTTCTTCAGATTTTTTATTTTTATTTTTATTGATTGTCTCAAAAAATTCATAAATTGAACTCAAACTTTTAATCCGGGCACCTGTTTGAATACATTTTCGAGGATAGATTTGCAGTGCCTGAGGATTAGAACAAAATTTTAGAGGAAAGTCATAAATTGGACATTTTAGACTAACCACGGAAAACAGTGAATATTTAATACCTACTCTGAATTCCAGTAAGATGTCTGGTATCTAGCCAAATACTTTGTAAAGTGAATCAAAGTGTCTTACTATGAAAAACCATCGGCCCAAATTTTGTTAACGAGTCATTCAATCCTAATTTCAAAATGGTCAGAAAGAGCTTGTGGCAGCAAGAACGAGATGAGCGAGGTTTAGGCTGAATGCCCTCAGGGGCCACAAAGCAGCATCAGGCTTCAAAATGTTCAGCTTTACAGTGCAGTGACCAGAAGTAACGACTAATGTTGAAGGGCAGCGAGGGGGAAGACTTTCGAGCATTTTGTCATCTGGGTTTACAAAAGTAGACTTTTGTTTAGCTTTTAGACCACACTTTTCTTGACGTTTTAGGTCAAACTGTTCCGCTTGTAGGAGTGCTACTCTAATGCCACTTCTGTTAGGGTACCAACCAAAATTTCTACAATCGCTAATGGGCGAAGCAAAACCCTTGAACATTTCAACATACAGCACATGGCCTGTTAAACAGAAAGGTAGGAATAGAAATAATTCAATTCAACATTAAGCTATTGTCGCTCCTATACTACGGTACTGGTACACAACATCAACAAATAGCTGCGAACAGAGGGGACATCGTTTCCAAACTCAACAACTCAATTGCTAGTTTTAGTAACGTTTCACTGCTTAAGTGACTTTTTTTTCTTCTTCACAAACGCTGTTGGCGAGGTTCAGTCCCACTCAGAAGCAGATAGAACCGGAATAATTTTCACATTGTTTTTCCACTGTTTTTGGAAAAAAAAGAGGTCCAACTGAGGAGAAGCACAGTCAATCACGCTAAATAATGCTGAAGATATGAACAGCGCTAAATGAGCAAAAAAGTGTGAGGGACCTAGAAATTTTGCATGCATACAGCGTTGTCAAGATTTACAGAATATGATACACCACAATCATATCACAGCTTTTAATTGGTGCAAAACTAAGGACTAATGCACTCCATGCACAGAAATTACTGATATATTTCCAGTGTAAACATTCAGAGGCGTACGAGCTTCAGGTTTCTGTTTATTCCAAACGCCATCTGGAGGAAAAATAACCTCATTCTAAAAAATCGTCTTAACGTGGGTTTTTGTAATGAAATCGGTATAACGTATTCAAAAACTGAGAGCTGGTGCTTTTCAAGGTGCAAATGTCCCCTCATTAGACTTTTTAAAGACGAAGCATAGCTTGATAGGCCAGCCAAGTCTGTGGAGTGCCGACCATTGCGTCGAGCTTTCTATTTGAAGACAATCCGGTACTTTAAAGGAGATAAAAAAAAAATATATATATATATATATACATTCGGCAAGACACACTAACTATTGCAACATCGAAGGTAGTCTGTCCGGCTTTCTCTGTGCATATCCTTGCTCGGCTCCCCGGTAAGTCACGAAGCTGCGCGCTCTTCATTCCCTCTTTCCCCGGCGGCTACAGCGAGCCGATGAAGTCGGCCGCTCCGTCACGAAGCGTCGTGATAACGTTTATCCTCATTCTGCACTATTATTATCAACTTACTATAGTTGTCTTTTATATTTTCATCAGCTCCCTTTTGTTGCATCGGCGCCATAGAGTGTGACGATAAAACCTTTCTATTCCATTTTGTGTTTCTTGTTCTGCTCTATTAACAAAGCTGAGTTGGGGTGTGTCAAAATCAGAATCTGTTCACACGGAGCTGCAAAAGGCTCATTAAATGAGATAAGGAGCCTTGATCGCTTCGCCGACACTTAGATAACCGGAGGAATTAATAACACGTCATCTCGCGGTAAGTTGACACCATTCCAGCCAACTGCGAGTATATTTTCAAGAGTGTGATGCAATCGCTGTGTTCGACTTGCAACGTAAAGTTGGCAAGCAAGCCTCCGTACCTTAAATGCGGAAATGATGTGTGCATATGTAGGTACGTTTTAAAAAGTGATCAACACAATTCTCCATGAAGCGCCTTAATTATTTCTGGAATTCTGGCCTGGTAGTAATAAGAAGGAGCAAATCACGCCTAGTCTGGCTCGTCATACATTTTAGAGGTTTTGTTAAGATCCAATTTGTTTTCAAATCTTTAAATGGCCTCTCCCCACCTTACCTCTTCAAGCTCTTCCGCCCCGATGCACCTGCCTGGTGCCTCAGGTGTGTGGACCAGACATGATTTGAGGTACCGAGAACTAAGGGGAGGCTCCGAAGGGATCGAGCCTTTTCCGTTTTCTTCGGCTTTTGACTAAGAATTTGACCTGATTTTTAGTTTTACTGTTGTTGTGCTATGTACTGTCTTCGTTATTAATTTGTTGTTTTATTATTTGTATGAATTATTTTGCTCCATGTGCAAATTATTTAGCAGAACATAATGTAGGGCTGGTGGACCCCTGGGGGCCTGGACCCAGTGCTAAACCTAAAATGTATAAACTATAAAATTTGGGAGATTACATGGCAAAATAAGTCAAATAAGTAACAATTACCCGAATCCGGGTAAATTGTGTGTTAAACTGCAATCATTCAGAAATTACGGCAGAAACCTCAATTCAGAATTCAACCAAAGCTTTTTTTTAATGAATATTTACCCCCTGTAAATATTCCTTAAAAAAATAAATAAACGCAGGAAGTTAAATATGTTCAATATTCAAGTCTCAAATGCAACCACATCCAACTTTTTTTTAATGATTATATTAACAGTTACCTCCTAGAATCCCAAGACTTGATAAATATGGCCTATGGGCTACACTTAGCCCACCCCTGCTTGAAAGCATCAAATCGTGAAACAAACATTGATTTTGGTATTTACTCAGATGACACGGCACAAGAAAAGCTCAGAAACTTTTCACACACTCTTCACTCTCTTTGTTTTAATCTTGCTCTTTTATATAGACTGGGAAAAAAAAAAACATTTATCCCGAAGAGTGAGAAGCTAAACATCTATGATCAAGAACAGGAAGAAATTGTGTTCCCTGCAAGTGCACCTAACAGATTGTGTGTTGTGATGAAAGGTGACATCGCTCCAAAGCAGTAAACATGCCCATGAATCAAAGTCAACTAAACCTCCTTCTGCTCCTCTGTGTATCAAACATCACTGTGGATTTGACACTTGGGCCGCGGTCGCACAGGAGTCGTCTGGATGAGACGCAGCGGATTTGTCACAGTGGTCACATCGCATGTACTTTTTATCTCTCTGTAGGTCTCGTCACCCGTCACTTTCCACAGCAGCTGCTGCCTCACTGATTTGTTGCGTCTCATTACTGTGGCCGGCACGTGGTGGAACAAGATGACACATCATCAGATTAACGCAAAAAAAAAAAAAAAGAAAAAAAAGAGAAAAAGATCAATTTTGCACCGCTGTTGACTTTTGCTCCCATGCACGAGAGAGGCAGGATTTCTTTTAGGCCAGAATGCAAACTGTGAAGTGCATGCGAGTCCCCCAAAAGATTAGATTTTCACTTGGGAAGGCAGCACTTCATCACCAAACCACCAAATCCTACTTGTCAATTATGTGTCTCTCTTATTGGTGACACCCCTAAAGAGATGAAGGAAACTCACCGATGTAAGTTGAAGGGCAGGGATTTTTACAGTCCCATTAACAGTATACTATGACTTGACAGTAAATTTAAATTCTTGGATCTGTACCTTATCTTCATCATCACCAAAATGGAATGTTGTACAATATCTACCCTAATAGTTATTGTTTTACTGTCAAAATGCTATGAGCTATGAGAAACGTCATCAAAACAACAAAAATAGCTGTGGCCTGTGACATTTATTTGCGATGGAGTTGCAGGTATGCTGTCCAACGAAAGTATAGACTATTTTTTTAAATTCATGTTTATATTTCGGATATAGCCTAATCCAAAAGAGCTTTTAATTGGACAGCAATGATATCCAAACTAACTGTCAAGAGCATCATAGGACCACTGTCAGTGTGACTCAGGACCCCAAAAACATCGAAAATGTATCAAATAAGCTCCATGATGGATTTAAGGACTTGAAAGTCGGGCCAAAAACTAAAATTTTATGGGGCATTTGGGTCAGCGAATGTTACACCTCTAGCCATCTAAACACAACCAATAGATGCAGTTCGGTAAATTGACCAACATTTTCATAACGGACGATTCGAAAGGCCTCGTCTCTGTTAAACATCCAATTTTAAGAATCAGAGTTGGGAAGATTACATCAGAATGACAAGTGAGCGTCAGCCATGTTAACTCGCTCGCTCATTTGCAAACGGAAGGGGGGGGGGGGTGCAGATCGAAAATAGAAGGTCCTGAAGCGAACGGCAAGCACTGCTGATAATCGGAGCTGACATGTGGGGGAGCAAGTGGGGCAGAGGGTGGTGAGGTACACTGGGAAAGCCGCACTTCAGGGTCTCTTGTGTTCATTAGTATGTTGTTTTGTTTACAGTTGGAGGGCAAGAGAATAGCCCACTATGAGCGAGATGTTGATTGATGAGAGCACGTGTGCTTGACAACATCCTACATTTAAGCCAAGATTTTCCCCAGTCTCATTTTTTTTAACCCTTTAGCCCAATACAGTTCTCTTTTAACAATTGTTTCAATGTCGGTCATAATAGAGAATTGAGAACAACTGAATAAGGTCAAATGACTAGATGACATAGGTGAAGAGGCAGATATAGCAATGTTACATTTTCAATAATGCCGGTATCGGTATTGAGACTTTTCTCTGTGCTACCTTTGCTAAGCAATTTGCCATACCCCTCAAGTGGGCCCAAACACAGACTGTGACCGGAAGACCAGCCGGCAATTTCTTTTGGCTCCGAGGCTTCAATGGATGGAGTATGGAGGTATTTTTCTGAGGTGGGCAAGAAACGTAACCGCCAGCTCGGGGCCCAATTCTCCCTTTTGTGCACAAGTCCGTTTTTTTAAGCGACTCCAGGAAAGTTGTGAATGAAGGCGGCCTTCCAAATGAGGCATGAATCATTGACAACGGAGGCTATCTGAAAATCATGGAACATTGAGTTTCCTGAGACGAGTGAATGGCACAAAAATAATCTATGAAAATGATAATACACATTTTACATTTGAAATGGCCTTACAATTTGAAGGGGAGCATTTTCTTTCAAATTCTGCTTGAAATAAACCCTATACAAGTCATTTAATCAGAACAGAGTGGAAATGACTAAATGCATGTTTGGAAGTGAATAAAAAATGTGTGCCTTCGAAGCTTGACCTCAATTAGCCACACGTGTAACTAAAAAATATGTCCACCCACACACAATAAATTTGAATCAACTGATCTATTTTTTTTTACTCATTCCTACCCCTCAAAGGGGAATATTCAACTGACCCTCTGCCATTCCGTATTTTTGTGTTGAGCACCACACATGAAATCAGCTCACACACCTGCAGACATGTAAGGAGAGATTGAAAGTGACAAAGTCATGCACACAGAGCCGCACCACTTGAGCTGGCCACAATACTGTACCTTGATCAAGGAGCACCTTCACAATAGCCAGCAAGTATATGAGCATCTCTCATCACGTTTTTGTCCGCTGTGAGACTCAAACCAAAGATCAATTGGCTCTAATGTCCATGCCTTGCTATTGGGCAAAGTCTGTTCAAGCATAGCAGCATGCAATTTTGGCAAAGGATGATGAGATGGAAGTGTTGGTGCATTGTGTCAAAAGGCACCACGCATTTCTTTGTTCAGGGAGCGCTGAAGGCCATCTCTTGGCAAAAGGCCACTCACTCTCTGGGCCAAAATCGCCCTTGGATATCGCTGCCATGGGGAAGTGTGCACGTACCGCCACTTAGCTGAAGCACAAGTGGAGAAGATTACCGACCTACGTGAAAACCAAAATCTCGGTGTAGGCTACCACATGAGGCATGCACAAGTGTCTGAACGTGGCCCACCAGCGCTGCGCTTAATTTAACTGCGTTGAAAGAGGAAGTGGCATCTGTGCCCTCTTCAGTGGATGTGCTTTGAGAGCAGCACGGAGCAGATTCAGATGAAGATAAGTAACTAAGTCGACCATTAGTTTTCAAATCCAAGTCTAACTTATTAAAAACTTGAAACAATCATTTTCCTTTATTGTACATTTTCCATTCCAAATGGTGGTAGGATAAATACATTTGACATCTTTATGGGAGCCTCTTTAACAATATTATGGTATGAGTACATGTGGCGTAAAGTTTCACTTTTCTGAGGCACTTTTTCCTTAATTCAACCTAAGAAGCACCTAAGAGGAAAACCCGCATATTTCACAGCGAACACCCACATTTTACAGTCGCTCCAGCCTCTGCCTCGACTGCATCTGACATGACGGTGTGCAAATGACAGACTTGGACGGGGGCAATCTTTGCAGCCAAAAAAGCTGCGTGCCTTTTTCCCCGCAAATGCACATGGAAGGGAATGCAGGCTTATAGGAAATGTCACTCTGAATGGAGAATGAATGGCGTTGAGGACTCCGTCCTTCTGATGGGGGGCTTCAATGCTCATGTGGGCAATGACAGCGAGACCTAAAAGGGCATGACTGGGGGGGTGGGCTCTCCCGATCAGAACCTGAGCGGTGTTCTGGTATTGGACACCGCACCACAATACACCGCATGCTCAAGCATAAGGATGTCCAGATGTACACCTTGCATCGGGTCACTCGAGGCCACATGATAATCGACTTTGTAGTTGCGTCATTGAACATGCGGCCGCACGTTTTGGACAATCGACAATGACAAATTTTCTTTTTCAAGATAGACTGCAATCACGACTTGAATCGTGTAATCAAAAATGTTTTTACTCTCAATATCACAACTGCATGCATGCAAGGTTATGATTTCATTCTTGTAACTCAAATGCCATTTTTTAATGTATTTATGACTATTTGGCTTGAGTCTTTTCATTACAAAATGGTCCTTTTAAATTTAAGAGTATTTATTTAAGAGTGCGTTGCTGCAACCGGTGACATTAACAGCAGTATGATTTTATGACTCGAATCCTTATTTACTGTATACTACATAAACAGAAAGATGCATATAACATTGTGGACTAAGATGTACTCCAGAAACATGCACGTGGTTTAAATGCTATGAATTAGTCATTTCAACACAATAATTAAATATTCAGAATGAGATCAAGAGACGGATTCCAGTCATGCCAATTGGTTATGAGTATGCTGTGATAAGACAATAACTCCTTTTCGAGGATTGTGATTCAATTAAAATGCTTTTAGTACATTTCCTCAAGATCATGATGGATATTTAATTGTTGGCTGTGATTGTTGTGTCAGTGGATGAGGCCACTTAGATTACAGAACATCAACTCTATCAGCCATCTTGGTTGAAGTCTTCTAAGTGGGTTTCAACTTTCCTCAGGGCCTCGGAACCTGCGCAAGACGACCGTCTGTTTTGATTCTGGGAAACCCGGATCAATAATTTACAGCATCTTCTGCTTTTTTGAACATTGTCAGGCCAACAGTAACCAACAGTTTGACTGTACTATATTTTCATTCATCGAGGCAGCACTTCCTCATCAAACTGCCAAATTATACCTGTCAACTTATTTTCAGATCAGTGCAAACAACTCACATATGGCCAAACACAAAGTACGACAAAGCCCAAAAGAGCATTTTGACTGAGTAGTAAAATTATAATCGGGCATGGCTATCTTTATAAGAATAAATAAAAAAATGTGTATCAGTTGAGCACAGACCTCTGCAAAGGCCAAGCTGTGAAGAAAATAGGTTGTATTTATTTGCCTTGGCTACTTGGCAGGGGATATACTATATTGTCGCTCTCTTTCGATTTTTTTTCCCCTCTTGCTACCGTAATGATTTCCTCTGCAGCCATCATAAATGGTACATTAAAATTGATATTTAAGTTCTTGCAGCTCCACTTTGGAACATCGATACTGAGCATAAAGACAGGGATGGAAGTAAGACTCTGATCATGGCAAAAAAAACAAAAACAAAACAAAACAATATGTCTCCTGTATGGAAATACATTTCAAGTAGAGTCCTTGAGAATCACATGCGCCCAAACTTTGGAACAATCCTTCATCGAAGCTCTGAAACTCGGCAAATTCCATGCAATGATTGGAATATCAATTATGTCCTTCCTTTGGTTTTCACACAAAGCGCCTGACGAGTGAAGACGACCTCTGCGGCGCACATGTTAGAGGGTGGATTACATCTGTTGTGCTTTGCTCTATCGTGGATTTAGATGGAACAAAATCCCGATCGCCCATCGACATCAAAGACAAGTCGGAAATGTCTCAAATAAAGTATTCCCCTTTAATCTCTGTGATATAGTTACTTAAAAGTGGTACAACGTGCCGACTTTACTAAAAATATGAAAACCAAGTAAAATTGTATTTGGGGTGGGGTGGCTTGTACATTGACGTGTTGAAGTGAAATTGATTGCTGCACCGCTCAGAGTAGCCTGGGACAGGTTGCTTGAAATGTCACAAATTGGTTAGTTTAAATAATATGACCCCAATGTGTAGTTTCTCTGCTCACAACTTAGAAATTAGACTGGGTGACAGTCCATCATTTTCAAGCAACTACCCAGGGGTACTACTATCATGTCAACTAGCTTGCAAAAGAGCCAAGCATTTAAGCTAACGTTAGCGCGGCGACTGACTGGCGACCAGTTCAGGTGTGCCTTCCGCCTGAAGTCGGCTGGGATAGGCTCTAGCAAGTTCCTGCGACCCTCTTCAGGATAAGCCGTGTTGAAAATGGATGGATGGATGAATAATCAGAAAAATCGTAACATCAACAACAATCATAACAGTGAAACAAATTAAAAACTAAAAATACATCTAAAAATGTGAACACATTCATAAAGCCCTTCTTTCATTTTACCAACACAACTGTCTTCTTCTATAACATTGGATTAAGCAATATATTAATATAATAATAATAATAATAATTTAAAAAACATTCACCAAATGAAGAGATGGAAGTGCAATTTAGTGCGTGTTTACAGGCCACGGGAAAGCACGGTAGTGGATATTTATAGTGTGTAGTCCGAGAAGGATTGTACAGGTCGAAGGTGAACCTGACAGGAAGCAGGGATAACACATCCGTCCGGGAGTTAAGCGGACAGTGCCATGGATTACCGATACCAAAATGTAATAGAGCCACTAATACTACTGGAGCATGGGTTTCATAACCTCGCTCGCACAACAGATCAATAGCATGACTACCTGCACACATTCTCTTAGTCAGAACGGGTAGTCAAGGGGTCCAATATACTATATATCCGAATACATATATATTTGATAAAAGTCTTGCCGTGGTTGCAGTTTTAAAAAAAATATTATTATTTTATTAGCAGAAAGTAAAGGACTGTTGCACTTTTCTCCAGGTTCGAATAAAAAATTGAATAACTTCATTTTTTGTTTTTTTGTCGAACAAGAAATGCAGTGGTGAATTGCGCAGCACTGTACGTAAGCGAGGACTGAGAGTATGAAGACCAAAAGTATAAATGCCCAAATCATTTTTAGTCTACGATCAAAATATCAAAAATAAATACCTCAGCCATCCAGGCCATTGTAATATGCAACAGTTGAATTGAGGCAACTGGATTCTTCTTGAGTGTTGAATGTGTTCTTGTTTTCTGAAAATGTTGAAAAATGACTAAGGCATTATTATACAATTAACCCATTTAATCCCAAATTTTTCCCAGACATTTAAAAGTCAAAATCAGGTGTCATTGGTAGCCCTTTTAAGTAACCAGTAATAACATTTTTTAGAGCCCTATAAATTTAATCATTGTTGTACTTCACAAATGTGACCGGTGGGATTAAATGGGTTAAGGTAATGGTGTGTACAGCACATATACTGTACGTATATATGTATGCATATACATATGTACAGACACCTGTACTGTACGGGCGAGTGATTTACACCATTCTGGAAAAAAAACATGATTATTAATCTGATTCATAATTTACCAAAACTATGTGGATAGTGACGTAGTTTTCATGATTTCGCTTTTTTACACCACTATATTGACATTAAACCAATCAAGAGGTATTTATAGTGACGACCTTTGGCTTTATATTAAGAGCGCTCAGAAAAATATTGCATTTACAATTCATAGAAATGACAACAACTTTATATATAGTGATTTATTGTCAATAGAACACATTAACCGAGTGCTTACCTATGTGTATGAGTATGTGTGTGTGTGTGTGTGTGTGTGTGTGTGTGTGTGTGTGTGTGTGCGTGTGCGCGTGTGTCTATACGAGCAGGAAGACAAGCAAAATCCTGGCGCTCGGAGGCATGGCCAGTTGTCACGAGACTGGCCGCACACCATGTGGAATAATAACATGCCTGACCAAATAAAAACACAAACACACACACTTTCCAAAATAAATCGTTGGTATTGTGCATGCTCACACAATGAAAGATCAATATGTAAAAGGATGCAAATGCACAACACTTGATTATTAACAAGCACATCCGCTTTCACCTTCGCAACGAGACACACGCCATGAGCACATAGAAGGATTGCGATGGAGAAGCCAGCTATTCGACTCACCTATACGTGATTTACGAGGGACGTAAGCAACATTCGGCGCTGCCGGAGCTCGATACTCAAGGCTATCCCCAGGGCACTTGTGTGCTCACATCACATGCGCAAACATCATCCAGTGTATGATTAGTACAGTATATCCCTCCATCCATTTCTAACCCGCCTATCGTCATGAGACTTGCAGGCGTATTGGACCCTATCCCAGTTGTCTTCGGGCAGTAGGCGAGGTCCACCCTGAACTGCTTGCCAGCCAATTGAAGGATGGATAGTCTAGTACACTAGAGGAGGATATCTTTTGAGTGTATCACACACTCTAAACATGTGGAGTGGTGATGGATAATAGAGGTGGAAAATGGAGGAGGAGTGCAGATGACGACTTTGGCAATCTCATAGAGTGTACGTGTGTCTATGTATGTGGTTTTACAGTGTTTTCATTATCAAATGTCAAAAAACCAACAACAGTAAATCCAGTAAGTGTGTGTGTGTGTGTGTGTGTGTGTGTGTGTGTGTGTGTGTGTGTGTGTGTGTGTGTGTGTGTGAGAGAGAGTGTGAGTGAGTGTAAGCCTGTAGGCATGCACATGTGGACACCCACAGTGTACACTGCGTGTATGTTCCATGTGGAGTTAATCCTTCGCTTGGATGTGAGAATTACTCTCCCACTTGTACAGTGCTGCCGGGATTAACGCTGTCAGATTATATTTTCTAGGCCCTTGAGTTGGTGTGTGATACGTTACGTGTGCCATAGCGTGCTAGTTGTCTGTAATTGTGTCTATTAGTGGCGTGTTTTAGCGGATTTTCTCACTTTATTGTTGGTTTTGGCTAAAGAGAGCTTACATAATGCTCTTACAGCTTTAGCAGTTGGTGATTTGAATTTCAGGGATTATTTAGACATGTCAAAACAGAAACCCCATTTATTTTAACTCATTACACCAATGAATGCCCTACATAAACTTAAAAACTCAGTCACACATTTAGGATTTAACCTCCGTGAGCATCTAATAAAATGAACTAAATTGGGGTTTCTTTATTGTGTTTTGTGGTACAGAAGGATGACAAAGAGGGCCAGTGTGACAATAATCATGTAATAGCAAATGGAACTAGTAGTGACCAAAGTGGTACAGGCATTTCCTGGCTTTTCACTACACTACGGCTAAACTAAAATCGACAAAAATATTTGTCAAAAGATGGCTGACATTACACATTGATTTAGAAATTGTGTCACACTCATTTGATTATTGACCAGAGGTGTGACTAAGTGACAAATGTACAAGTCGCAAAGTAAGTTTAAAGTCATAACTTTCAAGTCTCAAGCAATTCCCAAGTTATGGTGAAAAAAGAAATCAAAAAAGAAAGAATAGAGACAGTCAAGTCGAATCGAGTCACCATCAAATTTCAAGCAAGTTAAGTCGAATTCATTAGTGGTTGAATCAAGTAGTATAGTAAGTCAGGTCATAAAATCTTGCTCAGTCATAACATATATTGGAGTGACGATAAAATATGTTACAAACAAAAAAAAGGTGGTCAGGGAAGTACAGAGAAGTTGAAGGGCATTAGTTTACGGGGGACATGCCACATCAAATAGGTTTACACAAAACGATAATCCTTCAATCCAAATGTACAGTATTCATCTTTGGTGACACTTGTTACATGGCTCGAAAAATGAATGAACTAGTGACGATTTTTAAATGTAAAGAGAATGGCTTCTCAAATCATGGAGTTCAAGTCAAAGTTAAATTGAGTATCACAAATGCCAAGTCACAGCACGGTGTTGCAGTTTGGCTTCTGCTTTAATAGGTGATATATAATTTGGATTATTTGACACAAAGGCTGCATTCACTCCTTTCACATCATCATGTCAGCAGTAACTGAAGTATTAAAATAGCACATTTGGAAGATTCCTGTAGATCTGGCAGTAAAGATGTTGCCGTGCGCAAATTATAAACCATTTCCCATTTCCTTAGCAGACAGTGTGCAGTCAGCAACGGCTATACGCGACTCATCACTTCTCTCATCGCTCCTGTACACACACACGCGCACGCACGCACACGATCACTTTCATAAGGTGAGTATGCACAGCTCTATAGAAACAGGTGATCATTTCTTTAAGAACAGACACATCGGATTAGCGGTGTGACAGCAAAAGTTACGGTTCGGTAAATGCCTTATGTCGTTTTTTACGGTTCCAGTTCACCTTACATTGGGAATATGCTTCATGTATCAAGCTGGCAGTACATTATACCAGCAAGGAGATATTTTAAAATTAGCAAAATAATTTATGCCATGAAATAAAAAATATAAAAACATACACTTGTGAATCAAAATGCAAACACACCCACCATAAAAATCATCACGGAACTTTGTTCTCATCGGTACGTTTAGCAAATAGTGCTATGGCACAATCCGGCTGTTTTGATACACTACCCTGTGTTAGATCCGCATGATGCAGTATGCGGATCATGGAAAATTGATAGATAAATGGGTTTTCCTTGAGTCCCATTAGAGGATTTACTGATGTGTGGATTGGAGTGCATACTTAATGATGAAAAATACCCTACAGCACTTGAACATTATGTTCAATAAGTGAAGAGGTTGCTGAAAATGCAAATTTTTAGCATCAACAGCGTATGTCCCCCGAATTGAAATCGTGCACTTTAAAATAACTCTCTAGTTGCGTTATATACGGGGGTGAAACTAGTCGGAGCTTAGAAGCTCAAAAGGTTAGAAATCATCCGACTTCTCACAGGGGATTATAGCCACGGAGCTCCCGAAGAAGAGCAGTTCCACTAAGACTGAGTGTACATCTCAAAGACAGAATGCCAAAGTCACGCTGAAAGTCAGGCAACCTGGCCATGGGTCAAATATTGATTTCAACGGAAACGTAACACTGGCTTGCAAAGGGGGTGTCAATATCAGGTTCTTTGTGTCATTTTCAAGACAGCTACAGAAAAATACCACAAAAGTCAAATATTTTTGGTTGGAGTGACACAAACTCGCAATGGACGTAAACCCAACTGTGACCTTAAACCACCGTCAAAACACACACACACACATCGAGATTAATCTCACTGGCGCGGCGCTATGGTTGTATCCCAATGACTGCACTTTGCGTCAGGAAATTGAGTCTATGAAATTGATCATTCATGCACACAGCGGCCGGCATGTGTAAACCCAACCAATACATCACATAGCAAACGTGTCTGATTATTCCTGAGGGAAAATATATTTCCCCGGGGAAATACAATTCATCATAAATCGGCATCGAAGTAAGGCTTAGGCTTCATGTCACCAGTCCATGTGAATATATTAGCGTAGCCGTGGTGTAGTAATAAGTGTCGATTGTTTGCAAATACAAGCGATTTATCATTGTTTACAAGCTGACCACGTTTACTTTATGACACCCACACGCCCCTCCCCGCCCAATGGGTGATGCTGTCGAGGATGGGCCGTCACGAGATATTACATAACATGAAATCTCCTTAAATCGCTTTCCATCTAGCTGAGGAAGTGTAGGCGGTAATAATTAAGAAAGCGAATGCCACCTCGGAGGGATGAAGCGCGAGGCGTGATGTCGATGTCTCCCCGCGGAGGGTCGACCCCCAAAAAGATTTAGCTTTTCACCTCCCCCACACACTTACTGTGATTGCAGGCTCACTTTCTTTTGGCAGCCATCACATCACTTTAGGAACTCTTGCACTTCTGCTGAAACACTTACTGAGAGAAAAAAAATGTTTTCAAAAGAACGAGTCTGAGGTCCGTGAAAATCGACATTGAAAATGAAGACAAAAACTGTGTGGGAGAACAAAATCCCGATGGTGAAAATGAAGTAGAAATTATTGACTGAATATGGATTATTTTATAGGAGTAAAATATAAACTCTTACACAAACTCAGCATTTTTTTTCTCAAATCGTCAAAGTATTGTTCGAGATGATTAAATCCATTATTTCACAAGAAAAAACATAATGATGACTGATTGGTCATTTTACAATCTTTTTTTTTCACAGGCATTGTATTTCTAAAAAAGTAAATTAATAATTATAAAAGAAATTTATTACGGTAAATTACTTTTTTGCAAGTATACATTTTTAATTTAAAAAATATATAAGGAGCACAGTCATCATTTTACAAGAACATTTTGAAATGTTACAAAAAGTAATGAACAATACAACACACACAATTTCTCCTGAGGTCTTTGGCAACCAAAACAATTTACATTTCAGCAATCATCTGGTGGAATGTCATTGTCTTCTATTATTTAGGTGGTACTCAGGAACATGTCGTCCACTTGTTACAATACATTATACAGATTAATACGCGGCTCCCCGAGGTTCCTTTGTTTATTCTGTTTAAAGTTGCCCATACTACATTGATCATCGACCCTATCTGACCAATCAACAAGCGCGATGGACAAACACAGTGTGACAGTCACCGTATTTGCCGTCCACATTAATTTAATTTATTTATTTTCAAGGTTCAGCCCAGGAAAATTTGGGAGTTGCGATCCTTAACAGCGCCAAATATTTTATCGGAGACTAACATGTGATTGTTTTTTTGTTTTTGTTTTACCTGTAATCAAAATGTATTAAAACGTTGAATTTGGTTCACCAAGCAATGGGATGGTTAAGAAAATATTTTAAATATATACAATGCAAATAAATACAGATGCATGGAACATAAAAAGAAGAAAATAACCAATACACTGGAATTCTTTCTTTCAAGACTTTTACCTTTATCTTGGGCCAATTTGAGCCACACTAACATGTGAAGCTGACAACTGAAGAAAGCTGCAGCCCCACCTGATCAGTACCCTTATTCCAGACGATTGATTTGAAGTTTCAGTCCTGACTTTGAAATTCCTTTTGGTTCATTTAGACCAAATGGAACGATTGGAGAGCGCGTCTAACTGCTGCAAAGCATCCTTCCACGCAGAAGACAAAAACAATCTCATGTTACTCGGATGCAATTAGGGGACCAGTGAAGGGGATTGACTCCCATTCAGACGGTGAATTGTCTTGTCAGCCAGCCGGGATAAAGAACTGCTGTGTTTTTCACAATCACCCAAGGAGGTGATTTGCACTGTGACATATCTTCTGACGGGGTAGTATTTTGTTTTTTGGGGGGGAGGTGATCCACACTGATTGCGGATTAAGCCTGACCAAATCTTTCCTCCGAAGAGGAAAAGCCTGTCTCCTAATGACATTTTGCTGGAACTTTTGCCTGGCCATTCAGGATTCCCTTACAATCGTGTGCAAGTGCATTCCCCGTCAGTGGAGGTCTCCTTGACTACCCGATACATCCGTCACAATAACAACAGCAACTTCTTAGAATTGAAGATGTCCATTTTGATTATTTATCAAAGAATAGTGGGCCATCGCAGATGCTCCAGCTAACACATGACTCGAGCGAGGACACGCGCTTTCGAAAATGGATGGATGGGTGTCCGAATACTAATAATATACTCGGTTGCTCGATGCAAAGCAATTCTGCGAGAAAACTTTGGAATGTGTTTCCGCAGGCAGTTTGCAAGCCCGCACACAATGTCAGAGCCGGTTGCCAGTGATGAACGCGGGCGAGCTCTTAAACACACTTTCATACGACGCCTCCGCTTAGCCACGAGCAACGCTGACCTCCAAATGCAATTAACTCTAACCAGTGTTGACTGTCTGGAGGATAAGTTCATGTGTTGAAGCAGAGACCGCATGTTCATTTTGAAGGATAGAAACCGTATTGACGTCTGACATTCTCGATACTGTCTGACACAAGATGGCCAAGTTAGCCGAGATGAAAGGCCAAATCAATACCCTGTGCATTCTTTTTCCAGCCGCAGTTGTCCACAGATCAGTGTCAAACTGCTTCAGGGTATTTTTTTAATGTCAATGCAAAAACGGTTTGAAAACTGTGTCGGGTAAAACCTTTTAATGGCTTTTATCAAAATTGCTGGGTTTCTATTTACAGATCATCTGTGCATTTTGACAAAAGGGCTTTTAACCTTTTGATAAGACACCGAGAAACTGTTTTAAATTGTGATAAAAATGTACAATACTGTCTGTTTCGTTCATACTTCTGTCTATATTCCTTCACAATAAGGTAAACCAACCCCGCAATTTCTTGTGGATACGGTAGGTAAGGAGAATATCAAAAAGTTACAATGTTTTGGTTTTCCACTGAATCCCTTTTAACCGAGGATGACATCCTGCATTTGTCATCTGCTTCACTTTATCAGTTTCTCGTTGGTTTCAGGCACCGGACCAAAAGGCAAATATATTCAGTGATGCCGCAAAGGATGTTGGTAGATAAGAAATCAACCGAGTGAGATCTTGCATAGCACCACTTTCTTTCATCTCAGGCTGCTCATTTACGCCACATTCCGGAGTGGTTCGGTTTCAATCGCCACTGAAGACTTTGGAATGAGATGGTATCCTCACAAAAGACGGCAGGAAGTAGATTGATTCGTTGATTCTTTGCTGTTTTTTTGGGGAAGTTTGAGAACGTTGTCAGTTGGCAATCACTGATTATCAAGCAGCTGCAGATGTGGTCATATCTGTTTATCGCAAGCTCCTGCCAATCATCCTGGAGTGGCCTAGCCAACTCCCAACAAGTCATTTCTTGGAGATTGGATAAGCCTAACCTAACCTAACCTGTCATGGACAAAAGATTATGAAACCAAGGCTGGTACAAAGAGGTCAAGGTTATTGGTTCCATAGAAACCTCAAGTAGTCCCTGAGTTTACCTGGAGAGAAATGAGAATGCAGAAACTTGACTTTGGAACAAATAACTTTTGGAAGACGATTGTGTTTGTTAGGGCTCAGGGGAAGAATTTTCTAAATTGAGTTCCAGGGTCATTGATCGGTTCCAAAAGAAGATCCTGCTTGGGGCTTAGTACACTTAGGAGGTTCAGCAACCTTTGGGATGGGAGCTGCCCTCTGAAAGCGTACAGTATGTATTCTTTATGTTGCACTCAGAACTGTGTTTCAGTAAGAACCTTTTTTGGAGAACAATGTTTGTTTGTTTTTTTTAACTGTCCATGTGACACGAGCTATTTGGATGCCGGAACTTGGTTCAACCCACCTACAGTATATCCCTATCTGTGTCTTTAGAACTACGGATACAGTGGGCTGCGATTGCCTACTGCCCGAAGACAGCTGGGATAGGCTCCAGCAAGCCTGCGAGGGATAAGATTAGAAAATGGATGCACAACGCAGTTTACGACTAACCTACGCTAACACAAAAACTAAGTCATAATTATTATGCGGCTATATTTATCAAACGGCGGCCCGGTAGTCCAGTGGTTAGCACGTCGGCTTCACAGTGCAGAGGTACCGGGTTCAATTCCAGCTTCGGCCTCCCTGTGTGGAGTTTGCATGTTCTCCCCGGGCCTGCGTGGGTTTTCTCCGGGTGCTCCGGTTCCCTCCCACATTCCAAATAACATGCATGGCAGGCTGATTGGTCGCTCTAAATTGTCCCTAGGTGTGAGTGTGGGCGTGAATGGTTGTTCGTCTCTGTGTGCCCTGCGATTGGCTGGCAACTGATTCAGGGTGTCCCCGCCTACTGCCCGAAGACGGCTGGGATAGGCTCCAGCACCCCCCGCGACCCTAGTGAGGATCAAGCGGTTCGGAAAATGGATGGATGGATATTTATCAAACCTTTGTGGGTTACGTTTGGGTAACTTGCAGATAATGTTTATAATATATGAATATGTATATAATTGTCACCTAAGATACATGTAAGAATTGGCAAAATAATCAATGCATTGACCATTAAGGCGTTTTGAAAGTGAACTGGAGATCGATCCTAACTAACTCTGGGGGAGAGGCCAGA
This sequence comes from Hippocampus guttulatus, assembly GCF_054856545.1. NCBI lineage: Eukaryota > Metazoa > Chordata > Actinopteri > Syngnathiformes > Syngnathidae > Hippocampus > Hippocampus guttulatus. Next base: position 20,220,551 of record NC_141263.1, read on the forward strand.
TACACCCAGGACTAGTCACCAGCCAATCACAGATCCCAAAACATTTAACCCACAAGCGCGCATAATGTATATACACAACATCGGCGACTGAGGCATAACCAAGTGTATGACTGGTGATTCCGTCTCAACTAATATGCAATCCAATGAAGCCAATACAACATGACGTTAACTTTGGAATGTTGAGGCAACATTATTCAGCTCAGTGCAACACAAGCAATGAAACAGTAGTTCAAAATGTTCAAAAATCTTCACATTTTCTTCAAGGTAATTATTTTTGTAAAAACAAATTCATAGTTTCCACAACAGGACAGCCAAAGAAATGTATTCAAAAGCCTACCGAAGTATTAGGCCCATTATTTGGGGATATTGGAATTCAGGATGGAACTGTGTGAATTTGGGTGACAGATGCTCCTTGAAAAGCAGGAGCACTGCTGCTCAGGTTGGTTTGCAAATTTTAATGAAATGTCGAATGCACAGCCCCCCCCCCCCCCCCCACACACACACACACACACACACACACACACACACAGTCTCCTCTTCCGCAGACAAAAAGGGTGGGGCAACATTTATGGAGATGAAAACATACGCATTCATTATCATTGTCGTCCGAAACGTTGCGGCAACTTCAACCTTGTCCTTGGTGAAGGCTCTGAATATCCTGAATCGTCTGAAGGAGCTGAGCAAGATCATCAAATTTGTTCTTGGGGAATTATACACGGAAATGTCTTGAGATAATTACGACGATCAACGCTCTCATCAACAGGCATTGACCTTGATGCTGCACGCCGAAGTGACCGTCAATCTGATAACAGAGCCTGTCATTACACCCTTTGTAGCGAACAACATAAACTGTTTCTCGGCGCCTTGAAGAGGCAAGTCTTAAAAATAAGTGTCCAGATTGTCTGTGCTGAACCTTTATAGATCAAGTAAGGTCTGGCGAATGCGAGGCAAACACAACCAGTTTACTGTATGGATTTATGTACACATTGTCCTTCAACTGTGGTTGCCCATGGGAACAAAACCAAAAGGATTATGCTAATTCCTCACATTATCAAGTGAAAATTTGGGCTTATATTAAATGAGACCAGTTTTGGTACACGAACATATTTATCACACTCACTTTACATTGGATTCTCTAACTACTCCTACTACTTCTAGTAAATTAAATTATCCGCAACAGTGTTTAAAACATTTGGCAGGTAAAGTTGAAATGGCGCCACATCACCCACAGTAAAGATGATCATTAATACTGCGCAAAGAAATCCTTTCGTGGGTCTCCACATTTCGAGACTAGTTAATTTTAGGTGCTGCTGTTTCATCAACAGAAATGTAATGGTAATGGTAGTTTGCATGATAGTGTTGATGAACTGACATGCCGTAATTACATTTAGTTTTTTTTCTTTCCTGACTGGAAAATGTGAGCCGTTTACACAGGGAGAGGCGTTTAGTTGTTCACGCAACTAATTGAGGCACTGATTAAATTACGGGCAATTTTGGAGGAAATAACTCTGCAGATCAATGCTGTGAATCAATGTTTTGGCATCTTGCCTTGACTCGCTTCTGGATTTCCATCCAATGGATGCTGCACGCTCCTCATTTTAAAAGAGATCATCCCCAACAGGCTAAAGCTGCTAGTTGTGCCTCAGACCTTATATTTCCTCGCATCTCACACTTGAAGTGGGATTTTTTTTTTCTACTGTGTTAAACACGACTGCCCCAGTGGAGGGAAGGCGGCTTTGCTTGTTAGAAAGTGCTAAGGCAACAAGAAATTGGAGCTGTGATCTCCAAACTGTACATTCATCTTATCGGCTTGGAGATTCCTTCCTGAAACAGAAGCGCCATGATCTGCCTACAGGGATTTGGAAGGGTGGGGGGGGGGGGGGTCGTGGTGAAGCGGGTGGTGCGAAAGAGGAAGTGTGGCAAGCGGAAGAAAGAGATCACAAGCTATCAGGTTCAGACAACTGGAAGGCACTCAGGGAAATGATACTGGCACAATGTTTTTGTCTCTTGCTTTTCTCTCCCAATAAGCAACATTGTGCAATTTTAGGAATTGACTTCTGGGGAACTAATTATGTTGCAGCTAGGAATTACCTGTGAACACTACGAAATGGTGCATCACAAACAAAATCCAAAGATCCTTTGTCACTATAATGCTGCTGAAAAGACCTCATGGAAATCTCGAGAGACCATGTAAAATACCATTTGGTGGCTGTGAGCTGTACTGGGAACATCAGCAAGGACTCAACATTTTCAAGTCACAACACGTCAGAGGAAACTGGGTTGCAAATCTGCAGAGAAATGGCAAGCAACCAAGCAGACTAAACTAGTGCAGAACTACTTGAGTGGAGTAGTTCCTTGGTGCTTGAAATGGACACATCTTAAATGCCAGGATGTCAGTGAAATGAGATAACGCCAGTTACAAAGCACTCCCCAAGTTTGCCAAATGCGGCATTTTTTTGAGGGAGGGCTTTATTTTATATAAGTGGACGATGCATGACTGCCACCTACTGCACTGGATGTACAATTATATTTTATTCTATGACGGCAAAAAACATATATGATCTCTGAGGCTACGCGTGGCCTGCCTGTCTTGGCACCCCACCCCCGTATTTGAGAAGGACTGATCTAACAAGAAGAAACACAATATGGGAAACAATCTGAGAAAGTCACTGAGGTGGTTAAAAGTAGATTCGCTTTCAAATCTGTTTGCATGTGTAATCAAGTTAAGCACCTGTTTTCGAGTGCAAATGTATTTTATTTGGAATAAATTCAGTGAACCCAACCTGAATTCGTTTGAGGTTTAATCTGAAGTAAGATGCGGCGGTTAAACTGACAGTAGCACGAGGAGAGTTCTCATTTATTTTATTGTAAAATGCAAAGCTGTTACTTTATGCTAAAATACTTTTTTGGGTCAAAGACCAGCACATCTTTGCTATTGTAGAGTCTTAGCAGTCACACAACAAGGCTTGATTTAAGTTCAAGTGACATCATTCCGTTTTTTTAACGACTGTTATGTGTAATGACAGCTTGGACAAAAAAAAAAATGCATTCAATTACAAGCTATATAAATCGGGCACTTGGAACTGTAGAGTAAATCTAGCCTTGTTTCTATTTCTCAAGTACTATGATTGTTTTTTTTCTGTATTTTCACAAAATAGCCTTCGCTTCAATGCTTGTCCCTCATCAATGACACAATCACTTTTTTTCACTTGGTAAAAGCCCACTTTGTGTGTGTGTGTGTTTTTTAATTTACTGCCTGTCCCTTCCTTTGTAAATAAACATGTTTTGCCCTCAAAGTGTTCCTTTTTCACGTTCACTTTATCTGTGAACGCCACGTGAATGTTTGCTGCCGATGAGCTGTTGGGTTGGATGGGCAACACAAGACGTGGGCGAGTGTCACGCCAGATTAAGTCCCACCGGTCTCATTTCTCTGGCGACCACACACCAGAAACCTCGTGACTTGATGTATACAGTCACGCAGCCAAAGGAGGAAGAGCGGAGTCATCATCATTATGTTTATGATCTCAGTCTTCACACCTTAATTCGGGTAGGGGGTTGGGGGGGGGCGGCGGGGGGGGGGGGGTAGCCCCATGGGCCTCTACGACAGAACTTAATAGCTTGAGACAGAAAGACGTAGGCTTTGTGTGATCAGACGAGAGTGTTGAAAATGTAATGTTGAAATCCAAACAAACAATATATTACATAATATATAAACCGTCAAATTAATTCAGTGCTTTTCACATCTTAAAAAAAAAAAGGAATAAAAACATAATGAAGCAAGTTTTGTTAATAAACAATTTCAATTTGGAATATTTCCAATATTTTTCCAGCTTGATTTCCTATGGAAATGAATCACCTTTGCAACCTTCAACCTGATGTTTGCATTTCATGAGGAGATAAATGATGTTGGATATCTGGCTTAGTGTCTCACACGCACGAACGCACACACACATTTCAAATGTAGGTGGACCCAGCGTGCGGCCCTGCGGGGATTTAGCAAAAGTGTGCAAACGACTTTGTATTGATTGCTCTTTTACAACAGAAGCACTTAAATTGCACCCGTCATCAATTAATTTCACTCTCCCTTACGGCTGCGCACGCCCTTCACGTTGACCTGGAATTAGAGATGTCACCAGCCATCGCAGCCACTGGTGACGCCCCTTAGGAAGCGTCTTCCCCCACATCATCCACAGCCAAAGAAAAATCAGGAATGTCCCCTCCCAAAGGCATCTTGCACTGTATATTGTCGTGCTTGTGTCTGTGTGCATTCGTCTCTTACTTACAGTACACAAGCGCATACGCAAACGCGGTTATGTAAGGCAAATGCCATGAATATGTTTGTCACATGAAGAGCCACTGTCATGAGTCACGCGCAAACGTCCTCGTTCAGCACAAACAACGGATGCCTCTCATTTGGCTTTTCGTATTGACTGCGAACTAAACACATCGTTTTTCTCAGCTTTTACAATACAATACAATACATGAAAAGGTATCGCGGAAGCGGTCAAGAAAATGAGCAGTTTCAACTCAAGCGTGATACACACAAACTGACAATCGAGCCAAAGTTAACCTTTTCACTTCCTCGTGATCAAAGAAAGACTAAGACATCTAAGACATTTGATGACATTGGAGAATAAAGGGTGCTCGGCTGGCATTTTCATTTCAATGATGTATCCAATCACATCTCACAGCATATGCAGTTTTGGGAATTGACAAATAGGAGTCTAGAGTGATTTGTACAGATAAGAGCCATCGCTTGGCCGATTTTTGGTCTTGAGTTGAGAGACAAAATTTGAGTTCCAAATGCTGAAGGTAGTGAATTTAATTCGTGAAAAGATAACCGATGCAGATGCTCTTGTCAATTTTTTTTCCCCTCCATTGCTAAATACTTACATACTAAATATAAATACGTCATCAACGTGAGATTATGATCAGTACAAGGGCCTTTGAAGCAGTTGTTAAATATTTGTGACTTTTCCCAAAGAATGAAGCACACAGACATGGAGCAAAACTCAAACAAACACCTTAAAATTTTTAAATGCCTCATTTTATGCATCCACACCACAATGGCTTTCGCAAACCCCTCGCCTACTTTGAGCCGATTCGAATGAAAAGATGAGAGCTTCACAACGCGCAGCCTGCGGAAGAAGTCAATGAATGTATGAGAAGAGGTTTTCTTTGCCTTCATTTTGAGGCTTCTTGCATTGCGCTGACAAAGGTTTAATATATTGAGCATCTTCTGTGCCGCTGAGATAGCGTAGCTAGAAAAGTGGTATGCAAAATAAAATTAGCCTCTTTGATGAAATTCAAAAGAACAGTCTAATTTATTTCGATTTGACATTATGATCACTCGGCACTTCCAGATGAAATGACTCATGCGAAAAAAAAAATTAGGAGCTGTTTTGTGACCTGACACCCCGCATAATTAAAAACTAATGTTTGTATCATTCAATTTGTCAAACCAGATCATACTGCTAACCCAGTGACGCAAAAATATATATATAAAAATATCTCCACTCATTTGTCACCTCTGACAAAAACTGTCAGCGTTCCCAAAAATGCTGAACAATAGTCATATTCATTCTCTGCTTCAAAGAAATTAATCTTTTGAAACTACTTTAGCATGAAATATAAACATCAAATATTAAGTATACCTTTGGGGTTCAACTCATTCAAAGGCCAGTGTATGTATGTTCACATCAGGTTTTTATACAAAGATAACATTTTTTTTGATTATTACATTTTATAAGAATAACCCCCTGGCAAATTTGACCTATATTCATTCAACACATCCAAAATTGAGGGTGAAAAAAAGTAATGGATTGGGTGTTGTTGTTGAACAATGCTGCTGACAGATAACAACAACAACCCCAGCCAATATTCGCAGAATGTCCACGAGCTTGGTTGGCAATGGTGAGTCAGGCTGGTTATGGGGCGGCAGACAGGGTCAACAACAGGGGTTCGGAAAGCAAGCCGAGGTGAGAGCGTGACAGATGGCCCTTCTCTGGACTTCCTCCATTGGCTGCACAATGACACTCACACGAGGCCAGCATCCCCCCACCACATATGACTGATCGATGCCTTGCAGATGACCAGGAAATTGCGCTTCCTGTTTATTCAAGCTTCAGAAACCTTGAAAGTCTTCAAGCTCATCGACCACAAAACCTGCTAGATAGCCAATGAACTAACTGATTCAAAACTAAATTCATCCAAAGCTTGTAAATTAGCAAATGCGTGCACGGTGGTCGGGTGGTCAGAACATCCACCTTCCAGTGCAGAGGTGCAGGGTTCAATTCCAGCCCTGGCTTTCCTGTGTGGAGTGTGCATGTTCTCCCCGTGCCTGCATGGGTTTTCTACGGGTACTCTGGTTTCCTCCCATATTCCAAAAACATGCATGGCAGGTTAACGGAGAACTCTAAATTGTCCCCAGGTATGATTGCGAACACGGATGATTGTTTGTCTATGTGTGCCCTGCGATTGGCTGGCAACCGGTTCAGTGTCCCCCCCGCCTACTGCCCAAACACAGCTCGGATAGGCTCCAGCACTCCCCCGCCCCCGCGGTTCTTGTGAGGATAGAGAAAATGGATGGATGGAAATTGTTTTTTGAATGCTGCCAATGTTGTTTGCTTTTTTTTCTGCAAAGGGTGGAATATCAATTACAATCTGAAACATATTTTAAAATAAACCAAAAATGTTATTCACCCAGCTCTACCCTTAAGTCTCGCACAACAAAGTACTCGAGAACTCAATAAAGCAAGCATCAAAGGTGTAGCCGAGTTTTTCTTTGGCTCATAGCGGCCTCGCCGCATAACGCTTTTCTCCAAAAGGAAAGAGCAGCCTCAAAAGGGGGCTGTTAAGTGGATTATGACATCGCCGCTGAGGCACTCCACTGGTCATCGAGTTGATCGTCCCTCAACACTCGCCAATAGCGAGTGAGACGCGGGGCTTTCTTGACGTCAGCTTATTTGCACCTGCAATTATAGGCTGCAGTAAAAGCCCCGGCCCCAGACTCATCCAGTAAATAACGGTGGAAAGTGCTGTATTGTTGCGGGCAAAGTCAACAGAGAGATTAATAACTTGGTTCCATACTGTAGAAGTCCGCAATAATTGCTCTCAAGGGGAATGGGGGGGGGGGGGGGGGGCTGATGCATGTGCACGGTGACGGTGAGACTGTGAAAACACTCAGAGCAGCGGTGGAGTAAATCAAAGCAGGGCTGCATTCATCACACATGCTGGAACATCATTAGCTCGTAGCAAGGGCAGACGTATTCTATGACGACAGATGCGCGCATGCCCAGACATCTCTTCCTCTTCCTTCTTGCCTATCGCAATTCTGCTTTTAGAAACATAAAAATCTTCAAGGTGTTGTGACTCTGTGTGGTGTCAAACCATCAGGGGGAATCTCCAATGTACCGTGTTTTCCACACTAAAAGGCACATCGGATTATGAGGTGCACATTCAATGAATGGCCTATTTTGTAATGTACACCGCATCATAAGACCCAATCGACAATGCATCCACTAGATTGAGCTACGCTCAAGAAAACACCAACAGAACGATCAGATGCCAGTAAAATTTACTGAATAAAGCAGCGGCACAGTTCACTTAACCAACAGCAAGTTATAACATTGACTCGTGAACGTTGAAGTCTCATGCCGCTGCTCGATTTCCGTGTTCAACCGCGTAACCCAATCACCTTAAGTTTGAACTCTGCATTGTAAGCATGTCTCAAACAAGGAGCCATTTTGGGGTTGATGTATTACCGTGATAACCATACACAAGGCGCATCGGATTTTAACGCGCTGTGAGCTTTTAAATGGAAGGCTTTTACGTGCGCCTTTTAGTGCGGAAAATACGACAGTATATGACAATATCTGCAGAGCTGAAAAAGCACTTGGCTCCTTTTCGACTAAGGCACAAGGACCAGCAAATATGTCTAAGCCACATTTTCACTGGTTCTTCAGATCTGAAATCTTGAGCTCCCATGACATCACATTGCTTTGTAATCCACAATCTCGCTCGAAAAGTCGATTATTTTAACCTCACATAATGGTCGCGCGAGTATGAAATCTTTTGAGTGGATGTTCCAGATACTTACACTCCATCAGCATCTTTTGGAACGGCTCATTAGAATAATTAGCATTACCCAAGTCACTCGGCAGCAGCAGCAGCAGCAGCAACAGCTATTCGGACAATTAAAAATAATGTCAACCCACGTTTAATTTCCATTCCTCTCATTGAGGTCGCTTGTTTTATGGCATCCACACATGCTGTCATACAGTATATCTCGTATACAAGAGTGCAGTGCACAAAGATAACCATAAGGTTTCACCCATGCATAATCGCTTCAGCCCTGTAATAAAACATAAAAGCAGCCTATCCAGTAATGAGGCTGCATTTCATTTCCACTCGCAAAAAAATAACCATAAAATGCTGCCATGCCCTTTATTGCAAACACACACACATCCACACACGCAGAAGTGTGCTCAAATGTAGATACCTAACGCGTCCACAATGAGCGAGAGCGCGCGCGCGCTGCTGATTATCATTCAAATGAGCCTCGCAAGAGAGTACGGCGTCTAGGGGCATCGCCGTGTCAGCAAAGCACTTCCTGTTTGTCGTTAAGTCGAGCAGCGGGGCTGCGGGAGTGAGATAACGAGACTCACAAAGCACGCTGGGAGATCTAAATAAATAAATAAAGAACTAAAAAAGGCAAAGGGGGACCCCCTGAAGCATCAGTCGTTGCCTGATGTGGCATTTGTCGGTCATGCTGTTGGGAACACGAAATTGTACAATGGAGAGACAATATTATATCATAAGTGCGAAAAAAACTTTTTTTTTTTTTATGACTGACTTGAAAATGCTTTTTACTTGCTTTATGACTTATATCTGCTTGCTACTGGGTGATCGCATGCAGTATTACGATAAGGAATAGCAGCGATGTCACAATTGAACGCTGTCTTGCCCTCAGACTTTTTTCTATTCCTGTGCATGTTTGGGCCACTAAACATTAAAAAACAAAAGAACCTAAAAGTCTGGGTAAGGACGTGATTAGCCGAGCAGTGTGGACCACATGAGATTCAAAGGCGAGTCATCCATTGTGCCTTTAAAGGTCAGAAATAACGGTTGGAGCGGGACAGCTTCCCTAATGATTTCTTCTCAAGAGTTCAAAAGCAATTTTTTTAGAGTCGCAAAGACGTTCAGAGGACTCCATCGGGAGCCGGATTCCTGCTCGCGCCACTGACTTCATTAAGCGTGAGTGCAAACTTTGCTTGCATGTGTTATTATCTGACATCTTCAAACACTGTACTTCCTCAAACCTAATCAAACTAGCACAAATAGACCTTTTTTTTAAGCCGTGAGCACGGCAAATACCGTACTATATATATACTGTATATGAGACTGCAGAAAACACCCACACAACCACAGGACATAAACCACAAACTGCAGACAGTTTGGCCAAAGCCAAGACAGTTGGAACTGTGAGGCAGACATATTAACCACCTAAATGAGATTGACTTTTGCTATTTCCACCCGGATTGTTTGTGGAGGTTTTTTTTTTTGTCCCCTGCTATTGGCTGACGACCAGTCCAGGGTGTACCCGGCTTCTTGCCCAAAGTCAGCTGCAATAGGCTCCAGCTCACCCTAATAAGGACAAATAAAAGAACCTCCAAATGCTGTCTGAAATCCAGGTGCTGTCATTCTTGATCCGACATAACTGAGAAGATTCAGCGTGGAGGCTGAAAGAAATCCGTATTGGTTCCACTCAAGTGAAACCCTGTGTGAAAGGTCCAGCAGGATTTTAGAGAGCATCTCTTGTTAAAGCTTTGCACACTTGTGGCTTCAATCTCTCTTACACTTGCTGCGCAAGCCAGCCAAAGAAGTAAATGTTATTATGAGTGACTTGCAATGAATTTACTTTGTGGAATATGGGTTAAGCAGTAAAATGCATCCGTTTTGATCCAGCTCAACGGGCGGCCATTTTGGCACTTTCTGTCGACTGCAAAAACGGCATCGCAGTTGCATCGGGTTGAGGTAACAACCAATCAAGGCTCAGCTTCAGAAAACAGTCATATAATTTACAGTTGACGGAAAGGGGCAAAATGGCCACTGCCTTAGATGGCTAAAAATGAATCAGAATGCCGTATTTTGGCTAGTGCAAGTGCGTAGAACTTATTACTGTCAAGAAAACTTGGGGGTTGACTTCCCCTTTAATGAGGTATCAAATGAGTATATATTCCACCAATACCTTGCTGAATTATTTTCGTGATGTGAAAAGGTGACACGAAGAAAATGTGATGCCCAATGAAGCTGAAGACAGCACACATTCATGTGTCATCCACTGGGTTATATTCAAGTCTTCCCCTCATCATAAATGAAACAATATTCTCCTTTAATCTGCTGACCATGTGATGGATTTAGTGCTACGTGAGCCCTTTACGCTTCAACAGAGGGATTTGAACCTCGTAAGGAGCAACATAAAGACCATCTGCTTGTCTCATTAGCGCTGATGTTGCAGCATTTGCGCCTCCAGAGGATGAAGATCTGTCATGGAAGATGGTTGAACGATGTATGTACTGATTTTTTTTTTTTTTTTTAATGTCCGTGTGTTTCTCCTGGGTTAAGATAAAAGCTTCATGCCTCTGAAAGTGTGACCTTAGGGAATGCAAAAAAAAAAAAAAAAAAGTCTCGGCACAAATCACCCTTGGAGCTTGTTTGAATTGAACATGAATTGCCTGTGGTTTGGTTTTCTGCCTGTCTCTTTTTCATGCACAGTATTTTGCCCAAGTAGTATAAGAGAAGACAAATTATGCATTTTTTTTTACACAATTAAATACAGCTCCCAAGTGTCCTACTAAAAGCCTCTAAATAGTTTTCCCTTCTGAACACACAAAGGATACATAATTAAATCTCATTTTACATCCACTTGAAACACTGGTGGAAACCACTGACTGCTCATACCCCCCCCCCCCCCCGCCCCCACTGTAGAGCTGACGCTAGGGCGTTGCGATGAGGTGAGCGACTATTCGTTCCGAAGCAGCTCAGAGTCTGAAGAACAAAGTGAGCCACTCTAAAACTCATGAGTTTAATTTGCTTTACAACCAAGTTTGTAGCTCAATTTATTCATTCATCAAATCAATCCTACCCATCAAAATCAGCTGAAATGACATTGATTCATTGCAGCCCCCCACAAAATATAAAGGAAAAAAATAGGACTTTAACGAATACAAACATAATTTCAAAAACCGCAAAGAAATGAAATGGTTTTGTGCAATAATATTTTGGGATAAGCCGAGTCACCACAACTAGTTGTGATGTACAGTTTGTGTGTCTTTAAGGGGTGTGGCCTAGTACGTGACATCAGGATCATGCGTGGTTAGTCGTCTGTGACAGTCTGGATATGAGTTTCACCTTACTGTCGCTCTTTTAGCTGTGTTCTCTTGGAAGTTGTCTGTTTGGCAATTTCTACCAAATAAGTGCATCGCTGAGTGTGGCTAACTTTTTTTTTTTCCCTTCACGAGAATGGCAGCATATCTGAACCTCACTCGAATCCAATTTTCTCTCGTGATATTCATACTTCCAGAGTGTGTGTGTGTGGGGGGGGGGGGGTGGGGGCATCTATAAAGATTTTCGACACTGTGTGTTTGAGATGCATGGATACATTACCAAACACATAGACAACTTCAAGTATGCTGCTAATGCTAATCTGTGCATCCAACAAAACTCTATTCAGTTCTGTACGTTTGGCTTTGACATAATAATAAAAGGGGCGACTGCCCGTGGCAGATATGGATGTTTCGGCATGATCGTCTGTCACACAGTGTAGTCGGCTGCCTGTGTAGTTCATACAATACACTGGATAGTTTAGAACAGTGCGCAGACCTCTTGGGACCCATTAGCATTAAAGCAAATGAATGCTTATTAAAAGTGGCTCTGGATGAAGTTTAAATGGTCACTGGAGTGCAGCAGAGCTGTTGTGGATTTCCAATTTTTTATTTTATTTTTTTCAGTCTCGCCACGTGACTCCATTGGGCTGCAAATTCACTGCAAGAAGCGGCACCGTTTCGCTTTATTTCCCCTGTCAACAGCAAACCGCATCACTTGATGACAACTTTAATAATCTGAGATACAATGCGAAATGAACTCAATATGAAAGCAAAAGATGAGACGTAATCATTGCTGTGGATTGGAATTAATATTTGTATACAGCTGTGCCCGCTACAAGCAAGTTCAGATATTACACAGCGAGATAGAAAAACACACAAAAGACAAGAGAGAAAGGATTGATTTGCACCAATGCGACAAATATTTCACAACTGAATTCCTCCATTATCGTCTCTCTCCGACACAACTAATCTTCTGATTACTCCACTCTGGATTGCATTATACTCGAAGTGAAGCATGGCGCATCGCTTAAATAAGTCACTTGCACTTCTCCTCTGTTTGGCTGAGTGCTCTGCAATATGCAAAAAATAAAAAATAAAAGTCCTCCGGGTAAGATTGGTTTGAGTGTGCAGTTACTACTGTCACCAGCAGGGGGGGAAAGGGGGCCATGCACAGAACACTTAAGCGTTTTTTTCCCTCTCCCCCTGTACATCTTCCCTCCTCCTATTTTCCAGCGAGGGAATGAGGAGGGAGGGATGTGACTTCGCTGGGAGGCCAGACAATTAGTGGCCGCTAAAGGAAGACAAGCTGACAAAGAGTCTCCATTTGTTGACGTCAACACAAAATGAAGGCCTCAATCAAAGTAGGGTACGCATGCATTGAATTTTTAACATCTTAACTGAGTTTTTAATTTTTTTATTATGACAACCGCAATATATTATAAGGCAAAAAAACTCACTGTTCGCTAACTTCTGTTTTTGGACCTGATTTAGGAAAGAAAGCTGGGCTAAATGATTTGTTCACTCTAACAGATTGTAAGCACTGTTGGTGGGCGTCTTGCTTTTTCTAAGATCCCAAATAGTGGCCGCTTAATTGCGTGTTCACTCGCGAACAGATTGTGTGCACTGTTGGCAACGAGTGGAAAAGTGGTGCAGACATCAATATTTAAAAGAGGGATTGGCGCTTTAGGTAGCCTTGATGGGTTTCACAATTTAAAAAATTCCAAAGCAAAATGGAAGTTTGAAGTGATGGAATTGGAAGCGTGAGTGGAAGAGTCAAATGAGCGCATTACCTAGGTACAGAAGATAAATTGAACTCTCCGGTTATGTTGTGTAAGCCAGCAAACGCATAAAAGTCCTAGTGGCAATTGGATATACCGTATTTTCCGCACTAAAAGGCGCACCTAAAAGCCTTCCATTTTCTTAAAAGCTCACAGCGTGCCTTAAAATCCGAAGCACCTTGTGTGTGGTCATTACGGTAATATGTCGACCCCAAAATGGCTCCTTGCTCGAGACATGCTTACAACGCAGCGTTCAAACTTAAAGCGATCGGGTTACGCAGTTGAACAAGGAAATAGAGCAGCGGCAAGAGAGTTCAACGTTAACGAGTCAATGTTATAACTTGCTGTTGGTTAAGTGAACTGTGTCGCTGCTTTATTACGTTTTAGTAACTTCTGATCGTTCTGTTGGTGTTTCCTTGAGCGTTGCTCCATCTAGTGGATGCATTGTAGATTGCATCTTATAATGCGGTGCGCCCAATGTATGAAAAAAAAATTACAAAATAGGCCATTCATTGAAGGTGCGCCTCATAATCCAATGTGGAAAATACGGTACAGCATCTGCTCATTGTGTTTAAAACATGGGACAGCATACATGAAAAAGCCCTCCAGGAGATGCCAAAATTAATGATCACACTCTGCTTAAATGACCCAGACGCAACTCATAGGTGAAATGGCATGACGTCAGCCGTACTTAGATCGTTTTGTGTGTGTGTGTCTACTACATCAAGACAGGACCCTAGATGCATATAACATATACATATAACAGCACCATTTTAGTCATCCGTGCGACAGTGTAACTCCAAGTCTTCAGTTTCTGCAAAAAAATATCCCAGAATGTAACGTTCAAAATGTGACAGAACACTCAGAAAGTAGGTAGGTAGCACTTTAGCCTGGGTACCAGAGAATCTGCACATTAGTATAAGTGAAAATTTATCATCTTTCAAGTAATATTGATAGATTTGAAGGATGTTTGTCCTGCTCCCCCCAAAAATATTTCCTAATCCCTGTTTTTATTCTTTTTTCCTTTCTTTCAGGCCACTGAAGATGATGACAGTTCCTCAGTTGTGGATAATAGTGTGAGCAATATGATTCAATGTGGATATCCAGTATGATCATAGTCCGAATTATGTTTGGCAAAATCGAACAAAAACCGCAAATGATCAAAAAACAAGGAGTTAATGGAGAGAGGGAAGAAGCTGTTTGAATGTCTGCTGGATTTAGTGCGCATGGATCGGTAGTGCTTGCCTGAGGGGAATAGCTGGAAAAGAAAGAAGTCATCACTTCCATATAAAGCACAAAGATATTAATCACCCTGATTTATTGCGGCCAATCACTCTCCTGCAAAATGACAAAAACTCTAGTTCTCTGTGACTTGTTTGATATTTATGACCTTGAAGTGTTTTGATGACTTTACTACTGCATTGGCATTGTGGTGAGGTGAGTGACACTTCCGTATAATCTCACTTAAAAAAAAACCCCAAAAAATCTGTGTTGTAAAAATGAAACTAAACAGAGGACAGACAATGTGTGAGTAATATATAGACAAATAAACCACCGTTCAAAAGTCTGGGGTCACTTAGAATGCGTGTGTATGTTTTTTTAATTGAAGACAAAAAAAAAAGGTTTTCTTTCAAAAGACAAGGCTGTCATGGAAACCGTGGGATATTCAAAATATGTTGTGAACGCCTTCCAGCGTGCAAGCAAATTAGAGTAGAGGTAGGTAATTGCCTCTTTTTTTTTTCAATTTTCTGTTTCTCATTTGAATATGAAATACTTCCATCCATCCACCTTCCAAACCGCTTATCCTCACAAGCGTCACGGGCGTGCTGGAGCCAATCCCAGTTGTCCTCAGGCAGTAGGCGGGGTACGCCCTGAACTGATTGCCAGCCAATCGCAAGGCACACATAGACGAACAACCATTTGCGCTCACAAACACACCTAGGGACAATTTTGAGTGTTCCATTAGCCATGGAATTTTTTGGAATGTGGGGTGAAACCAAAGTACCCGGACAAAAGCCACACAGGCACGGGGAAAACATGCAAACTCCCCACAGTAAGGCCGGAGCCGTAATTGAACCCTGGACCTCTGCAGTGTGTGCAGCCGACGTGCTAACCAATCGACCACTGTGCCGCCCATTCAGAGACTAAAAATGGACAAAATTGGTTTATGGTGGTGTCACAGCAATGGACCACTATAATGTCTTGAAGACCTTAAAAATAGTGTGTTGTGATATGTCTATTTATTATTACATCTTTCTGGTCTTTGCATGGGAATATGCAGACTTGCAATGAGTGTGTCGTTTGTACACCTCAGTTTGTGCTGAAAGAAGGGGTGGCAAGAGAGAGCGAGCGAGCGAGCGAGTAACCGAGAAAGGGGGAGGATGGTGAGGGAGTGAGTTTCGTGCAAGGGAGGGGACAGACATTCTCCAAGCAGGGGAGCACAGCCTCAGTCTGGCCAGCAAGGAGGAGAAGCAGCATCATTGCTGTCTGCCTCCCCCAGTTACTTCCATCACTACCACAATTACCACTACCAATCTGCATCCAGCTTTCGGACTATACACAACCCAGGCGAACAAAAGAGGAGGTTAGAGAGGATTTGTTTTTATTTTTTTGGCAAGGGGTGAGAAAGTGAAGCATGCAGGAAGACAGGCGTGGAGGTGCGGCTGCGGGATGCGTGCTGTCTGACGGGAGCCCAGCGACCATGATGCCGCTGCTGTGAGAGGCTCCCGTGAGCTGCGCACCCAAGCCGCCCTTTTCCCCTCCCTCTCCTCTCCCCTCCTTTCCTTTCCTTTCCTTTCCTTTCCTATCCTCTCCTCTCCTCCCCTCACCTCACCAGCATCGCCGAACGGCACTCATTTGAACGCGGGGACACGGAAACACCACCACCATCGCCACCGGCGTTTGCTGCACAGCAACTTGACACAAACAGGTATCTTTTTTTTGTGTGTGTGTGTGAGAGAGACTTCTCCATGCATGCATGTGAATGAATGGACTTCACCCCATTTCTTGTAACCACCACCATCCATCCACCCATTGTCTCTCTGTGGCCCTGTCATCGCAACCGCGACATGCTGCTTGACCGGAATGCGGTGGGATCATATAGATCGCGCTCAGTTTATTTCAAGAAAAAATGATGTACAAGCCTCGCATTCTCTCCTTTGTGGATGCAATGACAAGCGCTCCTTCTGCGCCTTAAAAAACGGGGGAGACATTGTCATGTATTTGGGGGTTTGATTTATCAGGGAAATGCACATATTTTAAACACAGGCAATATGAGCTGAAGATTGTAACCCCCCCTCCCGCCATCACTGTGGTGTGCTCCTCTCCCTCTCTTGCTCTGTCGGGTGGTACAGAAAGCAATCATGCACATGTGTGTGCATGCATGTGCGAGATGCGGCGCACACGCCCACATTCATCCACACTCCACCGTAATCCGCGATCATGTGCTCCTAGAGACATGACGTAACACACATGCATATAGAGTATCTACAATGTGTTGAACAAAAAAAACCCCACCCCCATCCGAAAATATGATGACCCCGATCTGGCAATTGGGAGAAATAGGTTAGCAAGAGAGTGGCACACATATTGAAAGGCTGTGACAAATGGAGTGTGTGAGAGTGCTCTGCTGATCAGATGCCCCTCTAGGGAAATGGAGGAAAAGGGTCCCTGGATACTTGTGATGATGGCCTCGGGCTTGCTCACGGGAGTAGGTGTGGCTGTGGTGGCTCCCCTCCTTGTTTTATTTCCTCTGGAGTTTTCTCAGAGTGGAGGGGCACTCGGCCCACAGGAATTCTTCACACACACACGCGCACACACACACACACACACACACACACACACTAATGCAAGGAACTCTTATTTTTTGGATAGTAGGTAGTATAGGCTCCACTACTATTATCAATAACAAGCAACTACGATAAACAAGGACATGACAAATAATTATCGAAAGACTTTCCGTTAAGTCAGTAATACCACCCAAAGACAGCTGTGAGAAAATGTGCAAAGTATCAAGCAGAGCTAAAGTGATCAGTGGTAGAATGCAATACCACGACAGTTGTGCAGTTGGTGCAGATCATCGTTGCACCATTTTAAAGTGAACAGTAGCAGTATTTGTAGAAAGTCTTTTAGTACGCAATTGTATAGAGCAGTGTTTTTCAAAGCTTTTTGAGCCAAGGCACACTTCTTTCATTGAAAAAATGAAGAAGTGTGCCTCGTGGCAGCTCGTGGCACACCACGAGCTGAAAATGTGAAAAAACACTTATTTTAACAATTAACGTGTGATATTGTTACTTTAACCGTTTTTAACATTGAAGAATGACGTTATAACAGCTTGAATTGGAATCAAATGAACACAAAGAAAAACGTATTTTAGAATCTTTGATATTTATTGTTTAACTGTCGTCCTGCATTCATGCGAGACAAATTCGCTGGTCTCTAGTGGTCGAAACACAAGGCAATTGGCTAGCTGTTGCTGCTCCGTAGCAGTATGGGACACCAATGTGCTGCGGCACAGGGTTTGAAAAACACTGGTATAGAGAGTCCTTGGGCGCTTTTAATTGTCTGGTGCTGTGGAATATAGATCAGTGACAATGGTTCAAGTAAGTACAGAGCTGGATCTACAATGATTATTGCGGTAATGCTGTTCCACAGGGGGGTGCACATTTGCAAAGAGCCACTATAGATTTGGGTAACTGTTTAGGGAGTTAATAGCTAGAGGGAAGAAGCTGTTTGAATGTCTGCTGGATTTAGTGCGCATGGATCGGTAGTGCTTGCCTGAGGGGAGTAGCTGGAAAAGGTGGTGGGCAGGGTGTAGGGGAGGGGGGGTGGGGGGGTCCAGGAGGAATTAAACTGGTTAAATTAACCTGTTGCGGCTTTGTGCAAATCCCATCCATTTGCATTCCGGACATATAGATGTGTAAAAAAAAAAAAAAAAATCTCAAGCTCTGGATCTCACAGTTTCCAAATCTCCAGTAACACCCGAAAAAGTCACTCGATTTGTTGCTCATCTTGTTCAAAAAAAAAAAAAGGAATTACTTTGTGTGCAAGCCCGGAGGTGGAGCGTTTGTCACACACGGACTAACAATCGGGTCGCGTCCAAATTTTCATCATCCACAAGTGGAACTCCTCTTGAAGTTTCTTATAAATGTACTTTGCGTGCATCGATACCCTGCATGAACTCCGGTGAGTCGGTTTATGCTTCTGCCATGGAGGCTGTGCACCTTTCCTGCACTGAATGTAAAGGGAAGGAGAGGAGCCACTTCCATTGGCTGGGGAGCAAGTCAGCATTGCTCACTCCCAAAATGGCGGAAACGCCGTTTCTAAATGCACACATACCTGTATAAGAAAATACCAAAAGAAAGAAAACTAATGATGGCCATGAAAATAGGGCCCAATATATACTCTTTGGAGCAGGTACTTTTTAGTAAATTTTAGATGGTGTGAGTGTTTTCTTTTATCAAGGCGGACATTTAATTACATGCTTGAATATTGGGAATATTAACAATTAATCCATTGTGTTGTTAATATTTAGGAAAATATTCAGAGAGGCTGGAAGAATCTTTCTCAAAAATAGGAGTCCATTGTTCATGCCAGTGTTCCCGTGCAATTTGCGGAATAATCAAGGCTGTAAGTTGCTCATGTGTAATGGAGCTCAGCGTCACCAACTTCCAATTTGAAATTTTATAGTTGGGTCTCTAAAGTGCCTGCCCACCCATCCAATGTGAAATTAAACAACTGAGTAAATATTTTGTTATCTGCCTGTGTATGAAAATGTGAGACAAAACCCAACATTATAACTACCCCCCACCCAGAGTTTCTCCATGATTGGGCAGCGACCCCCCTCGATCTGCTGTCATCAAGCGACGGACGATCGTCATTAAAATAGCCAGTGGTGGCTTTTCACATGTTGTTGATCTGCACTCTGGATTTGAAGGTGTGAACATAACTCCGATCACACCAGAAAAAGTGTCAGAAAAGTCACTAAATATAGCACCGACGTTGGCAAAACTGAGGAGCTAATGAGTATACTTGGGTCGATGTTCAACTCTCAAGTTGGTCTCCTTTTAAAATCAAATTATTTGAGAGTCATGAACAGCAGGCGGTACGTCCACCTCACAGTGCAGATTCGATTACAGGCCACAGCCTTCCTGTGTGGAGGTCGCATGTTGTCCCCCGTGCCTGAGTGGGTTTTCTCCGGGTACTCCGGTTTCCTTCCACATTCCAGAAACATGCACGTTAGGTTAATTGATCACTCTAAATTGTGAGTGTGACTGGTTGTGTGTCCCACAATTGTCTGGCAACCAGTTCAGGATGTACCCCGTCTGCTGCCCAAAGACGGCTGGGATAGGCTCCAGCATGCTTGCGATCCTTGTGAGGATAAAGCGGTTCAGATAATGGACGGATGGATGAATCAACGGTACCTCAGTTCGTTGCAGCCATGTAGCGCATGACAATTTGCCTCAGTCGCTATTCAATCAATTCCACACACAGACAGCATTCTTAACCATCAATAAATCCATGCAGTTATTATTATGCCTGTCCCTATTGCTTTCAATGGCCCGCAATGATATGGCGGACAATGCGCCATCTCCAGACTAAATGACAAACGTCTGCTTCTTAACCTCCCAATATTGAACCGGCAGTGATTTATATCCACTCGGATGCACCATTAGAAGCTCTCATAAGCCACTCATGTTATGCTACTGAGAGAATGACCAAGAGGGCAATCAGCTGAGCTGTAGGCACTGTAAGATAATTTCACATGTCCTAGGTATTATGGCTGGGAATGAATAATCTTTGCATTTGCAGCTGGTCCGCTGGATGTGGCGGTCAAACTGATAAAATGCAAATGGGGCGCAAAAGGTGATACAGTCATCCGTCATCCCTTCCGCCTAATTCCTGCATCATTACACCCTTACGGGACAATTCAGGCGATACCTCGCGGATATTATCGAATCATTTGTGTGGCAACGCGAGCTCGGGTAGGAGGCTGAATGCTTCATTTGTCAAGTCCTAACATGCACGTGTCAAGATGTTGGCTCGGTGGAGCCTTGCGAGGCGGCGCACTAATTGTTAATAAGCACTCATTTAAGACGACTGCTCTTTTACTGTGATTTGTTCAGACAGCAAGCGGACATGGAAAGTGCTTTATGTTCCAGAACTGAGACATGTGGTACTGTATTTCACTCACAAAGTGGCCTTGGGTGTGTTTGTTGACGCAACTGTAGATGAGGGGAGGTGTAGAAGGCATGGCTATTACATCGTGTTCATTAGTGTGGCAAGTGACCTGAGGCCTAACCTGGATGACCATTCACATTCACATTTACATTTACAGTATGGACAAGACTTGGCTGATTGGATCAGCAGATATTTTGCATTTTATGCAAAATCGGTGCTGGGTTGTAAATCTCATAATTTTCTGATCGATCAATGATGCAGAATTTTCAAAATACGACACACGTTGTTTCAAAAGATTGGATAGATAGGTCCACCCCGCGTGCCTTTTATCCGCAGATAATGCTGATCACACTTTTAGCCAATGCTACTGAGTGCATCCAACAGTACTGCAGCTCTGCGTAGCTTTTGGCTTTAAATGATTTCTGTGTACTCTGGCCAAAAGGAACGTGGCGGCAAGCCAAACTTGTTGTGGGGGCGGTATTATTCTAATTAGTCTGACTGATATCACAGGACTAAACGGCTCTCCAACAGACATTTTTTCTGCCATATGCAGCGAACAAAAGATTTTACTTTGTTGTGTAATTTCACACATGGTGGAAGGCAAGAAGCCCAACAACAAAGGAGTTCACATTTTCATCCTGTGGGTTTCTCTTCCCTTGCTAAAAAAGTATCCCATGTGGGATGAGAACTGAAACTCCAAACTAAGAGTTTTCGACTTCAATGGAGGACAGGTGAAGAAGAGTTGACAGGTGCCAGTCAGTCATAGCATGGCAACTCACGGCTGCATCACCAATGTTCCACATGATTGGAGTACTTTTACTTTGAGGTAATAGTAAGACCATGACAACTGAATTAGCCGGCAAAAATCGCTATTGTCTGAAAACACTTTGTCTCATAGACCACAATTTAATGGGAGAGATTTTGCTAAATTCTCATTAATGGTTCTTGAGAGGAAAATGGTGTCCTGTTATGGACATCTTAAATTAAAGTGCAAAATCTTATTAATCTTATTAATAATTATCTAAAAAGAAAAAACAGTTGGCCGTTCATTATTAAGTGGGAATGTTTTGGGTTTTTTTGTCGTCTGTATTTTTAACCAAGCAAAAAAACAATGTATTTGATCTTTTTATCCGAAAACCCGATTCTTTGATAGAACCTTCAGTAGTGACAATGAGCGTGATCTTCTGACACACCTCACATGTATGTTGAGTTGGACAGCTGGACTTGCTGATTTAGGTCACATACGTCGCCGTGTTTTAAAAGCACCCATCCATTAGCAGCGTGGCTTATCCCCGGTAGGGTAGCAGAGGGACTGGAGTTGTTCCCAGGAGACATCGGAAAGAGGGGGATTGTTCATAGCTGAACATGTGATATATTGATTTTTTTTTTTTAACAATCTTCCGTTCATGACTGAATCCACTGACGACAGCAAACTATTCACTTTGTTAACCTTAACTCACCTCATTTCACTCATTACATCCCCCCCATCTTACATTGGCTCCCATATCCTCCTTTTGCTGCTCACTGCATTGTATTATTCAAGTGTGCGGATCATATTCAATTATTTCACTCATTTCTCTGCGCAAGCCACAATACAGGAAACCACTGGACAGGAAAGCGCTGATTTTAGATTGTCAGATTAGACAGTTTTCCCTTTCCAATTAAGTGGCTCATCTCAAGAATGTATCATGATAGTTTCCTGATTATATTCTCAAAATGATTCCGGATCATCAGTCATTTATTCATCACATCTTTTATAACAGGCTTTATCGGGCATGTCTATGGTAAATTCACTTTTAAAAGCTTGTACAAAAATAGTTTGGTCTCTGGAGTGCCTGCACAACCATCAAGAGTAAAACTAAACAAAGAGCTAAATCCTTCGTTATCCATGTCTGAAAATGTGTAAGTGAGCAAGACTGTTTAACGAAATGCCATTTGTTGTGTTTCGACCAGTAGAAATTAAAAATGAAATCATATTCAAAAAGTGCAGTTCACTACCTGTGAATTCCTTCGCCAATTTTTGAGGTGATCTTATCCTTTGGTAGTTCGTGCTTTGTTGAAAATTAGCTCATTTGCTGTTTTTGGCCTTTTTGTTGAATGGCTCACAAGTATATGCATAATGGCAACATCCACGCAAGCATCCTTGCCTTTCTGGTGCATTTTTTTGACAGTAAAACAAATCTTCTGAAAGCCATATATTTTGAAGAGCAATGTTGTAAGATGAGTTTCAAATGATCAAATATTTTGGAATCATAGTTTTGGGGTATATATTTAAGTCATGCGCCTATGCACTTTATACTTGCAGTGAGCTGTTACCCCCATGGGTGCTTTTTCAAGTCCGAGAAAACAGCCCTCGTGTAAAGTATAATAAAAGTCTTCATCTTTGATATTTTGACGAAACCATGTTGCATTATTTAAACACATGGGAGTTGTTTTAAAATGTGTGTGTGTGGGGGGAGGGGGACTGGGGGGCAGGGATATTATACTACAGTAGTTTGTATTTATTCATTTCAAGCCGCGGGGGGTTGAAGAGCCCATATTAAAGTATAATGTGATTCTCTGCATCACTCCCCTTAACGTCAATCCACCAGCCAGGGATTTAAACACAGAATTAACAGTATTGACTTAGTTTTTAGGCACCTTGGAGAGGGGAACAATGCCATTGAAGCTCAATCATATTTTGAGCGAGTAAATGTGTTTTGATTCACAGCTCTTGTATTTTATTTATTTTTTTAACGAAACAAGAGCGTGTGAAACAGACGGTTGGCGGTATTTGTGTCTAAACAGGAAATACAACTGAGGGAGGTGTCAACAACACTCACAGACAAGGGGTTGTTTGGAGGATAATTGGCAATCAACCTGTGCCGCCCTTCGGAAATGAAAATGTGTTTGCCTTTTTGGTACTCCGTGAGCTGGTCAGGTGATTAGTGTTTCAGATGGTTTTATTATTGGATTACGATGAACGAGATAGCAAGGCACAACAGTAAAGTTACAGCTGGGCAGTTAAACAGTTAGCCAAAACTGGCAATAAAGCTGTGTAAGGCTGATGGGGAAATGCAGAGTAGTGTGGTAATTCGTTCATGGAGGCTTGCTGCGGGGCATGACGTTTATAAATATCTCCACCCGAGATGCACAACAATTACTCAATTCTGTGCCAACGACCCAAAACATAGGCCATATAATATGAATCATATAAAACAGAAAGTCAGAGCCGTGGCAGTAAATTATAACTAGATTTATTATAACTGCCTCAAAATTGTGAGCCTAATTTTGTTTTCCCAATCAAACAGCCCAGAGGAAATACTTTGCAAAAGTAGTCAAAACCCCCGCCGTCAAAAACTCCAAGATGTTTCTGTTGAAGCTCATTGATACAAAAATGTTAGTGTGGAAGTTGGAGAGCTAAAGAGTTCTCTTTCTCCAGGCCTCTCTGAATTAATACAATGATAATGAAGTAAAACAAAAACTCAGACGCCGTGATCCAATAAAAAGAAAAAACAATGTATGGGAGACGTCAATCAAGTGCTATCTGTGCCCACACTGTCTCCAGAGGAGGTCAGTCAGTAGACGTTGTGTAGGCGGGCTAGAACAACAGGGCTAGTCATGTTTAGAACTGAAAAAGCTGTCCCAGAGGAATGATGTTAATGGGTTAACTTGACATGGGCCAACTCGAAAGGTGGCCCGCACAACCCTTAGCAGCATGCTGACGAACCGAATCCGACAGCATTATTCCATCACTTCTTGGTCTGTGTGGCAATGTCGGGGCATATCAAATCTTTATTTTCATGCAAGATGTATAAAAGTTGAGTTTCTTTTTGGGTCCAAATGGGTTTTTGTTAATCAACATACACACCACCCATATAGATTACCAATATTCTTCAGCCATACATTTTCTTTGCCGTTTGTTTTAATTCGGGTTGCAAATGAGCTGGAGCTTACCCAAGCTGATTTAGGAACACCCCGGATTTGGAATGAACACGCTATTTTCTTCTTGCTCATTTCCTGCAACTACTCTAAATATTTCATTCATACAGTGGAAGCTCAAAAGTCCAATCTCCAGATGATATTTCGACAAATCATAACTTTAGCTCTTTTCAATTAATTAATTCATTCATTTATTCAATATACACACCAAGAGTTAGTGTCGACATGCTGACAGAGCCCTATTATAATGATTGACATTGAGATTGCCCAATGATCTCATGAATAAAGACTACTTGGCAATGATGGTCCAGGGAGGTGCGACTCAAACACAAAAACAAGCGCCAGTGAAGCCTGAGAACGCATGCTGACTAGCAAGGGTTGATGTTTTGCTGGTTAAATGTGCAGAAGGTGACTGCTTATGATTGCTCAAAGAAGTAATTGAAAAACAACGGAAACTACAGTGCAAGAAAAACATAACCATACACACCCAAACCCAAAATACATGCTGATCTTCTTTATGAAAGCCAAACAGTGAGGCTGTGTTTTACAACTCATTTGACGTTTGCAGGTCTTTGTGGGCTTGAGGCTGTAGTAGACTGTCGTATCAATACTGTAAATCCCAGGACTAATATGAAACAGCTGCCAAAACCTATGGATGGCAAGCATTGCTCTTTCGACTCAGTTGACCGGTTTCTCTCATTGGTAAACAAATGTCTCCAGCAGCTACTCCAGACTGTTTAAATTTTCAAGACGATGCCTTTGCATGCGTACAGTCTGCTGCACCCGTGTATTATCACCACATGATTGATTCAAATACAAAGCCATACACGTCAGGACTTCGCACGTGAAACAAATGGCAGCACAGATCATTGACTTTCAATGTTTAATTAGCTCATATGTCATACTTGTGATTGCAATCAATAAATGGAAAGCGCATGCCGTGTATCTGACAACACCATTCGTCTTCTGTTGGAACGTGATTTGAGAAAATTAATATTTTGCCATCCATCGCTGGGTGACATAATTTTTTGCCATTATTTCATTCATCATTCATTTTTTCCATTGAGAAATTGTATTTTTGCTCGCACTGTATGGCTGTATGAACGATTCATCGATATTGCAGAGTAAAACAATTCAACAATTTTCTTTTTCACCTTTCAGGGGGATTTCCTTTACTGGATTTAAACAAGGTTGCTTCACCATTTGCCTCTGGAGACAAGTGGACTGCTCTCCACATAAACACGCTGACAATCCTGACTGTGCCAGTGCTGTCACCTTCTCTTGTTAATGCTATAGAGTCTTCAGGGTTGCCATCCATGGTTTCTACCCTCATCAAGATTATATCATCTTACATTGAAAAGATTTGCAAAGGAATGTTTACAAAGAAATTGGCAAACCAAATCAAGAAGAAAGAGAGAAGTAAAAATAAAGAGCCAACAAAATTGACCACTGACCTACAAGCACACCATCCAACTCTGTCAAACACAGTGAAGACCACTGTTAAAAAGATCTCCAAATGCTCCTCAGCACGTAACGTATCGCTGGAAGACGACGGGAAGAATGACTGCTCGTCCCTGTCACCCACTTTCAGTTATCGCGTAGCCATCGCAAATGGACTCCCTAAAACTGCCCCTTTTTTGAATAACAACAATGAGAGCATATTTCCAGAGGTTCTTTCAATCGACAGTAGCTATTCCGACACACTGAGCGACGCAAAGCCTATCCGGAGGCTGGATGAGCATAAATCGCACACAATGCCAGTAAGACGGAACCGGAAGAGCCTCATCAGTTTGGCTCCCTCTGATGGGAGCTCTGAGGGCGAACGAGTGGAACGCTCAAGTCTGCAAACGCTCCGGCTGGGAGCTCTTCGCAAGTTGAGGAAATGGAAAAAGAGTCAGGAATGTGTCTCCTCGGACTCCGAGGTGAGCAACTGGAGGAAGACACTTGGCATCCGGAGCAAGTCCTTGGACCGGGCGGGACGGCAGCAGAAAAGCTCAACTCTAGAACCTGGTTCCTCCTCCACGGGATGCATCAGTCAGACACAGGATGTCATGGAGATGATCTTCAAGGAACTTCAGGGGATCAGCCAGATCGAGACGGAACTGTCCGAGCTCCGTGGCCATGTCAACGCCCTGAAGAGCTCAATTGACGAGATCTCCAGCAGTGTGGAAGTAGTTCAGAGCGAGATTGAGCAACTTCGCTCTGGATTTGTCCAGTCAAGAAGGGAAACACGTGACATCCATGATTACATAAAACAAATTAGCCACCAGGCCAATAATTCGACTCTGCGCTTCCTTAATGTCCCTGAAGAAAGGTCAGAGAAAACAGAACATCTTATATATAAATTACTAAAAGACAAAATGGGTCTCGCTGATGCCCATAAAACAATTAAAATTGAACTTGCTCACAGATTAGGACAACAGCGAGAATGTTCTAATGCAAAGCCTCGTCCCATTATAGTTATATTTGCAACACCCCAAGACAGGGATTTAGTCTTGAAAAAATGCTATAAACTTAAAGGTACTGGGATTACAGTTTCCACGGACAGTTTAACTCGGGACGGGAAAGAGCGAAAGGACAAGTCAATGTCCTCCTCACAAACCTATGAAAGTATGGATATTAAGGTGTCAGGGAAAGATAAAGTAGTAGAGAGTGATGATTGGGATTCTATGGACAGTGACAAGGAATTAGATGAGCTAAGCAGAAACAAATATGCAATGGTGATTTCAAAGCCTGCTCACAAGAGCAAATCGGAGAAAAAACGATCCCATGACCACAGCCGGTCAGGGGAGGGGGCAAGCTACTCAGGTGTAGTTCATTATGCCGATGACACATACTATGACCCCGACAAGCATGGGAAGGCTTACTATTCTGATGTGACCTCCGGCTGGCTCTCTCAAAGTGACTATTCCACGCCCAAACTCAGCCGTTCTGAATCGGACTGCTCAAAACTTTGCCAGTCATACTCAGAGGACTTTTCAGAAAGCCAGTACTTTACACGGGCCAATGGCTGCTCCTTGTTATCCTCCTCAGATCAAGAACTGTGGCAGAGGAAACAAGAGGACATGGCCTCCTCTTGGTATGCTAGCCCCAGTCACCCACTCAGCCATGAGAATCGACCTTATGAAAAAAATGAGATTGAGACAACTGAGACTGTTGACAGTGGCGTCAGCAATGGACTTGTTTGCATGTCTGCAACAGAAGTCCGGGACAGAAGCCACTACAGTGGCTCCCAACTTTCTCTCCAAGCTGACCTGTCACCTTGGAAAGATTGGCATCATATAGAGCAAGGAGCCGATTCAGGTTTGGAAGCGTCCATAGAGGTTAGCAGTCCATTTGACCCATCCACCATCCCGGGTTTTCCAGAGAATATCACTAAATGCCAAGAAGTTGATTTACAATTTGAAGGTGAGGAGGAGTTCATGATGCTTGACAGAGTACTTGCTCTGCCGCCAATAACCACTCACATAATTACACCCGTTGTGGAGCGCGAGTCCACCAAAGCACATGTGTGCCAGTCTAAAGGGAATTCCAAGGCAGTAGTAAAAGAAAATACGAAAGTGTTATCTAAAGACACCTCAAAAGCTAAAGCTAAAATGACAAATAAACAAATTAAAATTGGGTTGAAAGATGAACCCCCCAAAATACAGGAAAAGGAAACTATAAACGTTTCTGCAAAGACTTCATCTAAAATTACATCAAATGCTACTCCACAAGAGCCGCTGAAACAGAAGAAATCCATAGCTAAAGAGATCACTGAATCCTTCCCTAAAGATAGCCCGAAACCTACAGCTAAATATTCCACAAAGCCTGCCATTGAAGATGTTGCTAAAGTAGTGCCGAAGGTCATTTGCAGTGAGACAGTTAAAGCGAGCAGAGCAGCCCCAAAAGTTTCCCAGGCGATGATATCAAAACAAAGTCCAAGAGAGTCACCAAAAGAGAGCCCTAGAATCACCCCAATAATGAGCCCAGCTTCAACTCCCAAAGAGTCCCCTAAAGAATCCCCTAAACAGTCCCCTATGGTCAGTGTGAAAGAACCCCTACAAGACGCACAGAAACTTGCTGCTAAGGAAGTTACCAAAGAAGCTACAAAGGTACCCACAAAAGGGGTACCTATAGTACAGAATAAGGAGAGCAACAGCAATAAAGTACCACCCAAAAAGGATTCCGGCATCCCAATCAAAGAAACACCTGTATCTAAACAGATCCCAAAGGTGTCTGTCAAAGAAGCCCCTAAGGCATCTCCAAGTCAATCGCCTCAGGTAGTCTCTCCAGATGCCCCAAAAGTAGTTGTTAAAGATGCCCCCAAGGAAGCTTCAAAAGCAGTCCCGAAGGAAAAATTTCCTGAAATCAATGTCAATCACAGCTTTCACCAAACTCAAGGTAAATCTACTACTATGTACCGCAGTCAAAGTGAGATCCGAACAGAAAAGGTCGAGGAAGTGCCTAAGTCATGGAGCAGCAGGCTCAGTATAGACCTCAGCGAGAAGTCTTTTGGTTTTGGCTTTGGGTCTACGCTGCAAAGGGCTAAATCAGCTCTGGAGGTTGTATGGAAATCCGGCCCTCAGAATACTCCCGCACCTCCTGAAGAACCCACAAACTCTTCTTCATTCATGGGGCGCTTCCGTACAATCTCCACCTCCAACTCACCATCTGCAGTAGACCCAATTGTTCACAAAGAACCTGTTTACTACAAACCAGAGGAAGAGAAAAAAGATGCAGAGACGGAAGCCGTTGAACAATCTGAGGATGGCGAGACCCATTACGTTGAGGTGATGGAACAGGTTCTGGCTAATTTGGAGAACAGAACTCATGTTAATGAAACTGAAGAGCTTGTGCAGGAATGTGAGCCTTCTCAGGACAATGATGCATTTGAGGATGTCCAGCCTTCTCAAGACAATGATGTTCCTCAAGATTTTGAGACCGCTCAAGATTTCAGCATCACAAGAGACAATGATGCGAGCCAAGAGGCACATGTCCTCGAGTATGACTGCGGCTTGGATGAGCCGTATGATGAGTACAGCGAGGAGTATGAAACCAACGTGACAGAGGACACGGCCGAGTATGACGCCATGGTGGAGTATCTGGATGTCGAGGAACCCGACGAGACAGAGGACAATGACATTACCGAGGATATGGAAGGGGGCGATGAGGATATAGAGGAGATCGAGGAGCTGGTTGAGGAGACCGCCGAGGCTTCTGAGAAAGTCGATGAACATGAGGAGGATAAAAGAAAAAGCATGGATGAGGAGAAGCCCGCATCCACTGAGGCACCACCAAAGAAGCGAATACGACCGACATTTAAAGAGGCTGCTCTGAGGGCGTACCGGAAACAGATGGCTGAACTGGAGCAACAGATCTTGGCGGGAGGTAGGGCTCTTTCACATTGGTTGCCATCATTTTTATGATACTTCTGATACTTCTGACATTGTGCAGTAAAGACAGAAAGATTTCTAATCTCCTTTCTATACAATATTTGCATAACTTTCATTCTAATTCAAAAAACGGCTTGAAAGCAGTGACCGGTACAACATACAATTAGATGTCTAATTGTTTCGTGCAAGGGATGTGATGAAATGTGATTAAAGCTAAATGGTCCATCATTTCAAATCATCCGATGAGAACACATTTGGCAATCCTGGGCATTGTCATAGAAGAAGCCACAGTCGTGATGAGGCCCCGAGCTTATTGGATTTAAAGGTACAATATGTCTACATAATGAATATTTCAAATAGCATCCGTCTTCATAGTATAAGGCAGCGGTGACGCAGCCTGGTCCTTGAAAGCACCTGCTTTACATGCTTTCCTTCTCCAACACACCTGATTCAAATGATCAGCAAAGCTTTCTGATGCGCTGATCATTCGAATCAGGTGTGTTGGAGGAGGGAAGCTGACTTGACAGGGGCTCTCAAAGACCAGGCTTGGGCATCTCTGGGCGAAGATAAACAAATTTAGATCTGTAGTAACTATTTTTCCATATGATGTATAATAATGGCACCAATGTAATTTATGTCAGTGCATTGTAATTTGTGTTGAATTTTTCGGTTGACAGAGTAGCACCATTTTGACAATACTGACTCATTGACAGACTGAATCACCCCTCAGTGTTGCATGTCCGAGGTGAGGCATGCAGTAGACTCCGGGCATAGGACTCGTAATAAAAACGTGCAACGGGTGACTGACTTTGGCTCTCTTTTTTTTTTTTACTACCTTATTGGCACACACAGTTTGAGCAGTTTTCTGCTTTTAGTTTGTGTTGTGCAGTCATGCTTTATGCTTGGCTGTCAGAAACCATCAATGGCATGGTCTTTGCCAGCCTTCTTGTGCCATGTGATCACATAATCGTTATGCCACGACTTCACAGTGTCGTGCATACACATGAAATTTCTGAGTATATGCTGATACGTCATAAATCGAGGACCTCCTGTGCACTTCTGAAAGTTCTGCGGACATTCTGAGCCTAACATCCTATTTGGGCCAGTTTCTAAAGACCCAAAGAGAAAGCCCAACCTCTCTCAAAGTTTGCGGAGATTCCCTGGTGAAAATGGCTCGACTGAATCAGTATAATTCAAAATCCGGGGGTATCACCTCCACTATACCAGAGGCTCTTCTCCCCTTGTAACTGCATTTTTCATAGCCACACTTTGCTAAGAAATGATGCACTAAGCATAAAGAGGGTATACCTCCTTCAAACTTCACTAGCAGTAGACCTCTATAAATATTCCAAGCAAGGCTGACCTGGTTACAGAATGCCCTTGGGAGTGTGAATTAGCATCTGAATACAGACATTGCTGTAGTCAGTTGAAGTAGGGGGAGCTGGCAAGAGTGGCAGGGAGCATTGCTGAGACTCCCTTCACAGCTCGCACACAGACCAGCCAGCATGCATCAGAACGCACTCATGACGAGCACACGCTGGCTTCATGGGATGGAGGCGTAAAGCTTAATGAGGGGTGGAATATGCATGTGTGTGCTTCCAATTATGACCCTCTTTTCACCATCTGTAGTGAGATGTTTCTTTTGTTGGATGCATTTTCGGACATAGACTAGCTTCTGTGAGTAGGAGCAAAGTATATTGTCACACATCTTGGGGTAGATTATTACAGGGGGCTTCTGTTTCTGATGGAATTCTGTCCCTAGGATGGCAACTTAACCCTAATGTACATGCATCAGAACAAGGCCTTGATG
Source organism: Hippocampus guttulatus (assembly GCF_054856545.1). Classification (NCBI taxonomy): domain Eukaryota; kingdom Metazoa; phylum Chordata; class Actinopteri; order Syngnathiformes; family Syngnathidae; genus Hippocampus; species Hippocampus guttulatus. Next base: position 20,252,001 of record NC_141263.1, read on the forward strand.
ATCACACAGTTGAAAAAAATCATTTAAACAAGTACGACGGTAATTGAGCATGCGTGACGGCATATTTTTGTGCCACTGCTAGATGAAATAGTTAAAAATAGTTAATTGCGAGCAGCTCGTGATCTCAAAATCCTCTAAGTCAGAACCTCCGAACGGTCATACAGTTATGAATTCAGAATAACATTTTGTAAATTGTTTCATAAAGTTGCACAAAACATTTGGAATTAAAAGACAACAGTCATAAGTGTCCTTGACGGATAACTCGCCAGACCTTAATTGTTTTGTTTCGTTTACTCAATATTGAGTATAGTTTTTGGTTTTTTGTCGCTTTCCTTTGACATGACTGTTCTACAACGGGTTTTCCAAGAAGTTCATTTGCCATGGTTTCATATTTGGTGTTTTATAGTTCTGGCCTTGAAGTTTTTTTTCATACAAATAGCCTGTGTGCAAACTTTACTTCGGAATTTGCAATGGTTAGCAAGAGGCTACATTCCAAGGGTTATGTGGACGCCATTCCTCTAGCTGGCACTTTTCCGTGTCACTTTTGGGTCTAAACGGCCATCAACAAAGAATTGCTGAATGAGATTGACCAGGAAGTTTTCCGCCGTTCCAATGAATTTTTTAGATATTTTCATGCACCAAATTATCAAATTGCAGGATACTATGCCACTGCGACTTTGGCAGAAAATTAGCAAATCTTCTGTCAAGACTATGATACTGCAATTTTGTGAGATTGCAGTGTAATGGAGGCTTTTGAAATTACTCTGGATGGCTAATTCTGCTGAGAACAAGTTACATTTTTGTTTGGAGAAAATACACACACACACACACACACACACCCACACACACACACACACACACACACACACACACACATTCTCACAGCAGTCACCTGCAAATGTTTAAAGCTGAGGTAACGTGTAAGTGCAACTCTTAGAGGAGATAAAGTATATTATTTGTTCCTTCTCTATTAAGCGGCAGTGGTCCTTAGGCAGTGCTGGAGTCTCAGCAAGGTAATGAGTGCTGTAACCAACTCACAATTAATGAGTCCCAGGTCTTGTAGAAGCTAAAATTACGTGGCCCAGAGAGCTGTGAAGTCCCCAACAAATCTCTCTTTCTGTCACAAGTTCATTCTCATGAAAGTAGTTTAAGGTATTAGAAGTGACAGATCATTTAATTACCTCTGCCAAGGAGGTTTTCTTCAGTGTAGGTATTTTTCGAATGATGTTTTTTTTCATGGTGTCAGCCTTGCTGTAAGTTTGGCATTCTAATTAAGGCCGTTAACTGTAGCAAACTCATCTGGAAAGTCAGTCAGACTCCACCCCTTATTGTTTACCAGTCAATGAAATGACACATATAGAGATTAACAAATCGTTACTTTTGTTTCCTCACTGTGCGCTGTCAGTTAGAAGAAGTGATCGCTTTAATTCTGGGACTGGAGTGATGGGATGACTGAGATGTCAGGGAAAAGGTCATTTGTGTTCCTATATGGCCTCGTAAGGACATGCATCATTCAATCTGAAATCATCAGTTTTGAATTGGGTGTTGAAATATGTAGAGGATACATCCTTTTCTTCCTGTCATTGCACGGGTGATGGCAAGTTGTTTAGCTGCATTTTAAGGTGAAACGCGTGCACTTGCGTTTTCGGTAAATGTAAAAAACATGCCGGGAGGTAGTCAGAAGTAAGTCTCAATATCTTAACCTTCACGTTTTCAGGCAAGTCCCAAGTTACTGTGGCAAAGTAAGTCAACTTAGGTCCCCATTACATTTCAATTACAACGTATCGTGTATTTGCTCATGTACGTATCTGTAATTGCGTTGGTTTGCTGTACTAACACATTCACAACCACATTTATTGCTTCTCGAACCATTTTCCATATTGTGTTACATTGTGGCGGCCCGGTAGTCCAGTGGTTAGCACGTCGGCTTCACAGTGCAGAGGTACCGGGTTCGATTCCAGCTCCGGCCTCCCTGTGTGGAGTTTGCATGTTCTCCCCGGGCCTGCGTGGGTTTTCTCCGGGTGCTCCGGTTTCCTCCCACATTCCAAAAACATGCATGTCAGGCTGATTGGGCGCTCTAAATTGTCCCTAGGTGTGGGTGTGGGCGTGGATGGTTGTTCGTCTCTGTGTGCCCTGCGATTGGCTGGCAACTGATTCAGGGTGTCCCCCGCCTACTGCCCGAAGACGGCTGGGATAGGCTCCAGCACCCCCCGCGACCCTAGTGAGGATCAAGCGGTTCGGAAAATGGATGGATGGATGTTACATTGTCTTGTCAAGTGAATGCATATCCAATATAAAGCTTAGTTTTGTTTAACCGACTTAGCTAAATTGTGAAGTTAACACAGGCTACATGTCTTCGTGGGTTTTGTGTGACGGAAGTGGCCTCTGACCTCCTGATCATACTGTAGCCTACTGGTCAGTTACCACGTTGGCATGCCCAACCCACTAAATTATTTTTTTTTTCAAAAACATTTGAAACGACAGAGTTTGAAATGACAACAGGCAAGCACAATCTGTCAGCGGGTGCGGCTGAACCGATATAGACTAAAGAACAAAGCTTTTCAACATAGGTGAGACGACAATCAAAATCGCGACAGCTGCCTGATTACCACATCTGTGCCTTCTTCCAGAAAGTGCCTCCATCCAGAAATTCCTGCGTGTCACTTTTTGGCATCGCAGCTTGCCACCTCTTTGTGTGGTTTGTCAGTCAAAACGGACTTTACCCAGTGAAGATAAACAGTCATCTCGTTGAAGACTCTTACAGCATGGACTCCTCGATACGCTTGGGTCGACGGCCCATAAGGCCAAAAGAGTTCTGTTGAGTAGCCCTTGCCATCACTCATTGGCATACAAAGTGTTAGACTTGGATCAGAAAAAAAAAGACTCACTGAAGTCAGTCCACTCGAAAAGAAACCAACAGGTTGCAGAAAATGCTTTCGCTGATTTGTCATGGTGCTTGCCAAGATCAGTAATTACATTCTCAGATGCTACACTCTGAAGTCTCGATAGGCAAAGGACATTAATTCACTTTTCATTTGATCCCTCTGACTCATCCGCCACTCAACCCATTGAAGTGTGCTTTTCATTTCAGATGAAATGCACTGTTTGTTACTCTGCAAGCATACCAATTTTAAAATATGCTACAATAGATATTTGCTGATAGGTTTTATTGATGACATTATTTGAGAATGTCATCCTTTGGCATCTCCCTGTTATCTTTTGTCACGGCAAAACAGGAGTGAGTTTTCACGTGGCCCGGTATTCTCAGTGTTGCCTTTCTGTGACAGTTTCAGGCAAAGCTTTTTTAGCTACAGTATTTATCCATCCTCAACATGTAGCCAAAATGAAAATGAATACCGGTATTGTTGAAATGTGGGACGAAGAGCATTTGTAGCTTAAATACAGGTATGGAGATATGCTGTTCTAAGTGCTAATATGTTATATTCTTTTGTTATGATGTAGCTTAATGTATCGTCTATCCTTTTCAAATTATAATCAGGCAAAATTGGTGATTGATTGTTCGAGCATTCATTTTAAACAGTGTGGTTATTAATGCTGCCTCCACAAGTGAAAAAAAATGTATCTTTATGGGGGCTTTTGTACGCTTTATATACTGCAATGGATGATGTCTAATGACCAGTTAACATTAGACGAAATCCTGCTAGCTTAATGCTAACATATAAAGAGAAAATCTAGAGACCGGCTAATGGAAATAAGCATTGATGTTATAGTGGTGCTGTGATTGACGAAAACTAAGGAGCAACTATGAGCAGTTCAAGCGGTACTTGTGTTTGCACTGCGTAACCCTGTGAAAAAGACACGAAGAACCTGGAAATGGAAATCTCTACTCAACCACGTGAGTCAGGCTCACTTAGGGCACAGCCCCTTGGTGGTCTCAAACTATTCTGTGGGTCCTTACATTATGGTAATTATAAACCTTTAAACAACTGATACTTTAAGACACGCAGCATAAATACACAGAGCACATACATTAGTCTCAATAATATATTCTCTTTGCTCGATGACTAAAGTTTAGTTGAGAACCTTCTCTGTCTCTTCCTCTTGCTCTTCTTCAATTGCACTGCATGTTTTCCAATTAGACCTCATTGCATGTTGTGGCAAGATCTGTTTCGACACGGAAGGCACGCTACTCTGATTTTGGACTTGCCAGTATACTGTAAAAACTAAAACAAAATGATCGCTCAAAAATCTGCAATATTGTAGCATCATGAACATTGAGCCTCCATATACAAGTGGTTCATTGCATATTATATAATCTGGCATTTTTGTGAGGTGGTGAGTTTTCGAATGTAGCCTGATTCAGTGAAGGTTTGGGAAATATTGATCTATTTCACAGACCGTGATCCTGATCACAACTCTTTAAAAAAAAAGTCACTTGTTGCACTTTTAATATCCCTCTCCTGTCCTTTGATGCTGGCATCATCAAATCCTCTTGTAAGAAGAGACCTAAAGTGATGAGCATCAGTAAAATCCCTCCCATCAGTTTGAGACAAGGTTAAAGCTCTCCACTACGCTAGAGCCTCGTGGCATGCAGCTATTACTGAATTGGGGGCTTGTTTTTTGATTATGTAATGATTGTTTCACTTGCTCTGAGGATTTTTTTTTTCTTCTTCTCCCCGGTGTGTGCATGCCTCTGCCTGTATGAGTAAATCGGAATACACCAGCATATATTTACTATGTGTCTCTGTTGTGTCCATCCTGGAACGAATGTTGTTGTGTATTTTGCACTATCAGCCAAAAGCAGGCTTTTCTGCTCCAATGAGCGCTGATCTACGCGAGGTGTGATCATGCGCGTCGGCTCAAAGATGCTAAATTTACTGCGATTGTTACTCGCAAAACACTTTTGCCCACAGCATGGGAAGAGACCTCGGGCACTATCTTTGTTATTTTCCTCCCCCCCTGAGATTTAAGGCACCTGTGAATTGAGGTTCATCTCGGCCGATTGTAAGACTTTTATCTCGTGCAGCTGTGGTCGAGCGATGGCTCAATCTTGTCAGGCTGCTGCTCATAGTAGCTGAGCTGATTGCTGTCCACGGTGCCTGCAGACACATCTGAGTGCTGCTCCTCTGCTTGGGCGCAGCCACATCCGATGCATTGTGACCACGGCTACAGCAAGCCACAAATGTGCACTGGCTAGGTTTTCCACGTTGACAAAAAGGATGAACGCTTCCAACGCCAAACCGTCAGCAGTGAATTGATTAGGGGAAAAGTCAAATGGAAATCAAACAGACTCAAAATGGGACATGGTAAAGAAATGATTCCTATTGTTACAACTGCATTGGTACAATTACAATATTCTCTAAGTGGGATGTGGGCAAGTCTCAGAAGGACCGATTTGTCACCATACAACTGTTGTTGTTGTGACTCGTCTCATGGCAACGTAGAGCGATTACTCTCTCTCAAACAAGTTGATTTCTTTACATTCTCTTTTATTACAAATTGCTATTTTCTTGATCAAAAACACTAAACAACAACATTGTTCTTTATTTGGCCGTGTTCAGACTGCGGGCTGTTCTGATTCAACCTAGAATGCAATAAAATGACATCCAGTACACACATAAACAGAGTACAGAATACCTGGCTGCCTGTGCCTGGATCAAATCCACCAAAAACACATTATCCCACTAGCACCACAATTTAGACCTGGTGTCACTTGGTCTAAAGCCTAGTTTACTTTCCGTCACCAAATTGTCAGGTGTGCCAGGGTGTGTAGTCGAAAAGTTCGGATCACCCAGCGAGGCGTAACGTGATCTGCCAAATTCCGAAGCATTGTAAACTACACTTGCCTCGGTACACAAATGAAGATTTTAACACCGAACCCTAGGAGTCATAATTGCATCCTACCTTGTATGGTCACGGCGCTTACACTGTTGTCCAATCACATTGCTCCAATGTTACACTCAAAGGTTGTCACGCGGCATAATATCATTGTGTTATGGAAGGTCGCAGTAATTCATTTGCATCCAACCCCATTGCTTCAATGTTGTGTCCTGCTCACAGGCAATTGGTTTACATTGCTATGAAAAGCCTCATTTATTTTCATTCATCTGCATTTTTTTTCTAGGTGACTGCATTCCTGGTGGAAAAAAAGATTCGCATTTTAATGTTTAGTCATTAATACCGTAAATAGGTGCTAACTTTCAAGTACACTGTGCATCATCCAATATTGTCTGAACAGTCCTCTTGACAGCATGTCAACAGCAAACAAAATTCCCCGGGCTTGTTTTAATTATGGCTGCAATTTAATCACCCTCTTACGAACACCTGTGTGTAGTTTGTACTATGTTAGCTTATGACAACGCAACCATCTATCACACGCCGATCAATAGTGGACTAATTACGTCTCTGCGGTCCGGCCTGCACTCTCACCGGTTCGTCTGCAAAAATTGCTACCTGATACCGAACTGCTCAAGCTCGGCTAACATACAGCACCGTGTCAACATGCCTGTTAAATTGGCTGCATGCGTCGATCAAAGCCGTGTGTATTGTGTTGCATTGATCCAAGGTATTTAATGTGCATGGTTGGTCATTTAGCTCAGCCTGCCTGTGTCACCAGAACAAATGTATGACAGTATATGTTCCATTCAGAGAGTCCTTGTGTGTGTTGATTGCGTCTATAGGTGCTCCTCAAAGGATTTGGACATGATAGAAAAAAATATATTTAAAACAATAATACTCATACTGTATATTTCAGATTCATGAACATATTTTACAGAGAGCCTTCCATATTAAAAGTAATTTTAATTTTAAATGATTTTATAATTCCTTAGTATGGGTAATATTTAGTTGTCATCAGTTATCAGCGCGACAAAAAAAATCATGAAATATTTCACAATATCTCAATATTTTGAATTGAAACATTGATATAAATGATGTTTTCCATGATATTTTAATTTGAGCTGCACACAGCAACAACATCATTAAGATTTGTTCGCTGGGCATTTTTACTCGGTTTTCATGAATGCCTTTCGGCAAAATGTACGACAGTAAATGAATTGGTTATTTATTTGCTATTTTTGTTGCTGTCAGATGACTGCTGATTGTTGATTGAATTCCCTGTCATTTTTCTCCTTTCAGATTGCAGTGCTTTGGATACTCAGGTTTGAAGTCCCTGGTTATTATCATATAAGTGATGTTGACGCATGTGGGTGTGATTGTGTCAGCACAGTGGAACCAAATGTAAAGTCACAAATATATCGGTGTATCTGTCAGGTGTGGATGAGAAAATCCCGCATGTGTTAAATAAATAAATACAAATCGTTGTCATCATTCTGTCCCCAGATTTTACTACTCCTGCTCTTTCCTTTTCCATGAGGAATTTTTGTGTGTTATTATTTTTTTTGGTCAGTGAACAGGGAGCATTACACAATAGGCATATCAAGGCCTGAAGCACCAAGAGCGACATCATTTTCAGTCTTGAGCCCACAAATTACATTGATGTGGAATAATTTGGTTCATTTTCGCCTTTGGTGCTTCCCTCCCTTCCTGCTGTGCTATCCATCTCCCCCTCCTACTCATCGCCCATCATTTATTTTATCCTGAATTGACTCCCGAATGGGGGAGTGATTTGTTATGAATGAACCATTTCGTGATTGGCCACGTAGCTCGGAACCTGTGGCGTTTTTAAGACTGAATTTGTCTTTTTTCTTGTAGCCTCGCAGTATTTTGGACCCCAAACTGCTCGGCTTGCAGTCTGGAGGGTGAGTGCTGTCTCACTTTTTCATCTGATTGGCTCCAACTTTCTGTTCGGGCTGTGTGTGTTTTTTTTTTTTTTTTTTTTACCCTACAAACAGAGGCAGAAAAATGTGACAGGAATCTTTTGTTTCTCTGCCAGGCAACCCCAATTAGTTAAGACAGCATGCCCCCTACAATTTGTGAAATAGGGCAAGCTAAACACAAAGCACTGGAACAGTCAGGCCAATTTCTTTACCTTTGCTGTATCTTGTCAACATTTGGGTTTAACGGTGAAATGAATATGAGACTAACGAGTATCATTTCAGTTTTTATTCCAGGGAGTTATGTAGTTAGATAAAACACATTTATGCAACTTATTTGAACCAGCCCATTTTCCATCTGAGCAAAAGTGGAAAGTGGAACAGGCGGCATAGGTGGGTTCTGTTGCAAAGGTCCGATGTGCTGTGAACTGTCTATGGGTGAAAAGCAAGCGATTGTAATGATTAGAGACAATGAAAATTGTTTCAAACTATAAATAATGAAACATATCCGAAGCCTCTGAAGACTGACTTTGGGCAAGAAGCAGGGTACTCCCTGGACATCCGCCAATCGCAAGAAACATAAACACGAACAACCATTCACACTCGCTTTATCATGGTACTCCAAGCAAGCACAGAGAGAGCATGCCCACTCCACACAAAAAGACCAAAGCTAAATTGTAGACTTTTGACTACACCTGACTACCTTTGCATAGACCTAGCGAGAGTCAAGCCCCCTCAAGGTGAGGCAAGGGTGCGCCCTGCCGCTCGTCACATTGTGTGTAACTCAAGGGTCATACAGCATGACACAAAGGCTTGAGGAGCTCCAGCAGCACAGAGGGAAAACTTGCTGTCGAGGTCATTACAGAGGCTTTGAGTGACAGTTGAGGAGATGCCACCCAGAGCCTCGTGGTGAAGGAACAGTGCTGGTGGGACAGTGTGGGGGGGGGGGGGGGGAGGATGAGGAGCCAGCCCGTGGGGAGTGTAAGAATTCAGAGAGTCGGGAGGACAATGTAAACCTAAATGTCACACAGAGACAATCAGTCGGCATCACCCACACATTTGGATTCTGTGCCAATTTGAATTCAGATGCGAAGCAAAACAGCAGCGCATACCAAAGCATTTGAACTTCTTTAAGATGCATGAAAGTCTCTTCACTTTTGGGTAAGAGGCACATGTCATAAATATTGCACATTCGTAGAATTGTTAAGTATCATTCAAAAAATGCTTTGTATAATTAAACGCATTGCCTCAAATATGTGCCTGTATGTGTGCAGCTAAGCCAAAATTAAATATGGCAAGGTAGATATATTGAAAAGCGATCGCTAGCCTCTCAAAGAATCGGTATCTGTCAGAAGCTCCAGCTGTTCTCTCTGTTCACGGTTGAACAAAGAAGCCATTTTGGGGCTTTACTGAAAAGTGATTTGGGAGGTATGAGAATTCTCGCAAGCGATATGAACTCCAATGCAGCCTCGAGGACAAAAAGCAGTATCCCAATGGAATGCAATGAAGTCACATCCAAAGGTGGCGCAGGTGAAGGGAGGAGGCACAGTGTTCGCTAGTACGCATAAATCAAAAGACCTCCTGCTAGTAATATCTCGCTTCGCATTGGCGTTGTTATGATATTAATACACTTTAAATCTGTCTTCTTCTCTAGGGCCGGCAGTATTCTTTACGGTATTGACAGCATGCCAGATTTACGCCGCAAGAGAACAGTGCCTCTTGTCCGAGACCTGGTGAGTCATCTGCCTCGAACGGAGTTGTATGTGATTTATGTCAAAGAGATCTGAGTGACCTTACGCTGTGTCACGCTGGTGGAACCCCGTGCTGCGTGAGTATCAGATCAAGGAGCGCAATCAAAATGTTGCTTTACTGAACACCTGATTGCATCCATTCTGATCCAAAAAAAAAAAGTCATGAGAAGATCAAACAAGAAATGCATGGTTGTAAATGAACACATGTATACCTGCCAGGCATCTTCAGATTTTTTATGATACTTTCGTGTATTGTATTGTAAAGGTGCGACACCAACAGCAGGTTTTAATTCCCAAATATACAGCTAGGAAGAATCCATTGAGTCAAAAAGATGCTACGGTATGCTCGGTCACCCACAGGGGCATGCATGCATCAACTTTGTGTCATAAAATTAATGGGACTGGTCCTTCTGCTAGTTCGTCAAAATCAACGCCACCTTGAACAATGGAAATAAACAACAACGAGAAATATCCCAAAAGTGAAAATCACATCACAGCATGTTGGGATGTGTCATTATAATGTATGTGATTGCTTCTCTCACATTCGTCGTGATTGAGAACACCTTGCACAATAGAAATGAAGAGAAGACACAAATAATCCGCAAAGTCAGAACATTTGCAGTACTTTGCTGTTGCTTAATAAACTGATGAAACCCAAGCGCAAACCTCACTGGATTAAAATGTGCTTGCTGTGTAAACTGCTCGCTTGGAGGGTGACAACAGTGACCTACTAACATATTCAAATTGGATGCCTCAACAACTCGTACCGAAGTTTGAAGAGAAGCACTCCAGCTAGTGGGTATTGCAGCTTGATTAATTACCCAAGAGAGAGTGTTTGACATTGTATCCCAGTGCTGGTTTGATAATATCATAACATACCCGACAGTAACGCCACGGTTCAATTTCGCAGCACGTAGGTCTCACTGCCAATAACGATAAAATGTGTGTATTCTTGTTTGTCCGTGACCGTCTCTTGTGTATGTATGTTTTTCATCATCATGTACTTTAGCCACTTTACCGTCCCCCCCCCCCACCAAAAAAAACAAAACACGTAAATACTCTTTTATAGTAAAGCGGTCGGTGCATTTGAATGCTTTGATGACAATGGATGCTGATAAATGTTTATATCACAGTGAACAACATGAGTTGATGCTGTATTTGTCCATGTCTCTCATCAAATTAATAACCAACATTGTCTTGGTAAGTATGGGGGTTGTTGTCTTAATATTTATTTATTTTTAATATTTGGGGATTTTGCGTGTATATTTTGACATTCCTACATAGACCCATCACAGCTATGGGTGATATTTTTCAGTGAGTTGTCAGATTTCAGCTTTTTTTTTTCTTAATGATGATTATTATTACTATCACTGTATTTAACTTGAAATGATGACAACTCAACCCAAAAATATATATCCGGGGAGAGACTTCATTGACTCTTGATTTAACTGTGTGAGGCTTTTAAATCATGTAAAAGTGACGCTCACCAAGCCTTTTACACGTGGGATGAAGTCAGCAAAACAATTGGTGCCCGTCCCCCCTTATCATGCCTACTCCTTTGTCAATGTCCCCCCGTACACCCCGATCCCCACCTCCCCCCCCATTCGCTGTATGATTGCTTCAGGGCAACAGCAGCAGGGCTCACCCACATAAAAGAATGAAGAAGTATAAAAAACAAAAAGAGACAAAAGAAATCAAGAAAAACAATGGAAATTGATTTGAAAAGCAGTGATATCGCCACCGATCAGATCCTATCAGTCATTTCGTATTGCCTGCAGCAACCTCAGCAATGCTGGTGCATGTTGATAAAAAAGAAAGAAAATAAAACTTACATCAACACTCGCAGTTCATGTAGAGGTTCCCTCCGCCATTTCCCATGGCCGTCCGTAGATCTTTACCATAACTGGCCTGCGCGCAGAAGGGGCTGGTGGTAAAGACCGGTTCGCTATTGTCAGCTGTCAGTGTTTGCAGTGTGTGTGTGTGCAGTGTGTGAGTGTGCGTGTGTGTGTGTGTGTGTGCGCGCACATATATCTGTGCATCTATATCGGAGGTGGGACAAAATACCAACAGTTTGTTCAGCAGACATCCCCAGGCACCGGATCTTGGTCTGGTATGGCTATTTGTTACCGGTCACAAAGACCACCGGTGTCAAAGTCAAGGCCCGGGGGCCAGATCTGGCCCGCCACATCATTTTATGTGGCCCGCGAACGCAAATCAAGCATGTCAAATTCCATGATGCTTGCTAAAGTCTGAACCAAAATTTCGAATTGTTATGTTATTCCACAATAACAGTCACTATTCTTGACTTCTGATTTAAAAACTAGTTTTTCATAAATTTGTTGTGCGCTATGTGTGTAATATATGGAGGTGATTAAACATTTATATGGCTTCCCAAAATTCATAACGGCCCTTCAAGGCAAACCGTAACTACAATGTGGCCCGTGACAAAAATATGTTTGACACCCCTGACATAGACGTAAAAAGAAAATATTAAATTAAATTAAATTTAGAATTAATGAATACATTCTTGTTTTGTTTTGTTTTTGTTTTTGCAGCTGAGCACATAGTCCTGATCAGCAATATACGTCAGCGCTGCCATTAATGGCAATTAGTTTGTGATCTGGAATTTACTATACATCAGCACCTGTTGACGAATAGTTGCCGATCGGATAATATTCTGTACTGTGCAAAGCAGAAGCGTCCCATGCAAATAGTCCAATGCAACCGTTTCTTGCAACTTAATGAGAACCATTATTTTGCACAATTGAAGGCTAATCACTTCATAAAAGACACCAAAAAAAGTATTGCGATATTAATTGGTTGGAATTCTTTGATATTTGTGTGAGATATATTTCAACAAGCTGGCCATGCATCAGTTCCAAACATATCATGAAGTATCAGAGTTATGTCTGTTTCTGCCATAGCTGATTTCCCATCTAAATAAATTATTCACAACATAATCAGTGTACCGTGAAGAGTTGGCAAAATATCACAACTTCCACGGCGATTCCCACCCCTCGTCTACATTCGTGTTGCCCATAGGTGCTCATCGTGCATTTTTAAATGTCCCAGCATCTGTGTGTGTGTTGTGTGTGCGTGAGTCAGGTTTGTGTAGCATAGTCGGCTTCACCTGAACATGAGTGTGTCCGTCCGTGTGTGTGTTAATGTTTCGGCGTGTTTCTGTCAAATGACTGTGCAGAGCGTACAGCAGAACATATGAGCAAGTAGCTTCACTAGACAGCGAGCTTTAGAGAAGAGTCAAGCATGACTGCAAACAAGTAACATCTAGTGCATGGGTGGGTTAAAAATAAACAACCCCCCCACACCCCTCAAAAAAAAAAAATCACGCCATGGACTTTATAATATCTGATGATTAGTTTTCTGCCTAAGAGCTCGAAAATAACAATCAGCAGTCCTGCATGGCAGTTAAGACACTTGTCCGCTCACTATGGAACACAATTACTCTGCTGTTAGTGCTTTCAGTCCTAATTGACATCCTGCGATATGTCTAATTTTTTTTGTCTCTCTCTTTCATTCTCACTTCTTGGCCTCCTGGAAACCACAGGCTTTGGTAAGTTTCCTTGTGTCTGCTCAAGTTGACTAACGGTGGAACACAATCTGTTTCAGGACGCTGGTATAGATTGTGGACGTTTTTTTTCCCCATGTAACTAATAAATTGAGCACAGCAAAATATTGCTGTTGACTTGGACAAGTTACAACTTGATTATGAGTGTGATGGGCATTGCTCTGGATCTGTGTGAATATTATTTTGCTCAAGAACGATGCACGCACACATACACTCCTTACACCCTTCCCTTGTGTCACCCAGGCCACCCCAATGAAAAGTTTCTGGCTATGCCGCTGCGTGGAAACTTATTTGTACTTGCTCGTGCAAATTTATCATCTGCCTGTGATAAATTGCAGAAAATCTCTCAAAAATAGGTCATTGATTTCTCCCTCCTCATCACCTTGTTCCACTTCTGCTCGCAGACCCTCACTGCTCGAAAGGCAGGCATCTCGTTTGCTCTGGTGAACCGCTCCACCCTGAATAACGAGGACTTGGTGAGTATGAATGGAACGTCTCAGTGAATTTATAATCTATGGTGACCGTCAAGAAATGTTGCCATGGCAGCAATTCCATCAGAACTGGACAGTATGCCTTTATGAAACCAGGAATATTGGTGTCTGTTTTTTGTTTTTTTTTGGATACAAAGGATGTTTTCACTACTCTCCTGATTGGGGTCAACAAGGCATAAAGGCTGCTAACTTGCAATGTATGCATTTACTCCCAAGTACCTTTCCCTCTGATGAATGCTGTGTTTGAATCAAGAGAAATAAATGGCTCCCTCAAATAGATGTCAGCCTTTTCTCAAACAAACAGGTAGTCCTGCTGGGTCTGCATTTACCTTAGTTCATAGATGCCACCGCTAACACGAAGACATTAAATATCGAAATGCTGCGCCCATGAACAGCATCACTGCTGCATGTGAAAACTCTAAATGGAAAATAAATGTGGGATTTTACATAGTACTAAAAACAAATTCAAAGTTTAGTATACCACGAGACTGTAATGTGCTCCCTCCACAGTGTTGTGTCTACTCATGTCTGTGTTCCAAGAAGCTATGCAACTAGTTCATTCCGACAAATTTGCACCTCCATCCATCCTTAATCCAAACATCTTATCCTCATGAGGGTCGAGGGCATGCTGAAAGATATTCCAGCTGTCTTGGGCAGTAGGAGGAGTACACCCTGAACTGGATGCCAGCCAATCGCAAAACTTGTAACTCTGTTTTTGCCATTTTGCTGCATTTGTCTCAGTTTTCAACTTGTTCAATGGTTGATTGGCACCAAATGGATTTTCCAACTATGACTTTTTTGTTGTTGTTCTTGTTATTGTTCTCCCTTCTGGCATGTCTGGTCCACATAATCTCTCAACCTGTTTTTGCCATATATCACAATATGCTCCCGCTGTGTCCAATTTGACAGCATGCAGCAATAATTAATAAACACCAAGCAACACTTTGAAGGCTGAGTTACTGTAATAGAGGACAGGCGGAATGTAAAAGTCAATAGCAAGAGACACTTTTGTGGTGACCTCCAAAGCTGTCTCTGTATTAATTGATTGCAATTCGTCTCTCCCAGAGGGAGAGGTGGATTTACAGCAGGCAGGAGTGAGAGGACTTTCTCTGCACAACAACTGGCAGAGCAGTTTTAACTTTGGGCTACATGACAACTGAAGTCCTTGCATTAAATATGGAATGATTTCTCAAGATAGGCATGAATTATTTGATTTCCTTATGTCCTATTGCAGATTTAGTGGGATTTGGGCTTGCTCTGGAGAACTAAACTAACAGTAGCCCTGCAAATATGAAAACTTCAAAATGCTAAATGTTACCATGAGAACCTATAGCATGCCAAACACCTCTGCAGGTTATTTTGGGATCTCAGTGGACATCTACTATAATTCTGAAACCCGCTTTATGCACTTTATGGTATGCTAACAAATAGCAAAATAGCAACATGAGGAAAGAAAGTGCTGAGGTAAATAGGATACTGATTTCACATCCCTGAATTTATGTACAAAAGAAAATTGGTGAAATACTATATCTATAATATATATAATATAATATCTATAAATACTATATCTAGATGTACTATAATACTACATCTAGCAAGATAGACACCTGAGAACTAAAAGCACAGGCAGATCAATGAGAATTTTAAAAACATACGCTATAGTCAAGTACGATATGTATTTCTAATATGAACTGATCAAATGTAAATATGCTGTAAATATGCTGAGGCAGCTTTATTCAGTCGTTGTAGTAGTAGTAGTCAGGTATCATTACAAATGGAAAATTGCTGGCTGGAAATACTAGCACAGAAAAAGTCACTTTGTTCAAATATTGCAACAGCCTGAATGCAAAAAGCCGAAAAGCCAAAAAGGCAAAACAATAAAGATTTCACATCCAGCCCTGTCCTCTGCTACCATTTCTAATGAGAATTGCCAACGGGCTATCAGCAAGCATTCTAACATTACGCAAGACCGAAATCAAAATGTGGCAGATCAATAAATGAGAACTGCACAATAAATGAGAAGAAATGAGAACTGCTAAAATGCGGATATGCTAACATTTGGTATGAGGACATATACAAAGGGAAAAAGTGTTGATCTTTTCAAGAAGACCCATTGACTAATTAAGGCACAGCGCCTGTTAGTGTTGAAGCGACTATTTCACGATAGGCGGTAGCATTGTGTGAGATTAAAAGGGTTTTAAGGATGGAAAATCCAGATGGCATAGTAAAGACATAAAATATTCATTGTGTTTATTAGTGCATCGAGGATGCCCCCTTTTATGATTTGAGACTGTGCATCTTTGTAAGCAAGGGACCTAGAGGGACATCTGTCGAGAACTATATTCGGACAGGGGGGCAAACAGAGAGTTGTGTATTTTTGTGGTCGAGTTCCCAGCAAGGCTGCAGATTGTGCGGTCGTGGTAAGTAGGCCGAGCAGATGTCAGAGTTTTATCTGCTGCATTAAGTCCAGGAGAGTGCTTCCCTGTGAGGACTGGAAGAGGGGGCTGGAGGGTGGGTGAATGGGTGGAGCACTGTATAAACAATCAAATGACGTTAGGGAGTGGATCCGGACCAAAGAGGGTGATGAAAGAAGAATATATAGGGAGCAAGGCAGTGAGTAATTTGTCATCGCAGTCCTGCGGCGTTGATGTTAGCTATTGGGCATCCACGTTGAACAAACTGCCCCTCACCTCCCAAGTAGGAGATGTCTCAACACCTTTCACATTTTGACTGGTGTCCACCACTCTTTTTTACCTTACATGGATGTTTCGAATCAGATGACGAATAAGACACCTGAATCACGTTTCCAGTTGATGTGCTTTTTAGGGCAGAATGGAAACATTATGTGCGCGCCATCTATTTTCCAGCTTTTCAGTTGTGTTGTCAACATCAATATAAAGAACTTTGCTTGTGTTTATCTGCTAAGAATAAGATAAGATAAGAAAACCTTTATTAGTCTCGCAGTGGAGAAATTCCCGATTCACAGCAGCAAAGTTATGAAAGGAAGAAGTAGAACAACAAAATGTAGGAGCTGCTGGAAAGGCAGCCACTCTCGCGGCGCCATTTTGAAGTCAAAATAACAAAAATAACACAACACAATATCTGAACACCTAAAGCTCACAAATTGTAGCAGTGTGAAGATAAGGATCCAGTCATCTAATTGGTCTAGCATTAATTCCTAAAGCAAAAGAAATCACAAGAACTATTTTGCATTATTTATTTATCAATAAATAAAAAGACATTTTTCTATTTGCTCAGAATTTGTCGAGTTAGACGAATCGTTTTATGACAACGTCTGGGTGGTTCTGCATTTACCACACTGATAGTGATGTAGTATACATGCTGATAGTTGGTAATGATTCAATACAGTTAGTATTCAATAAGATGATTACTGAATACAGTAAAGGGCTGGGACTTTTGACAGTCTAAAAGTGCCTGCTTTGCATGCTGTTGGACTACGAAACTAACCACCGTATCAGGAGACCACTGATTGTCAATGCTCAGGGGTCCATCATTGTTCTTGTCGTGGTGTCTAAACATGGCCGATTGGCCGTAAATGCTAAATGTAATGTCCCTAATTTATTAAGAATACACTTTTGGAAGTTTTTTCCAAGCCTAACATGGATGTGTAGAATAAAAATTATGAAAGCCCAATGAAAGACAGAGAGAAAGGCACTTTGAGACCAAATTAAAACCAAGGGAGAAGCAATACGAGATGAGAAACAGACAAATTCAAGAAACAGACAAATTCAAGTTGGGACCAAGTAAATACCAAGACCAAAACAATGTAAGACAATGCAAGGCTAAGACTATGGCCAAGGCAGGTCGAAACCAGGGCAGACCAAGACTTTGAGAACTTGTGAGGCCAATTCAATGTGAGAACGAGTCAGGAACAAAGCAGGTCAAAACCAGGTTGAAACCAAATCAAGGTTAAGGCCTACATGAGCTTGTTTGTAGAAATTAACAAACTGTGATGAATAATATATGAAAGCAGTTTTGGTTTTGAGAATAAAATCCGAGTACTTAAAGTGTCAGACTAAGAAAAGAACAAGTTGAAATAGAATTGATTCAGAGCCTGACCCTAAAGTGTTCTTAAGACCAATCACTAGACCGGCAACACAAGTAGCAACCATTGTGACTTGAACGTCTCATTGGGTTTTGCAAGTGGGTGTTTTGACTGAGTGCCAGACAACACAGACAACAGGTGGTGAAAGGCAAGGCGAAGGGCCAAAGGTGTTTGCAAGATTTTGACTGCGTTGCTGCCTTGCTCTCAGATCAACGTGGCGTCTGTCAAACACTTATGTCGGTGTCTTACACCACACAGTCAGGGTTACCTCACAGGGTGACTCACACCAGTGCTCTTCACACTTCGGCTGGCTGGTGTGATACAAAACATTGGTGGGGAATTGTATCTTTTTTTTTTGTTTGTTTTATATCAATGAAAATGGCAAGAATAAATGATACGCTGACTGAAAAGTATCAAAATACGTCAGGGGATACCAACAATTGGGCAGGGAATCTCTTTAAACCGTATCACAGCATCAGTGAATAAATCGGAGACATCTGCTCCATCTCGTTGACCTTAGATTAAAAAGGAAAATCTTTCACAGTCTCTTTTAGCATTTCATTAGAGGTCCACTAGGGTTCAGCTCTTTGCATGAGCGACTCAAAGTCTCTTGTGTTGTGCCTTGTTGTCCCGTCATCTGGCATCATTTAATCATCTGGCGGTACGAGAAGGCAGTGTGAGCTGCTCTAAAGTTCTTTAACTTTATGAGGGGTGAGGGGGCCGACACAAGCGGAGATTTATCTAGCCTCTATGGCTCTTGTCTTTCCACCGCTCTCACTCCATCTCAATCTGGATGGATCATTCCCATCTTTCAAACCTTCTTTACGGCTCCCATCTATCGTTCCTTCAGGAATTGGCAGAGCCCACTCATTGTTGATGGCACCATCGTTGCAGTAAAGCATTCTATTTGAGGAGGTTTCTGTCAAAAGGGGCTGGTCTACTCCAGTATTCAGTGCAGGGAGCCTTCGGTCCGCCAACCAGTCGATTGGAACAAAGCCTTGGGGGGGCTAAGGATGTTGTTAATCTGAGTTTAATGAGATGTAGGCCTGATTTACTGTCATACACCGGACCTTTGCTATCGTTCGAGGGTAATCAGAAAAGGATCAACAAAACTTGCAATGAGTAATGACTGCATGAATTTGAACAAGGGATGCTAACTTTTTTAGAACTTCCTAGAGGTAATCTGAAATGAAAAATTCCATAGGTGTTCATGGCACAGTGACACTTAGCTTGACATTATTGGTGTGCAGAGGAATGCATGCGTCCTGAAAATATTAATTTGTCCACCAGACTCGAGTCTTTCCATGTGCATTTGCATGCCAAGCATTGTTTATTCATTTATTTTAGCAAAGCAGTGCAAGGGCCGTTGGAAGTGAGTGGACAGGTCGTGCTAGTTTTATTTTCATCGACCATTTTTTTAGTAACCTAACATCGTCAGACCTTTTTGTGCCAAATCCGATGCGTTTTTCATCACAATTGGTTCAAACTATATATTCGATGGCAACGCTCAAATTTCTCGATTTGACTCTTTTCAGAAACTTCACGTCTTCAAGAAGACCCTCCAGGCCTTGATATACCCGATTTCTTCCACAACACCGCACAACTTTGAAGTGTGGACAGCCACTGCGCCAACTTACTGCCATGAATGCGAGGGGCTCCTGTGGGGCATCGCACGCCAAGGCATGCGTTGCTCTGAGTGTGGCGTCAAATGCCACGAAAAGTGCCAAGACCTGCTCAATGCAGACTGTTTACAGAGTAAGTCTGAAAACTTCCTGACACGCACTCCATTTTAAGAAATGATTAATCAACAATCAATCGAAAATGTACAGATTCCAAATGCACAAAGGCAAAAATTATGGTTCATTACGTTGCCCGTTCAGGCACTTGCGCACATTATCATCTTCAATCTGTACTCTAATCAGGGTTGTCTCTTTTGTAACAGTGTCAGCTAATAGAAAAAGTGCTGCAGGATGCTTGCTGCAATCCATGCGCACTTAAGTGGATTAGCCACACCTAAACGCAATGCTTTGTAACGGTGTTATACTAGTAGAGCAATCCCCCCCGAATGAAATTGCGATTCATGCTTATCATTGTGATAAGAATAAATCAAATCTTAGATCTTGAAACCCTTTGCCTATACAAGATGATATGGTGTGCAATAAATGGGCTGCCGACTGACCGCATGCTCTGCCTCACGTGCCGACAGGCTGGCAATGAAGGCCATCCAGTATATAAAGAAACTTCTAAAAAAAAATAAAAATACTGAATTTCCTATCTTTGTGAAACATTAATTGTCATTGTCTCACATTGCCGCAGTCACCCACATTTCAACAACTCCATTCAGTTTAAGGCTGATTTCTACCTTGAAACATTTTTTTCAAATTTGGTCCTTTTCCAGTTTGTCAAAATCTGTGGTCCAAAAAAGATCGCTGTGATTTATGTATAAGCGACATATTCTGTCAACCGCTCCCATCCAATGTTATTTCCACCATCTTTTTTTTTTAGGGGCAGTGGAGAAGAGCTCCAAGCACGGAGCGGAGGACAAGACCCAAAACATAATCATGGCCATGAAAGAGCGAATGAAGATCCGGGAGAAGAACCGACCCGAGGTGTTTGAAGTGATCCAAGAGATGTTCGACATTTCCAAGGAGGACTTCGCCAGCCATCTCAAGACAGCCAAGCAAGCTGTGCTGGACGGCACCTCCAAATGGTCTGCTAAAATCAGCATCACTGGTAAGGGTTTTTTTGTTGTTGTTGTATGTACAGAACTGAACAGAAATGTTGTCAATGCAATTGTATGAATGGAATCAAAAACGGCCATCATAAAGATTTCCTCCATTTTTTTTCAACACATTGCTGTTATGCTGAACACAACTGTAGCTGCAGTGAAAACCAAAGCGATGCGGTGGCCCTGCTTCCGGCAAATGTTAAACAAGCCTCAAATCAAAAGCCTCCCTAAGGCACTGATGCGCGAGATTTTTGTGGAGTTCACTCACAGGTTAATCCCACAACTGGATATGCTGACACAAATTTGCACGGTGAGCTCTGGAATTGACGCCACCAGCGAGCTGTTTGAGATGCCAATCAAAATGTCAAGCGCCTGAGTGGAATTTGACAAGACAGCTGGAGTGCACTTTGATTTTTTTTTTTTAAATACGCATACATTTGGGGATCTCTCTCTTTCTCCATTTCATGGGTTATTTCATGCTTAATACAACCTAACATTTTCTGTTGGTTGTAAAGGGAAATTGATTGTCCATCCCTCGCCGTGAACTTTATCGTCTTTGCCAGCCTTTTGAGTAAAATGGAGCGACGACTGAAGCATCCGTTGCGAGCTGGGTGTCGTAATGCCATTGACAAAAATTCACCATTCACAAAAATGTCACAGAATAGGAAACCATAAACCAAACGCAATCTTTGCCCTTTTTGTTGGCTACACTTGGGCCAGCCCTGGACGGAAAGTTGGCAGGGTAGCCTCATTCGCAGGACTCCAATCCATCTCAATGGTAACTACTATTTGTCAGGCTCGGCTCAGTTACTGCCCATTTTGCAGTTTTGGCTTTGTCAATAGAAGAGAGCAAGCAGCAGATGCTGAGAAAGTGAGGCACGAATAGAGAGGGCCAGTATTGAATTGGGTGAAAAGCAAAGTAAGAAAGTGGAAAGAGAGCGGGCTTTTGGAAAAGACCCAGGGTTGCCTCTGTTGATATCCCGAGGGCCTATTGAATGTTCCTTTTTAGAATGCAGGTATTGAGCGGTTATTTAGTCATCATTCATGAAATGAGCAAGGGCTGGCATGTACGCTACAGCTCCCAGACAGCAACCGGGAGTTGTTCCGCCTCTAGGCTTCTTCATTTAACATCAATGTCCAAATAAAGCCTTGGATTCGCAGTAGAGGATTATGACTTTTCAGCATTATTAGATTCTCAGAGTTCTCCTCTGTGTGCTGTTAGCCGTGTGGAGCTGGCTCAGTGGTTGTCTCCCAACCCAGGGGTTGGGGGGTTCAATCCCTGACCATTACGACCTTGTCGAAATGTCCTTGAGCAAGAGACTGAACCCCCAGCTGCTCCTTAAGAAATACTTAGTTTCTCAAAATACACCCTTTGCCACAGAAGACATGTTTTTGTGTCCTCTAGGAGTGAATGGGTCACCGTTGTTTGACCCTCTCGAGTCACACTTCCAATTCCGGTCTGCATTGAGCCGGGGATATACACGTAGCCTGAATTATTGAACTAGTCCCTTGCATTTTTAATGACCCAGTGTCCCCATCACCCCTTTATGGAGGTGAAATATAACTGTCTTATTTCTTGTATTGTCGTCAGCATGTGCAGAAGTATAGGATTCTGAATCACGAGTCCGCTGCCTGGACAGGAGATTAATTATGGATTGACGTAACGCTATGTGCAAAATGAAAGGAATATCTATCCTGTCAGTGAAGTCAGAGCTTGTTTTTTTTCAGCCTCTGGCTATCCATCGTACATTTGAGATCTGGACTGGTAAAAATTCTGCTGCTTGACGAGAAACTGGAGTGAAACCATATTCATCAAGGACTTTGAAAAGCTTATGGTTCAGCTTCAGTCAATGTGTGATTTGATGAAAGAGGACATCCGATTGAAAGTGGATTTGCGAATTGCTTGCCCAACCATCAAAAGTGAAACTACTCAACCGAGTCAATACTTTTGACATTTTTTAGAGTTGTGATGTTAGAATTATGTTTGCCAACATGCTAAACTAAGACTATCGGTAGGTCCACACCATGCCCAAGATTGGATTTTTCTGCCTGTATGTGACCTGTATCGGATTTTTTTTTTCTGACAGTCTGAATGGATCAAGCCTGATAGCAGTTTTCATATTTGTTCCATGGTCGGATACGTATCACATTTTATTCAATCGCGCAGCAGTCTTAATGGACACGTTGCATATATCCGACCTGCGCCTCAACAAAAGCCCAATATGCGCTCCGTGCGGCTGGGGTGGACAGACTGCTTTATACTGACAATTGTCTGTAAATCTGCAAAGCTGTTTTGAGTAACAATATCAACTTTATATTTGCCTTTAATTGAATCCCCCCTGAAACATGAAACATTAAATGGACATTTACGGTGATAGTACTAATTCAGCCACACAGACGGTTCATTATTGCGCGCGGCAATGAAGTGACGTTATCTTTGGTGATGTTGATGAGGAGATTGAAAAAGCCTCGCCTCATTTCCCCACAATATTGTATTTCTACCTTCTTGCGAATGTTCCACTGTAGATATGAGTTGATAAAAACATGAGCCTCTGCACGCAGTTTATCAGGGATCCAAAAAGGAAATTTCGAAATGTCCGTAATAATTCTTGATCCTTGGCCTTTTGCTCACCTGCAAATATGATGTCTAAAGCAAAAACACATTTTAACAATCATGTCTTAAAATATTTTCATCAAGCAAGCACCAACAAACCTCTGACATTGACTGTCGGCTTAGCACCAATCCTTTCGTTCATTTACCTTGCATGAATATCCATCCACTTTTCAGTTTTCTATCATTCCGTGAATTTTTCTATGAATTGTTCACTTCTTCCTGTTTCAGTCATGAGTGCTCAAGGGCTCCAGGCCAAGGATAAAACTGGCTCCAGCGACCCCTACGTCACCGTCCAGGTGGGAAAGACCAAGCGTCGGACAAAGACCATCTTTGGCAACCTCAATCCAGTGTGGGACGAGAGGTTCTACTTGTAAGTAGCCTACTCTTGAAGAATTCATCCTCTCTCTGACCAGATGGTTCCTGTTGAGGCTCGATTTTGGGGAAGCGCGGGGGGGGGGGGGGTGTTCAATCCATTATTTAGCATGTAAACCTGTGTTATTAATAGTTTAAGCGGAAGTACAGTTCGGTAGAACATGCAACACAACAGTTGCAGCACGACATTGCTGAAACCAGTGCTATTGCAGTTTTACAGTACCATCAATCAGGGTATGCACCAGAGTTTGTATCCCTGCCATTTTCCCAACCAAATAAATTGTATGTGACATATTATGTTCTTTCTTCTCTGCTTCTTCTTCTCCTGCTCTGAAACGGTGTGTAATAATCCCTGGAATTTCTTGACGGCTTTGCTACCTGCCTCTATTTTCTCTCAGTAACTCCAGAAAAAAATAGGAACACTGTAGAAAGACTGTGACATACTGAATAGCTACATTCTTGTCGTTGGCTTTTGGAACGCATTCATCTCGGTATAAGATACTGTCAAAATGAAAGTAAAAATAACAAACACTGATACATCGAACGCATTTTGTTTCTAGTACCAACAAAATAAAAGCAGTAACCTAAGCACTGCTAGCCGACCTGCTAGCATGTCAGCTAGCAGGTAACGACATAAAGTACAAGAAAATAGCAATGGGCACGTTTACCTAAATGTGTTCTACTCATTACCGAGGTGAAAAGAAGACATAGTCGTCTTCGTCCAAAGCCCTATAAGTCAATCGTCTAATCTGTGTATACCTGTGGCTATATCAGGCTAATGACTTTCGAGCATCGACCTACGTGCTGTTAGCAGCCGATGGTATTGCTAATGTTGCTGCATTAACTGAGCACGTTGCATCAAAGAGGAGCTCGCTCCAGGGCCGCTTACTCCCAGAGACGCTAAATACGGTAGCAACGATAATTAAACTTTCAAACAGTAATAGCAACGGTTTAAAATTTTAATCACCAAAAGTAAGTCAATTCTATTGATATAGCACTTTAGTACATAGTGGATTCACCAAGGGCTTTACATGATTGAAAAACATACAAATATGAAAAAAAAGTTAATATTCAATCGACAGTCAGCAGATAAGTCTGACAGGAATACATGTCTTTGAAACTGCTGTTTAAAAATGTCTACAGAAACTGAAAAAGCCTGAAGGAGCTGTGCCAAATGGCAGATCGTTGTCACTACTTATGATAAATGTACTACTGGTATCATCAAAGTCACTGAATAAGTCTGAGATAGTGAATAAGCAATTATCCCTCACAATTTGTTAATGCCGGTCCTGTTTTTCAGCCGATATCGCTCATTTCCCACATCAAAACTAAATGTTGCCACAACATAGCAGTTGGAACCCGTCAAACATTGCAGGTTTTGCTCAAGCAGTAATGAGCTCAATAATTACGACCTTACAGTCTGAAAAAAGAGCAACAAGAAAAGCTCATTAAATACGTTTTAACTGAACCGGGATATGTTTTTTCATTTGCAGAATATCATATTTAATGTGCATGTAAATACACGGCGGGGCGGTATGACTCATAGCGTTTGCACAAGGGCCGGTTGTCCTCGGTTGCTCTATGGAAAGCTCCGGTTCCCAAAAGCCCTCCAGCAACTGATATGTTGATAAATCTGCAGCCTCTGAGACGTGCACTATGCATTATGCACTGCAGCCGTCCACTGTATTTGCCTACGCCGCATCCCATTTGGATGCTGCAAGAATTCTCGAGAATCACGCAGACCTCAGCAGACATCAGGTTATAAATGCACTATTTTTATCACCTGTGTGCTTCCACACTGAGAAATCTCAAGCATCTT
This sequence comes from Hippocampus guttulatus, assembly GCF_054856545.1. Lineage (NCBI taxonomy): Eukaryota > Metazoa > Chordata > Actinopteri > Syngnathiformes > Syngnathidae > Hippocampus > Hippocampus guttulatus. The sequence continues at coordinate 20,277,164 of NC_141263.1, forward strand.
TGCTCCTCATCAACGTATTCTTTTTTTTACCCCCTAGCAAAAGTGCCACGCCGTCTAGTATTCATTTCGGTAATACACGTTAATAAATCGAGGTGAGTTGCGGCAGAATGCGATTGGGCGGCATTAATCAATGCCCAACAATCAACATAAAAACAAGCAGGTCTTGCCTCCGACAGCAGATTTATAGTGACAAATCTTGCGTTTGATGCCCCGCGCTTGACAACAATACTGCTTGGTGAACCATTGTTGCAGCGCTTCACTGTGATGAGCGCTTTTGATGGCGGATATGAAGCCAGTAATGTGTGAGCCTGACAGTGTTTATGAATCACTGCACAAGCTCATCTGTCGTCACCTTCGCCCGACATTTTTACTTGCCAGGGTGCTACGCTCGCGTGAAGGGCTTTGGTTTAATTATTCCTTTGGAGGTTTCCGTGCATCCTTATATAGCTTCTATTCATAGATTAAGCTCGACTACGGCTGGGGCGTTTCAGAAAATATCCTTGAGCTTTACGATCACTGGCAGAATGTTAAATTCGCTTAGGATTCCGGCACATTTTTCAACAACGGACTACATTTGAAGAAGAAATTGCGTGCCGACATTTGGCATCATTCATCAACGTGACGGCTGCAGTAGAGTAAATCATAATAACTCTTTCGATGAAAACACTTCTTGGCCATCAGTACAATACAATCAAAATGAAAAACAGCAAATACGGCGATAACTGCACATGACTTTTTGGCCGTGTGACGATATATTCCTACAGCACGATGCAGCCTAATGTCTTGCGTAATTCCAAAATTGTATATGTACAGTAAACACATCTACTGTAGGCCATACATACAAAACAATCAAAAATAATAAGCCGTCATCATCTGTGATGAAAATAGCGCAACTCCAACTAATGCAATTTCGTTCGGCCTTTGCCACTCGCACACCAGCTCCACACCTGTAATGAGGCTCCGGCGGTGGCTGTAATAAAACTTTTTCCTATTACTACGGGGATGTAGATTAATAGAGTGATACATTACTGCGTGCTTAGCAAAGAGCAAAATCCCAGACGAGCGCAGCTGCGAGAATGCAGGGCTGCCCAAAGAAAGGGATGACAGCAGAAATACTGCAGCGAGCGTTGCTGTGGATTTTGCGCCCAAGACGTCATTCGTGCACGACCTAATCTGTTGGTTTTAATTGGAGGGGCGGACACGGTCTGACCTCATCTATAAATTCTCGGCGGCGGCGTTACGGCGTAGCCCCGTTGGACAGAAGCATCGCTTATTTTACATAATGACGTTTTCGCAAATAGATAATCCTCCTCGGGAACGGCGACGCAGTCATTCTTGTGTAACACACAGCTCCGCTCTGATGATGTTCGCATGCGCTCAGAGAGTCATGCAGAGGAAAGGTCATGCAGCGTCTTGGGGGTGACGCTTCCTGCCAGGCAGAGAGCACGACTCGGCGCACACACACAAATGAGATGCATGCCCGTTCATACAATAATAATAGACTTTTATCTCATATAGGCAAGAATTGTTCTTGTATTCTGCTTTGAAAAAAAAGGGGGGTGGGGGGGGGGGGTTAAGGAATGTGTGTGTGTGTGCTTATCTCCAATTGTGTATTTGACATTAAATCATTCTGCTCGGCTGGGCGCCCCGACCCGATGAGCTGTCAGCCAAACGCAACGCTGTAGAACACGCCGCCACTGATTGCTTTGACCGACGTGCCTATCCTTGCGCAATCCCCAGCGAATGTCACAACGCCACGGATCGCATCAAGGTGCGTGTGTGGGATGAGGACGACGACATCAAGTCGCGGGTGAAGCAGCATTTCAAGCGGGAGTCGGATGACTTCCTGGGCCAGACCATCATCGAGGTCCGCACGCTCAGTGGGGAGATGGATGTTTGGTACAATCTAGGTATGTAGTTTGACCACAAATGACATGCGAGATTGGTTGTCAACAAAACGCCTTGAAGCATCTCATGGAACTTCTAAACTGTGGCTTTTAGCACGCAACAGGGCCCGATAAAAAACTGCGCCTAAGCTACCTCAAGCGGCAAATGTCAAAAGTAGTCTCTCTCCAAAAGTAGTGGGTCTCCAGGGCCAGCGAGGCCTTCTCGGCTGACCAAAACACGATCAGAAGTACTGACATACATTCACTTTTTTTTCCCTCTTGACGGGGCTGCTTATAGCAGTGCAGAGGTGCAGGGTTCGATTCCAGCTCAGGCCTTCCTGTGTGGAGTTTGCGTGTTCTCCCCGTGCCTGCGTGGCTTTTCTCCGTGTACTTCGATTTCCTCCCACTTTCCAAAAACATGCATGGCAGGTTAATGGAACACTTTAAATTGTCCCTCGGTGTGAGCGTGGGCATGGATGGTTGTTCGTCTCTGTGTGCCCTGTGATTGGCTGGCAGCCGGTTAAGGGTTGCCCAAAGACAGCTGGGTTCGGCTCCAGCATGCACCGCGTCCCTTGTGAGGATTAGCGGATCAGAAGATGGATGGATGGTGCTACTTCCAGTACATGTTTGTCAAAGTGTGTATGTGGATTTTAGAAGTTTGTCCAGTCAAAATCTTAACTTTGCCTTTACATGTCAATCTAATCCGCCCAGAGTCTTCAGAAGCGCTGGCCATTGTACAGCACCTTGAAAAAGTATTCATACCCCTTCGCAGCTTTTTCCACATTTTTTTGACCACCTTAATCACAAATTTCTATTTATGATTCCCTGCAATAGACAAACACTAAATCGCACAAAATTCTGAAGCTGAATGAAAAAGTGACACAACTTTCAAAGTTTTACGCGAATATAAATCTGTAAAGTGTGCCATACAATTAATCTAACTTAATAATATAAAAATGAATAAAGTGAAAGGTTGTCCCTTTGAATTTCCCATCCCGATTCTTGGCTGTCGTCATCAGACCACAAAGTTTATGCTCGACAAGCAAATTGATCTCCTCGTCCCGGCCTCACTTACAAAATCCCATTACACTGCAGCCGCAGTGTAACCACGATATCCGCTCCCATCCAATAACCATTATCCTCAAAGATAGCAGGATAAATTTATGGTCGGATCACGTGTGTTCTAATTGAGGCATTCAATAGCGCTCAAGTACCAAAGAACACGCGGGCCCTGTGGTTCCCATTCCGAGTGTTCTCCTATTTCCGCTCTCCCATTGGTTTGAATGGCGGCTTTATAGGAGTGCAGACTGTCGCTCAAGTATTGTTTGTCTCTCTGGCTAAAAGGAAGCAATTTGCGCTAATAGTGACCCCATGGCCGGTGCCGCGGTTCAGAGTCTCTTTAAATACCTGCGATGAATGTTTAAAAGGGCTTTTGCCGAGGTGGGTGATCACCCCATCGCAGCTGCACTCCTCTTGAAGCCTCTTGAGCGCCTCTTCAATGCGAGGCCTCATGCCTTCGCTTCGCCCCTTAATTATTTTTCACTTTGTATAAATTACCACAGATGGTTGAAATCCACCAACAGACAAACTCTGTGTATTTTACTGTGTCAATGCTGCCTTTTATAAAACTCGCAGAAATTGGGGGAGATTCAGCTTCCTGGTGAAATTTCAGGAAGGACCTAAAACGCAAAATAACCTCTCCAAGAGAACTTCATTTGACCTCTCGAAATGTGAATGCACGTGATCTGCTGCTCAAGATTTTACTCCTCTTTTGCACAACTTGCTGTTCTCTAACAAGGAGCTGAACGGCCACCAGAGACAAACCTGTGAGAGGCAGCATGGTGCCACTGACGGGAATTGCAAATAGGAAAGATTATTATTAAAATCTGGACTTCTTATTTTTGGTGTTGCATGACTTGCGAAAAGCTTCTTAAATGTCCACCGTTACGTTTCATGTCACAATCATGGATTCCTCAGCTCTACCTAACATGTTGACCACACAGGAGAATTTTTCGTAAAGTAAACAGGCTCAAAATTTACAATTGTTGGCGCTAATGTTTTTTCTCATCAGAGCTCGGACTCAAATCTGACCATAAGATCGCTATTGTGTATCACGCTTTACATCACAAATTCAGACCAAGACAACAGCACCTCTGGCGGTTCCAACCAAGTAAAATCAACCACTGATATTAGTGATAACTCAAAACTGCCATGATGAATGTGAACATTTTCTGGTTCATTATGCACATTTGAGAGTAGGACAGCATTGATGCTTTATAGTACATGATGTCATCCAATCAATGATGCTTGGCATTTTGTTTCGATAATATGATTCATAGACTTTTGTTGATTTACGGGCACTTCATACTATAATTCATGTTATTATGATGCATTCAAGGACACATTTCCACCACAGAGGACAGTTTCTGTACTGTAACGTGACTCTCTGGGTGCCAGCTTGACATACTTTTCAGTTATGTTTTTGGAAATGGTTTCTGAATATAGTAGCTTTTGCCAATGGATGCAATAAAGAGTGTCCACTATAGGTTCAGCAATAAATATATTGTTTTGACTTTTAAGAATATATGCCTCATTATTATTATTATTATTATTGTTAAGCTTTCCTATCAGACCCTCAGTACTTCTCTTTGGTCAATAAATCGGCCCGGTTGTGTTTTGCAGATAAGAGGACCGACAAGTCGGCCGTGTCTGGCGCCATCAGGCTCAAAATCAGCGTGGAGATGAAGGGGGAGGAAAATGTGGTGCCACCTCACGGCCAGTACACCTGTTTACACGAGGTAACCTTGTACCAATTCATAGAAATCGAACTAATCTATCTAATCTGTATTAATCAGCGCGTAATGAAGTTATGCGAGCAGGTATGTCCGTGCCAGAAACATATGCCGTGTGCAGCCGTTTGTTTTTGTAAAATGCTACATCTGTCCGATTCGTAAGGGTTCAGTTTTGTCTCCGGCAGTCTTACACGAACTGACACCACTCTCCATCATCGCGTACTCCGTCCCTTCGTATCTCCCGTCCCACTTGCAGAACCTGTTCCACTACTTGACCGAGGGCAAGAACAACGGCGTGGTGAAGATCCCGCAAGTGAAAGGCGAAGAGGCGTGGAAAGTCTACTACGACGACGTGTCCCAGGAGATAGTCGACGAGTTTGCCATGAGATACGGAGTGGAGTCCATCTATCAGGCCATGACGTGAGTCCCACCCTGATCTATGGTCCTGTACCTCAGACATCAGTCACTGTCTCATCGGACAGAGTGGGGGGGGGGGGGGGGCAGAAAGACAAGAGGAAGATGAGGAGTACAGTAGTGTCTCCTCAGCATTATCAGAGCTCCGAGGACGATTGAGTTTCCAAGTTTGATTGATTTGATGCTGGTCTCGAGCAAAAACTGCTTTGGTCACATTGATTATGGACACAAACACTCTCTCAAGCTCCAGATTGAGACCATTTCTTCCTTTTCCTTCCTTCCTTCCATTCATCCATCCCCCAAAACTCATAATGAAAATTGAAAACTCAGTTGTTGGAAGTACAGCGGACCCCCTGCTATTTGCAGTGGGAGAGGTCCCAAGTCCAACCATGAACAGCGAATGCGCGAGTAATTCATGCTCCCTCATAATTGAAATCTATCCATCCATTATCTGAAGTGCTTGTCATCACAAGGGTCGCGGGCATGCTGGAGCCTAATCTCAGCTTTCTTCAGGCAGCAGGCAGGGTAAAAAAAGAGCACACATGGTCTACAACCATTCACACTCACAGTGACACCTTGGGATAATTTCAAGTGTTCCATAAGCCTGCCATGCATGTTTTTGGAATGTGGGAGGAAACTGGAATACCTGGAAAAAAATCCACCTAGGCACAGGGAGAAGATGCAAACTCCACACAGGAAGGCCGGAGTTAAGATTCAAACACTGGACCTCTATACAGGCGGATGTGCTCGCCAGTCGGCCACCATGCCTTATTCATAATTGCCATGATTTTTTTTTTAAACCTGAAAAAAAAAGTCTAATAAACAGGTAATCTGGGTGAAAAAAATGACACAAAAAAGACAAAACAAAAACAAATGAGAGAGGGTTTCTGCAAATATGGTTCCCCCCCAAAAATTGCAAAGGTGAGGATGCTGAACCGCCAATGAGCAGGAATTCACTAAAATGCAATTAATAACAATTCACTTGATTTTGTAAAAAAAAAAATTGAAACATAAAAGATAAGAGTGGAAACTCAGTGGCCCAAATATAATCGAAATTTGGTTTCAAGGTTCCTGTAAATCCTGAACCCAAAAGAAAAGGGAGTGACTGCAGCACCCTGCTGGTTGGTTGTTTATTTTTAATTATTTCTTTATTGTTCATTGGTAATGATGAACAAAGAACAAGTGAAAGCAGGGTTTATCAAAGTAAAAGTCCTCTCCCTACCTTGTTTTTAGGTAACAAACATTTTAAAAATTTAGCCAATCTTTGCCTCAGCAGTCGCCAACCTTTTTGTTGCATTTTCCAGTTCTAACCAGTTTTGCAAAAAGGAGTATTTTCACCATGGCGCTAAATGTAGTGGGAGTGTCGTATTCAACCAATGTTTACCACAGGTTTGTTTCACAATGAAAATTGCAAATTTTCAACGGTGGGAACACAGATCAAGTTACCAAGGCCACCGACTAGACCTGATGTGTGCACGTGACCGTCAATTTCAGTTTTTTTTAAAAAATGGTGATGATGATTATGACAGAATTAATAAAGTACGTTTACATAAAGTCCTAGTGATTAACGCTCAAGTTCCGTCGGCATTAAACAGTGTTTATGATGTGCAGTGTGCAGGCTGTTAGTCACAGCTAATAACGTTCCATTTGTTACGACTACATCTCACTAATCGTCGTTTGAATCTGGCTTTTTAAAAGGGCGAGAACACATTGCGGGTTAACACAGCAACCAACTTTATTGAAGTCATCATCTGTGCGTAGAAGGCCACAAAGCTTCAGAGGGTTTTTCTTTTTATGTGTGTTTTCTGTGGAAAAAGCTTTTGACGGCAATAAAACTGCACACCTGTATTGCACCAAATGTACTTGGCCAATTAACTGATTAATAGGATAATTCATGGATGCCGTACGACATGTTAAAAAAATTAAGTGTTTTGATCCCATTTTGCCTATTGAGAGCTGCTCCCGAACGCGACGGATAATTGAGCAGGTACTTTGTAGTGCGAGATCTCATTGAATGGCTTGAAAGAGCATTTTTCTCAATGAATTGCATTCAGAACCTGTTTAGGATGTTGTACCTCACCGGAAATTATTCAAAAACCTCAATTTGCCCCCCCATCTTTACTGAACAACCACTTCCCTGCTCTGCACCCCAAATTACATTCACCAGGGTTGGGGCGGGGGGGACAAATTCAAAGGGGGTGCAGCACAAAATTGGGACTAATGGCTCTGGGGATTGAACTAACCGAGCACCACAGGACTTCAACAGATGCAATCATCAATCACTTTACATGGTGATTGATGATTGGGGGGCAAGGATCTCCTTCCTCGCCCCCTCACAACAAGTGCCTCTGGGTAATTTGGTATCTGAAAGCAGACTGATGATGGAGACATTTGGATCAAAACATGTTTGTGTACAGCCTGTTCTTAGAATTTAGTCGGGATGTGAAAACTGCATGTTCTTTTGAACTAATCTACAAGGGAACTGGAGTATGTTTTCAGGGCGCTCTGACTTGAAATTTAGACCTTTTCCCATCGGAAATAATGCAGTTAGAAAATCTGGAATTTTCTGAAGATGCTACTCCTTACCGCCTGGCAAATGGTTAGGTGACATTTTTAAATTAACCCATTCAGGGACAGCGGTTACAACAGTGGAGAGCTTATCATGTTATGATAAACTACCTAAATCAAAATTATACACCCATTGACCATGTGTCATGCTTTCTAATATTTTCATTAGTGTATGAACATATAAAACAACAAAACTGAACAAAACGATGTGCCCACCACTAATTGTGGAAAATGCGCAGAGTGCTGGGGAGTTGTGTATCCTCATGTTAATGCTAACCAGCCTGATAACTGACTTTAGACATACAGTGGCACCTCTACTTACGAACTTCATACGAAATTCTCAAGTTACGAAATGCCTCAACAGGAAAATATTGCCCCTTGTTACGAAAGAAATTTCAAGATGCGAAAGGTAAAAATACAGTATGAGCTGCTACTCGCAGCATCGTTGTCATTTGCCCCTCGGGCCATGAGGCGTTCCAAATGTGAATCATCCAGAAAAGTGCTCACCAGTCGGGAGATCGCTCACTATGCTGATGTTTGCCTTGGACATTTTCAAAGGATTGTTAAACGCCGACAAAAGCAAATGTCTTTGAATCAGTTCTTTACAATAGTCTACTTGTAACATGTATTTGTTACATATTTTGATGCATTTTTATGCTTTAGAAAACATTTATGTCTGAATTTCGGGGGGGGGGGGGGGCTTGGAATGGATTAGGGCATTTACATGCAAAACGCGTCTCGACTTACAAAGTTTTCTAGTTCAGAAATTTCCTCCAGAACCAATTAATTTCACACAGAGGCTCCACTGTATTGTACATCACAGCCAGGACAGAGTAACGGATCACTCCAGAATGTTGCAATATGTTCTATTTCCGCTTATACGTGTCCATCATGCTTTGCAATCACTGGTACCTTTTTGAGGAAACATCAAATGAGGCAAAAAAAAAAAAGAGCTGAGCTGCGGGGGTTATTTTGCAACTACAAAGGCACGTTCTCCCAAAACATTTCCACTGGTATTTAAATTGGACAGATGCAGAAACATTCAACATAGCTGGAGGTTCCCCTTCTTTTTATGCCTTCTAGGTGAGAGCATTAGCAAAGCAAAGCAACTGTTTTCCTTGGTTTTTTCGCTTCAGCAGGGTGCCTCACCTTTGCGCTGCTGTATTCTATTTTGCAGTCAAGTAAACTTGTAGATGACTACACATTTACATTTTGATGCCCCTGCAGTGTTGAATAGCACACGTTTTAAATGCTCTACAAGCAGTGATGCAGGTGCTACAGCATTCATATTTTTTGGAATTAGCATACCGTCATTTCTTTGGAAATGTGTGCTGTGGTCACGTTTCAGCAATTCCCTACTGGCCTTATGTATATATGAGTGTGAACTTATTTCATGTTCATAAAAGTATGATGACTCCAATGTTCCAGAAATTTGGTTGGTTACAGTGGAAAAGTCTGTTATCTGCTATTTCTATTTCCTTGTATTGGTAGGACAAGAAAATCTCAAATTGTATGTTTTGTGACTTAAGTAGAATACTCGCTCTTTCGACAAAAAAACGTGATGACTGTATTGATAAATTAACAAACTGTCATTGATCACAATCAGTTGTAATGTCCATTTCGAGCAGTGGTTAGCATGTCTGCCAAACAATGGAGAGGTTCCGGGTTTGAATCTCAGGTCCTCTGTGTGGTTTGCACATTCTCCCCGTGCTTGCGTGGCTTTTCTCAGGGTACCTTGTAGGCCAAATTCTCGAGACTAAACTGCCCATACTACAGAATGCTTGTTTATCTATACAGCATGATTGGTTGGCGACCAGTACAGGGTGTATTGACGTCATTTCTGATGTGACTCTAATGACAAGTGTGATATAAAATGCAATATAATAACATTATGGTTCCTGTAATATGCAAAGTACAAAGTGAGGTTAGCATCTGTTAGAAGCAACGACTTACACTAGAAAATAAATAACTAAATGTGTGGTTGTCGAAACATCCCAACAATAAGAAGCTTGGATTTACTCTCCAAGTAACTCGATTAGTTTTATCGCTAACGGAACGGCTATTCCAGTCCATGCACCTTTGCTTTACAGCACATCTCTGCATTATTCATTCAGGATCTCTTCATGCCTTCAAAAATGAACTCTTTCATCAGAGGGGATTGCTTGGAACATCAATAAAATGGCGATTACTTAAGCATATATTGATTCATGAATGCATGTGCCTGCCAAAGGAATCAGACTTCATTTGTGTCATCTCAAATCGTCTCTGGGTTTATTGTTCTTAATTGTGTCCACGTCCCACAACCATAATTACGAATAATTACCATTAATTTTCCCTGGCAGGCATTTCTCCTGCCTGTCCGCCAAGTACATGTGTCCCAGTGTGCCGGCGGTGATGAGTAACCTGCTTGCGAACATTAACGCCTACTTCGCCCACACGACCACGACCACCACAACCACTGCCTCTGCTTCGGATCGATTCGCCGCCTCCAATTTTGGGGTAAGTTCTTTCATATAAACATGTGACCAAGTGAATAAATGTCAACTACTAAGGTAATGCCTACATTCTCCGGTTGGGAGCTCTGTGTGGATGTTTGGCCTCACTGACGTCACATTCTTCTTCGGGCTACAAACTAGTTGCATTTCTGTTAAGCTAAGTCTGGCAGGCCATTTTAACTCAGTTGCTTCACAGCGTGAACCCTGATGAATCAACAGGGTTCCAAGCAGACGACAAGTCGCTTAATAGTCAGCAATGGAGATGGAGTGCTGCTTTCTGGGCCATTTAAACGACTGGGGATCAAGGATGGTCCCAACCATTCCATTCAACCAGTAGCGGTATCAATGTTTCGATCCAACTCCAAGTTGTGACCTAATCGTGGCTGATTTCTCATCCCGACAGAGGGAGAAATTTGTGAAATTACTGGATCAGCTGCACAACTCGTTGAGGATCGACCTGTCCAAGTATCGTGTAAGTCTCAACACTGTTTGTCACTTTGTCTTAAGCTTGTGGCAACTTGATGTCTTTTTTTCTTCTTCTTTGTAACAGTGGGCCTCATTCACTAATAAATGCTAAACTGTAAAAAAAAGTGCTTACACCGTGCCCAAGTTGCCATTATATACTAAAACCCTGTCTGATTCACATCGAAGCCATGTTGGTTAGTTATTTCACAAGCGATGTGTGGGCCGCTTATCTTTTTTTGACGGTCATTTATCAACTATTAATTTCTGGCAATGTCGTTCGAGATTTGTAGCCTTGAATTGATGCGAGCCGTTTGATAGCTTTTCTGGTTGCGTGATTACAGCGTGTATTCGGGCAACTGCCTATACGCAGACAGCAGCGGATGCACCTGCGTACAAGCCTTTGAACGTAACGAGGGTAAATGTGATGATGTGTGTCCTTTTCACGGTTATTTATGACATTAACCAACTCGTTACCAAATGAGGGATTATTTTCAATACATAATGCGTACGTTTGGTTTTTTTTAAAAGCTGATTCTTCATTATTTGTACTTTGTGAAGTTCTAAATCTGTTCTCACCATATGCAGATTTTCAGGTATGAGCATATTGACGAATCACAGATTTATGCATCAAACGTGCCCAATTTAAGCGCAACTTTTTGCGCTTCAATTGCAGCATGAGTGAATGAGGCCCATTGTCCGCTAACTACAGCTTGCGTCCGTGTGCCAACACATAACCGGATATTCTTCATTGGTGATCCGAAATGTCTAAATTGCGCACCCGGCCAACACTTCTATTTATATCGGCTATGCAATAAGTTCTGTAAACCATCAGGAACCCTCTGTAAACATAAATGTGGATATGTGTGTAATGAGACAGGATCAAGGTCACCTTAAACCCCCCTCCCTCCAGGTCCCATTGTAAGAAAGTCAATCAAAGCACAGACAAACTAACCTTCATAGCAGCGTGTAATCACATTGAAAGAAAACAAAAGCCGGAAGGGATTCATTTGAAAAATCATCAACGAATGATGAATTACAAGATTCGTTTTTGGCAAATTATAGACAGACAACATAACCGAGTCCCGAAAAGAATGTAAGTGAGCCTGCTGGTCCAATTAGGTAGAACAGCACCAGCATAAAATGTTGGCAAACTCTGTTGTATATTTCCAATGCACTCTGTGTAGTGTGATATGTTTATTAACTCAATTCCAGATGTGAGAGGTGTGTATTCATGGGAAAACATTTATTTTAAATCATATTACTGGTAGATATGATTACACAATTTGTGTCGAGTGAAACTGGTAAGAACTGAGGGGGGGGGGGGGGGGAAGAAGTAGCATAGGTCCCTGGAGCATATACACACAACATTGTGGAGTGTCTACTGGAACTTAGCTGGAAAGAAAACAAAAAAACGCAACAACAAGGTTATGAGACCCTTGCATATCAGGTGAACAAGCAAGGTCATTGGCGACGGCTGAGCGAGGACGCATACTGCGTAGCGTACAGTTCCTCCATGGAAAAAGAATAGTGCAAAATGAAAAGTGGCTGGGTGACATTTTCCTCCGGAGGATTCTGTCCAACATCAATTGGCTGTTTAAGCGACATAGATGAACTCTTCATGGTCAGCAGTTTGGTGACTTTCCAACATTTGCTCCCGAGGACAGATGTTCGACTGTATGTGGAGAATTTTCCACTAGAGCTGTTAGCGACACGCCGTGTGCTTTATGACGAGCGCAGGCGCTGTGCCACTCATGTTTTATAACCTCCAGGCAGAACTAGCAAGGTGTGTTATTTACCTCACAGGGTGTTCCTACGCATCGATGTGCGCATCTATTTGCGCATCTATTTGCGCAATAAACTACATTCGTGCGCAGTACAGTTATGCCATCGCAATTAGGACTTGGCCTCGCATCTGCAAAGGTTTTCTTGGCAGCAACACCACAGGTCCAAACAATTCTTGAAACTTCTCTGGATTCATCATTCTTTGCCAAAGCGAGCGCTATATTGATTTTTCGATTGATATACTGCTCGAGATTGGGTTGTAGTTAAGATCATAGGTCAAATTGATAGCGTGATGTTCAACAAATCTTTTAACGACCAGGGGACCTCCAGGTCGAGGGAAGAACCTCAAGTATCTTGAACAAGTTCGTTTGTGATTTAGGACCTGATTGTCCCGTTCATGCTTAAATAATTTTGTTTCACGCCCAGCTTGTGCACGTGCGAGGTTTACCGATTATCCCCTCCATACTTCTGACATACCCACTTACAGGTCGCCAAACACGGTCTAGTCTAATCCAAGCCATTATGATGACTGTCGTCATTTGTGATCAGCGCTTTCAAACATGGAGGAAAAAACAAAGCTGGTGCTGAATCGTCTTTCACTGATAAATGATGTAGTGTTGACGTTGGGCCATCGGCGTAATAGGGAACAGGAGCCACACTTACTGTATGAGCGATAGCCAAACCACGACGACTGCGGTGTTACAGATCTTGTCAGATCTTCCAAAAAAGCCCCATCAAGTCGATTATCAAAGCAAGAATATGACTTATGTTCCCTGATAACGCTACAGAGATGCCTAATGTTGGTCCCATGATTAGCTTTCAGCTTTGTTCGTTTATCTTTAAGAGAAGCACAGCAACATAAATGCTTACTTTCCTAGCCAAGACTGAGAGCTCCAACATTTGATTTCGATCCGACTAGCCTCTGAAACAGGGCAGAATGAAAACTAAACGGATCCTAGCAAATAGAATTTCATCTCCGATAGTTGGAGTTGGGAGGGCACGTCGGTCCGCCAAAGGTGCTGCACTACTCTACTCAGGCTGATTGAATTCCTGACATTTAGTACATAAGCTTCTAGAACAATCCCATGAGCGCTAATCTCGTTAGCTCCAACACACACACCCTCACACACACCCATACACATGCGCCCACATGCAGGTACATCATGCCCTTTCACCCCATTCTCTTTTTTTTCCCCTCCTCCCCTCTTTGTGTGTGTGCACCTGAGTATCTCACTTGGATACAAAACCTATGTCCAGCCGGTGGCGCCACGCAGTGAACCGACACCAACCCACTCGCGATGTGTTGATTCGCGAGTGGGTCAGCACTTTGATGGCAGCTGATGCCAGAGCAACAAGCGGAACAATGCGGGGACCGATATAAAACGCAAGGATGGGATGAGAGGGGACGGGATTGGACAGAGAGATGACAGGGGTGGATTGAAAAACAGGCGTGCTGTGTGCAGGTGTGTGTTGAGTAACTGCAGCTTTTATTTTCCCGTGGCCCTGCTTCTTGGCAGTGATGTTCACACACAACAAAATCAAAGAATATTACCTGCCAGCACCACCCTGCGGTGTACCTATCACCTACGCACACACAATTCACATGCACTATTCAATTCTCACTTTCATTCTCTCTGAACCGAGCCAGTCGGCCACAATTGGAAAGGAATACAATTCCCATCTGGCTCACCCTGTGAATTTCTCTCCGCTCCCCGAATGACATTCCGTGGGTGATCGAGTTTGCATTTATACAACAAGAGGCCTTGAGTCAATGTCGACCAAACAGGCCTGATGTACTGTGACATCTTGGGTACCCACATGGTGTCCCTTGTGGGATCTGCAAGGTTCTCTAGTAGGCTGCTTGTTGTTTGGACACGTTGATATAAAGTCATGTTGTTCAGCAAAAGCCCATTGGGAGTTGTGCCCTTAAATTTGAGTGAGTGCTGTATAAGAGTCATGAAGGAAAAAATAAAAATAAACATGGTTTGCTTGGTTGGTGCAGTGGTTTTAGAAACGCTACAAACAACTTCGCTTGCACAAATATAATAATGCTAAACTAAACCCATTACAGAGATGTGAGGTCGGGCACCGCTCTTGGTCTCACCTTAGAAGTTGCTTGAAGAAATAAAAACATGTAATATCGGGAACTAAAATATAAACGCAACACTTTAGCTTGCTCTCATTATTCATGAGCTGAACTTGAATGCCCAAGACGTTTTATACGTACATGCAAGGCCGACGTTTTGTGAGTGGGCTGGCCATGCAGAATTATTTTTCACCGATTAAAATGATATGTCGGCATTCGACCATTGGCGTCATGTAATAGGGACATATTGCTGTTGGGCAGTCGGTGAGCGTGTATGGGTCAGGTGTGGTTTGGTCAGTCAATCAGTTTGTGTTATTTTGTTATTCTGGGTTATTCAAGCACCTCAAAACTTGGTCGAGCAATGAAACACAAACCAAGAAAAACCCGAGCCATTTTGATACAGCGATGGACGTATTGTGTGTCGATCAAAAATTCATTGTCACTTTTTGTCGACTCGTATTTGGTCAAATTGGGCAATCGGCACACATTTTATAATGTACATTAGCCTTTATAAACTTTGCACTGATAGATGTTCAGTACCGACTGTTAAGTCTTGGTAAAATGTTTGCAGCAACAAAAAATGTGTTTTCTCTTAATGGTGCATTATTTAGACGGAGGCGGCTAGATGCACTTTGCTTTTCTGACACGCATCAGCATACGGACTTGTTACAAATTGTACATCATGTCGACTTCAGGTCAGGAAAAAACTACTATAAATTCAAGACATGTTTTATTAAATGCACGCAGCTATCCTCCAGGCAGGAATATCTTTGTCTTTTGAACGCGGCGGAATTGCATTTTTCTGTTCATCATGACAGGAGAGAAATCCTTCCTTTGCGGTGCAGAAAGAATGTTTTCAGTCCAAGATGAATTTGCAAATACAGTGAAGCACACGTTCGTGTTGCCAACTAATTTCACCTCTGATGAGATTACACATTTTTGTACCATGATTTTAAACCCATTATTCTACCGATAGGGATTAAGATGACACTGTTGAAGAGATTAACGTAGTTTGCCACTGAGTCATAGTTCATAATACTGAATACTGTATGACACCGGGAGAGGTGATAAGAAATCACCTCTATACTTGGGTTTAGAGAACAAAACATGTTTAGATCTCTGGTTGCTGCAGAATTTGATGTGCCTTTTACATTCTAAATAATCCAAAGTAATGACATGGATGCATGGAGTCACAACACACTAGTACTCAGATGGAGGCGAGCACACCAGCCAGCACAAAATTGCTACATCAGCCTGTCCAAAACAAAACAAACAAAAAAAAAGCATCAGAATGTTATGTATATGATGCTCTGCTAATTTCGGACCTAAAACGAACATGCTTTAAACTGAATATCTAATCCACGAGTGTCTCTAAAATTCGGTAGTTGTGGAGGCTGTAAGGTCAAAGCCAAACTGTTGAGTTCAGATGAACGAACAATCGTTCCCGTAGGAAATAATGAAAATGAAATTATTATGTCTCAGGTGAAACTGGTGCCATCCTAAAACATGTGTTCACTGGTCAACAATTCGAACAATTTACAAAATGAAGTTAAAAAAAAACAACAATGCTCATAAATTACAGCGATAAGCGTTGCCATAAAAGTCACAAAAAGTGACTACTTTGATGCGCAATGAACTAAGGTCTTTCCATATGTTTCTGTTTCTTGTGATGTTACATAATTTGAATTCAAAATTGTGTCTTGCCATTAGATAGGGATAGCTACTGAGCCACAGTATTAAACTGGCCCCGGGGCAACATGATCTATTAGATAGGTGCATCGATTGACATCCGCCCTTAACGGTTTCGTTCACCGTTTTGGAGAAATTATTCACATTTATTTTCAATTTATTTGGGCTATATAAACGTAATTTTGCACCTCTCACCTCTCTTATCTTGTTTCTAACTTGGAATAAAACTCTGATATTTGTCTCAGAAGGATTTCAACACAGCTACTGTACATGCAAAGTACAACACCCATTCTCGTGAATCACCCCATTTCAGCTATAAAGGGGGCCCAAAAGGAACATAATAAAGCACAGAATTGAACCGCACAGCATTTTAGGAATAAACATTCTAGCATTATTAAATACAATGCATGTGTTGCTGCCGGCTGTGGATATTGGTTATTTCAAGAGCGATGCCAAGATCCAAGGCTACTCTGCAGAGTCTCAAGTCCACATCTCCAAAGTGTACAAAGGCTGTGTGGATGCGCGCTTATTGTCACGGGAATATCGGTGTCAGCAGGGAGAGAGAGCCTTGTGACTGATGCCACTTACGCTTCAAGCTGTGAAGCCGTGAATGAGACCAGTGCTGCAACAATGCAATAGCCAAGAGGCTATTATTTTACATGCCTGGACTTGAAGGATACATATTCAAAGAAATGTGCAAGGGACTGGAGGATCGTGTTTGAGAGTCACTATATGTGTAAAATAATAATAAAAATAATAATAATAATAATTGATATTTAAGTCCACACTAATGCATGTCTTTCTGAACATTTCTCTTTGCCCCAATGGAGTTAAAAAATGAGTTATGGTAATGTACAATGGCATGGTTTTAAAAATATATATAAATCAATAATAACAACATAAAAAGTCAGATTTTGTCAGCTCTGCATCAAACCTCATCAAATGTCAATGTCAAATGTCAACCCAAAATATCTGAATTGTGTCAGATGTCTTCGCCGTTGCTCTTATGTCACAATGCTCGGTGGCTACATGTTACCAGTGATATAACCAAAGACGATAAGCAAGAAGGAGCCTTCAACACAGTTAGTATCTGGAAAACCTGGTCATAAAGAAAAAGGTATAAAATTCCATTTAAAGGAACAACATACCAGGATTTTTCAAAGGGCCAATCTGTGTTATTTTTGGAAAACACAATTTTGGCCTGTTTCACCCTGTTTTGAACAGTCCATAATGTGCCGATAGGGCGTGATCCATGAGCTGGACGTCGGGTGCGTTTTTGCAGTAAAGCCTGCAGGCTTCGGCCGAGAGTTTTGCTCCAACTACTACTGTGCGTTGATTTAAAAGGTAGCGGAGGATATAGGGAACTCTCATCGCAAGAGCATTTCTTATTATATAGAAAACTGGGGGGGAAAAATGGTATTAGTGCAAAGCGAGTGAGAGAGGGAAGAGGATGATAATGTAAGTGTGCCAGAATGCTGCGAGGGATTTAAAAGCTCCCCGTTACGCTCCCGTGCACTGCCTGATGGCTTCATGGCGGTGAAATCAAAGTTTTCATCAGAGGAGACCTCCCTAGTCTGCTAAACGATTGGACAGACACTCATTCAGTTATGACTGCTGGGCGTTAATCTGTAATCCATTTTCATATTTCGGGCCTAAATGATGATGGGGATGGCTGTTGAAAGTCAGGTTGTTTTTCTCCGCCATCCAGGACAATTTCCCTGCTGGAAACCAAGAGCGTCTCCAAGATCTGAAGTCAACCGTGGATCTTCTGACCAGCATCACCTTTTTCAGGATGAAGGTACCAATCTCTAGTGCAGTGATACCCAACTAATGTGCCTGGAAATTAGCCACTTTCACTTAATTGGTCACTTAAAAGTTCATCTATCAATGCCAGCGACATACAGTGACAGGCAGAACAATTAAATACTCTTCCACGAGATGACAATCGGTATAATTAACCGCCGTAGTGACCCACTGCGATTCATACACCCTTCAACTAGACACATCTAGATTTCACAATGACTAAGTATCTTTGTGATTAAAGTAAGACAAGGTCGTCACTATTTCAGCTGCCCTCCGTCTCACATTTCCGTCGCCTTGGTCTTGACGTAGCCTGAATGCCACAGAGTACTCTTGGCCTTGACATGACCTGAAAGTCTTAGCCGGTCTCCACACATGTGGTCTTGGCCTTGACTACCTGCATCAATCACTGGGGGTGGTATAGGTGGAGGGGCGGGGATGGAGTATGGTAATTAATTTAAAGCAAATCAATGGAAACATAAAGATGGAGCTAATTTTTCTCATGTGGTGTCACATGTAATGTTTTAGTGCAAAACCTTGACTTATTGAAACACAATACTGCTCACGACCCTGGAATCCTCCCAACATTTCATTGAAAACACAACCCCCCCCCCCCCCCATTGATTTTCAGCTCATTCCATTGAAGTCAAATGAAAACTCAATTTTCCCCACCCCCAGCTCTTCTCAACACCGTTGACCATTCAAAATCAAATGATGCATGTCTCTGTTCCCACCAAGTCCTTGACTGGAGGCTTATACAATGGATCCTCTACAGTCAAGCTTCTGTATTGAAAATGCTTCCTTACTTGGTTTCCTCACGCCCCATCTCTCTTCAACAGCGTGTGTCTGAAAGGGTCCATTCGGTTCCCACTTGGTGGTGGTGGTGCTTGAACGCTGAAGCACAGAAGCATAGCTAAGATGGCATCTGTGAGCGATGGAATGAAAAGTGTCACTTTGGGTCACCGCAGCTTTTGCGCTGTGCGTCACGACCACGCCGAGAATTCCGACACGTCCGCGATTCTCTTTTAAGATGTACTGCGGAGACACTTTAACGCCATGCGTCAATTGTATTATGCATAATGGATGTAAGTGGGTTGCCTTTTTCCACCAGGAAGTCATACATAACCACACGGTCCAAACATGGAAGGTGATATCATACAAAACAAGCAAATTGAGAGTTTGCAGGGAAGGTTGAACTGCATTTTACCACGTTACATCTCTCACTTGACCTTTACACCCCATAAAGATTCCATTTGATTTTTATTTATTTTTTTGGTGACAATAAGTCTTTAAACTGCAACGGCACTCACGTGAACCAAACTCAAACTGAACTTAATGATTTTATTGTTGTCATAAAATGCGATGTTTTTATTTTTAGAGGACAGCCAAAAAAGCGCTGTTCATTCGGTATCAATGTGTGGTCTCCCCAAAACACGAGCACAGAAGCAGGTTTTCAGCAGCATCCTAATAAAATGAGGTGTCCAAATGCATTTGTATCAACAGTTTGACAGAGAACAACTAAAAAGGCCAGCGGAAAAGAACATGAATAATTTGTGGGAATTATACATAGACAGCAAGCAGAACACATTTTAAAACGCTAGTCCATCAAGGGATTACAAAAACTACAAATGTGCTGTAACACAAAGATAAACTCATGTCTTCCCTCTTCGGATCAACAGAGGCCCTGTTATCTAATTGATCTAAATGGGTTGGAAGAGCAACTTTCTTTGAAAACACATTCAGTTGTACAGTATGTGTTCACAGACTGGATGCAATATTGTAAATGGTGTATCAGTAAAATGGATGACAAAAGGGCCCGAGTTGAGCAAATTTTTGTCAAATGTGTCCTCGCAATGCAGTATTGACCATCAAGTGATTTGATTGGTTTATCCCTATTGGCGGCCAAGAGATGCGGGTAATTCAATTACCTCTCGCAAAGGGCTTGGATCTTCACAAGAGTGTGTTTCTTCACTTACATTAATGGGTGTGTGCGTGTGCGTGTGTGTTTTTGTGCACGTATAGGTCCAAGAGCTGCAGAGTCCTCCCAGAGCGAGCCAGGTGGTTAAGGACTGTGTGAAAGCTTGCCTGGATTCTACGTACAAATACATTTTTGATAACTGTCACGAGCTGTACAATCAGCTGCTGGATCAGGTAAGCTGTGGCAACGTTGCCATGCACATAGATTATCTTTATTTCACGAAAACGAGGGCAACATGTTGGCCCAGGGGCTGGCACTTCTGCCTCAGAGTTCCGAGATTCGGAGATTCAGATAGAAGCTCGGCCTTCCTTTACGGAGTTTGCGAGTTCTCTCCATTCTGGCAATGGGTTTTCTTCGTGTGCTCCGGCTCCCTCCCAACATGAATGTTATAGGCTCATTGAAGACTCAAAGTTGCCTATAGGCAAGAGTGGTCATTTGTCTGCGTGTCCTGAAACTGACCGGGGACCAGTCCGGCCTCTTGCCCAAAGTCAACTGGGATGAGCCCCAGCTCATCCATGACCCTAATGATGACAAGCACAAACGAGAATGGATGGATATATTGCACATAAAAGAGCTCTGTAGTCTATATTGTTTTATTCCTCAAATCAACAAATTGCTGCAATAAATCAACGTGACAATTTTTTGTTTTAATTCTGAGAAAACTCAGGCCAGTATGAAGACTTTCCAAACCTCGGTTTTTAAACGCTTGAATGAACAGAAAGTTTTATTTAAATGAAGTGTGCTATTTTCCGACAGAGTAAAACTGTTCCCCAGTGTCTTCATAGTATTTCTGCTTCAGGCTTTGGTTAAAATACTCCAAGGATCAAATATCACAGCACACTTATATAGATCACAGCCCTGCTTAAAGCAGCTGGCTTCGGTGGCCTATCCTGTCGTGAGCAAATGAACCACTACTCACCCGCACACTCATATTCAAGGTGTGCCTATGGGAGTGCAAACTTTCCACAACCAAGACCAACCGAATGTCACAGGTTCGCACAGGTTGCTGCCAAATTGCGGGTGCGGAAGCTCAGTGAGAGGGAAGTAATATTTGAATGAATGTAATTATGACAATAGCGTCACAATCCAAACAGCTTTCTCTGAAGACGTCAGTTCCCCAAAAAAGAAACTCATGCCAAATTTCACGGGTGGGCAAGC
This sequence comes from Hippocampus guttulatus, assembly GCF_054856545.1. Classification (NCBI taxonomy): domain Eukaryota; kingdom Metazoa; phylum Chordata; class Actinopteri; order Syngnathiformes; family Syngnathidae; genus Hippocampus; species Hippocampus guttulatus. The sequence goes on from NC_141263.1 coordinate 20,298,277, forward strand.
ACTCCAGAGAACAAGCTATTTGTATGCAAGCGTTTACAAAGAAGTCAATTTACATAATATGTACCCTTGAAAGCAGTGCATGTTCAGAAGATATACCTTTTTACTGGCATCAATTACATTTTATGTTGCCCAAATATTGATTCATTCACTCTTGAGCCACACACAACTGTACGTTCTAATTTATTTAATGCCAAGGGTAAACTAACAAATTACACCATTATAATGAAAGCAATAAAGTAACACTGAAATTGCTCATATTAGATTAGGTTGACACTGCGTTGATCCTCAAAGGAATTTTACATTACAGTAATACATTACTTACATACACACGTACAATTACGGTACTTCCAGATATTTATTATTCAAAGCGCATCAGGACCCAGCGCTGCCTGGCCAAGCTATGTACCATTTATTCGCCAAACATTGTATTATGCTGTACACTGTATATTATTATAACAAATAATTGTAATTTCGAGATAAAATGAAACACTGGAATTGGGAGCTGTAATACAGATAAAACACATCCTCTCAATTAAAGGTTTGTCTGTAAAAAGGGGCAAAGAATAATGAGCACAACTGGCGACTGCTTAAAGAGCAGAAATCTGTTTGTGGCCAAAGCATTTGCAGATACAGCAATAATTCACTCATCTAATTATGAATGCAGATTGAAGCAAACAAATCATTCATACCATTGATGAACAGACAATAGTTTGCAAACAATATTTGTGGTAACGTAATTGCATTTGTTGGGTTAGATACACGCATGAACGCCCTTGCGTGGTCGTGATTGTTTGGGTTATAGTAACAGTAGCACACTGTATGCTCGTAAAGACGCCCTCATGCAATCACCATTAATCCTGCAGTACCACTTTAAGATATGATGATGTAGGTCGGCGGATATGTCGCAAAGACTCATTAGATGACTAATCCTTAAAGGACCTTTAGCATCGAGAAGGTCAATTTTTTCAATTCAATTCAATTTTTTTTCCAATGAAAAGGAAACTGGCATCCAATTTCAATAATATCAGTCCACTTTGGGGCAATCTGTACATAACTAATCGCCCCTTAGGCTGGTTTACCTCCAAAAAGTGATGGCTGTGATACCGCCACCATCGAACACCCGATAAGTGGTCCAATTTGGACGTCACCAAAATTGAACAGTGCAAGACTTCACCTATGTTAGCAGCTAAAGGATTAATTTCGCAGATGTGCTTTGCTTTATGAGGGCCCAAGCAGGAATTATTATTTTGCTGATGATCATGATGATGATTCAGGCTGTGCCCTCCGACTTTAGCAAGAGGCAGGGTCCACCCTGGACTGGTTGGCAATCCATGGCAGGGCACACATACAGTGTACAAAAACAAAAACAAACAAACAAAAAAACATTCACGTCGATGAGCAATTTGGATTCCTCAAAGGACCAAAATGGGAAGACTCCAGAATGTTGAAAGAAGCACACCCAGATAAAAAACCAACAAAACGACAAGGCAAACATGCAAACGCCACACAAGAAAACCAGAAAAAGGGGGGACCCCCAAAATTTGTGACTGTCCTGAATGGATGCTCCACTGTAATAATGAACTGAAATTAATGTATACTTCAATTTGACTTCTTATTTGACAGCTCCTATTACCACAAATGGCAACCTTTCTCTTACGCCACAGTTATCACATTATTTGTCACCCTCAATCTGCAATAAAACGTCTTCAAAGAGCCGAAGGCAAAGCAACAGGCAGTGTTTATGCAATGTGCAAAAATAACCACCTTTTAAAGTCTTCATGAATATTGCTGGGACCAGCTGGAGGCTCTTAAACGAGGCAACAGACTCTCTGGAAACAGCATAGCTCTGCTGCATTAAGGATTTCCAGGCGTTCTCATTCATTGGCCACGTCTGGGTGGATTATCAGGCAACTCTTTCCGAATTTTATGACTGCCACACCACAGAAGATAATGTCCGTTTTAGGCTACAATCGGAGGCAATCCGCCTCAAAAGTAGAATATTAAGCTTTCCTTCTGTTGAAACAGCCAGAGGTGTTGCAGGCAATTACCACTCCGGCGAGATTGGCATGTTTGCTAATTACTTCCTTCTGCACTTGTTTCAACGTAGACAGCCTCTCGATGCAGAAGAAGAAGGGGGTGGGGGGGGGGAGATTTTGCCCCAAGGCTAACCTCACTGTGACCATAAATTATTGTGGTCACAGACACGAGCTACCCTCGCTGTCGCCGTGGTTACAACTCATTTGAGAGCCCCGTCTCGTTACAAGGCAGGCCGAGATGTAGCCCTGACACAACAGGACATCTTGCGTAACATGACAATCGAGCTTGTCGCTTCCGTCCGGGCATGAAATAACTAGAGGGAGTGGGGGGAGAAATTGGTGTGGGGAACCTCAGTTTAACGAATTCTACAGTCCTCGCAGTAAAAGATCAGTCATGGTAAATGGTAAAGGGGGAAAAAAACAAATGCGGCTCATCCACTGTGAAGCTTGCAGAACTTTTGCAAGAAGAGGAACGACACCCTCCTCACAAATGTTGGACCTATGTAACGAAATGTTTCATTTTTTTCTCTAGACTGGCGAAAACAGGATCAACAATTCAGCTTTTATTTACCAATACTATCAAATAAGTCGAGCCAGTTAGATTCCCCTTTTGATCTGAAAGATGCAGTATCACATGCTCTTTTGATGCCACAAAATACACTTTGGAGAACGAGTGAATCAGCAACATGGTGCTCGTTTACAAGCCACACATTCATGGACAATTCTGCAATTAAAATTTGCTGCCTTGCACTCATAATCAAAAGATTGCTGCTTTGGTCCGGTGACTCAGCGGCTTAATTTACTAGCACAGACTTTTTGGAAATGATGCCGCCTGCGCCGCGAGCAAAGATTTGAGAGGAAGCACAGATCTTCCCACGGACAGATCAGCTGAGCTCTGACACCTGGCTTGTGAAAAATACTCGGCACGGCATTGGTTTTTAATGTCACCTGCAGAGCGTGTCCCATCTCAAACTGTAAACTACTCCACCTACTCGTCTCTGTTCACTGCACCTGCGTGCATGCTGGCCTATCCTTTTGCACACCGGGGGCTCCACAAAATTTGCTGAGGTACTCACCTGAACTGGCATCATTTGAAATTTTTTGCTCTTTCCAAAACTCAAGATGGTCATGAAGGGACCTGTTTTAAAGACTGCAGAGCTGTGGAATATCCCGTATGAATCCTTCCCGGAGTGCATGAAGGCATGACAGAGAAGACTGGGATAGTGCAATAGGCTACTGGGGGATTACTTTAGGGGCAAACTTTTACTTTGAATTTCTGGCACACCTCATTTACTTTTTGCTCATGTACACATTTGATATTGATGTAATCCAGATGTAAATACCTCAGAGTGGGATCTGAAATGTTGATTTATTGTCTCATATCTTTTCATGTGAAACCCAACTTTTTTCAGTCAATCGAAAAAAACTAATCAAAATCCCACACTGTTCCCATACTATGGGGGGTAATGGAATTGTAAGGTGGGGTTATGGAGAAGAGAATGTGGAACACAGGCAAACTAGAATGCATCCCAAAACATTCAAACGCGGAACGGCGTGGGTGTTGGAGGGACTTTATTTAAAATCTCCCCCATCCCCCAAAAAAAACACTGGAAGAAAAAGTCAATGGGGAGCTGATTGAAAATACAAAATCTTGGCACGCTCAGGATCACCAGACTACATAGAGCACATCGAAAATATAGGACATTAACAAAAAAAAAACAACAACAAAAAAGTACAGACTAACCACCAGATGGAGTGGACACTCGGAAAAGGAAGTAGTTGAGACGTTAAAATCAAACTGAAGAAAGTTTCTTGGCCACACAAGAACAAAATAGCATCACACCCTGGGTTGGCCACCAGCCAATCACAGGACACTGGCGACATTCTAATGTCAGCTATGCTGGCTCCCCTTCAAACACTTCTGTGCTGTCTCTCAGTAATCAACCACATTCCCAGAGAGCATTCCTCAGTATCTCTTCTGTAATTTGGAGCTGAGTTGTGAGAATTGATTGGGGCGGTATCATGGAGAGCCAGTTGCATGCAAATGCTGTTGCCTACACATCGAGAGCCGAGAGCAACAGCCAATAAATATAAAGCACTCGTTAGCTTCTGGGAGAGTGATGTGCTGCTATCAATCTTTCTGCTATTGTCTCAAGCGAGTCATAGTAAGTCGAGGTTCTAAGGTGCAATCCAATATTCCCGTACTGTCTTCCCCTCTTTGTGCAAGTAAGATTAGAGCCCATTGGTGGGTCAGTGACTGTATAAAAAATAAATAAATACACAAGCAGCAGCGTGCTGCTTAATCGCATACAACAATGTGCTTATAGTGACCTGAGACGAATACAAATGAGCAAAGGGAGTTTGAACATATGCGTGATGCAGCCAATGGAGCCAACCTTCAAATGCGTCCTTCATTTTTGCACTTGTACTGAGAGGATTTCCCATGACTGACTTAACCCTGCAGGGATGTGCTTTTCAATATTCATGTTTCCAACTGAACATGAATTTAGTCACAAACCTCAACCATGAATTTCCATTGCTGCAATTACTTGTCGTCTTCGTGCTTAAATGCAGAAATTTCCCAAGTTGGTTAGTTTGGAAAACATTTTAAGGGAACCGTGTAACCTGATAACACGATAGGCTGTCCACTGTAGTAACCGTTGTCCCTTAACGGGATGAATTTAAATGAGACTTATACAGATTTGTTTTCACAAATGAAAAGAATTCCTAGGAGTCTCATTAGCATTCTGTGCCATGTTTCTGCAAAAATACCTCAAGGATGAAGAATTGTAGTGCACTTCTTACCTTAGTTTTACAGCCCGGACCAAATCAAACAGTTTGGTTTTCAAATGCAAAACAGCCACAGCTCATGCTATCCCCACATCTACTGCAGGGTGTGCTAATGTGGGTGTGGCATTGAATACCCAGACGACCAAGAGCAGAACATTACTGTCAAAAGATAAGAAATGCAAGCCCCCCCCCCCCCTCCTGAAAACAAATGAAAGTATCACTTGTATTTTAACTCGCGGAAGCATCACTTGAACATGGGCCACCGAATTACACCAATTAGTGTGCGGCTCTGTTTTTGCTGGGCACGCAATGGACACATTGCCACAAAAATGAACAGAAAAACATTTAACTGCTTGCTTACAAATGTTTGTTTTTTTTAAACACAGGCAGGTCACAAATACATACTTGCGGCACACTTGACGGCAGGGCTACCTATGTACTGTATATATACAGTACGAGTAAAAATGAATTCACCATAATAAGAACTGCTTTTCCATTCCTTCAGTTTCTCGACACTAAAATACTCTTGTTTTTTTGTCTCCAGCTTGTTAATGCTGGGAAAGAGTCTAAACGGGCAATTCCAAAGTCTCGTGAGTTAGGAATCTGAAGCACAAAAAGCCCTTGCATATTTTGTAGCCACAAAGCATTTTTCACGTTTCAACACATCAAGCCGAAAACGCAAATGAGAAGTATTCGGAGGAAGCTGCAATCCACATGACGTAATCCCTTTTCATTACTGTAGCCGTCCCAAAGCCACGTGATTAAATCGAGGCAACTCAGACTTGAGTGTAGCACGATCATCATTTGCGTCCTTGTTGGGGCGAGATTAAACTCTCTTGCCCTCCTCGGCACTGCAAAACACGCGATGGAATCTTTTTGATTCAGCACCTAAAACACAACGTTAATCATTGATGGCAGCTATTGGTTGCTGAGGAATGGATGGATACATGTTGTAATTTCAATTCGCAAGCTCCCTCACTAACAACGCCTCCTCTGTGTGCTGCACCAAAGTCAATACGCTAAAGGTTGTTAGATCATTCCCATTAAATAATTCAACCACAGATTTGAAGCACATTCACCGTTTTCCAAAGGGCCACGATTTGCATTAACAAATGGAGAAAAGTATCTTCTTGGGAGGGTCTGGGAAATATTATTTGTCATTGTCATCAATTTACATGTAGAAATGCAGCGTCAATGATTCTGCTGCCATGCCTGAAAAACTGAAACGGCTTCAGTTCCCGACCGAAAAATCCAAACTTCAATATACAATTTGTTGCACCCCAACAAATGTAAATACATTTGTGAGTTTTTGGTATTTGACAAAATCTTTTTTACTCAGGCTTCCTATTAACAAATCACTTTTGTTATTCCTGATGAAAAATTCCTTTCATAATCCAACTTAGTGATGTGGCCTAACGTTTCGTGAATTCCTTCTCTACAGAGTCGGAAGCAGGACATCCCACGTGAGGAGCAGGGACCATCCATCAAGAACCTGGACTTTTGGCCAAAACTCATCACCCTCATGGTGTCGGTCATCGACGAGGACCGGACAGCCTACACGCCCGTCATCAACCAGTATGTACTATAAAACACTCATTAATTAGGTACAGTCAGACAAATCAATAAATTGTTTATTTTAGTCGACTGTGTAGAAATGATTTTTTTTTAATTGTCTTGCAACTGAAACAAAATGAAGAAGAGTTAAAACAATTAATCACTAATCATGTTTGATTATCTATTAATGGTTTTGAGAGTTAATTTAAAATTGCCCAAATCCCTGGAATTTTCAATCTCTCATCAGTGGTTATCCTCATGATAAGCAGACTTATCTTTTTGTTGATTCAAAATAATTTTACTTTGGAAAATAAATCTCTATTTTTGTGATATGTGACAGACCAAAACAGTCACAGAATCTTAATACATTTCTGTTTGTGCATTTATGTGATACTGTCCTGGTTTTTGTTTTTTGTTTTTGTTATAAAGGGATGGATTTTTTTCCCAATGAATCTACAAAATAATTAACAGATTAAGCAAATGTTAAAATAAGCGGGGCAAATGCCTATTGTGTCGATTACTTACATGATCATTATTTATACAAGTAAAAAAACATAATGTGCAAGAAAAACAGTGGAAGTTCCTCCCACAATATGAAAACCGGCATGTTCATTGAAGATTAGTCTAAATTGTTCCTAGATGTCAATGTGACTATGGATATGGTTGTTTGATGATACTGTACGGGTCCTGCGGTTGGCTGGTGTTATTTCACTTCATGCCAAAAGGCAACGGTGATCGGCTCCAGCTCACGCGCAACTCTGAAGAGAAGAAGCACGATAGAATGTGGACGGATGGGTCATTTTTATCCCGGAATCAACCAAGGCAATTTAGTGGTATGGCCATTCCTCCCATCGGTGTCGAAACTTAATTGAATGGCTTCCTAACAATGCATTGATTGAATAGGAGATTGCTGAGCATATGTTGCACATTCCACAAAAAAATGGGGAATTCACCAAAGCCAATGATAATTATTGCTGCCCCACTTACACATTGCAGTATTACATCCCCTCTCGTCCTTTTGTATACATTCATATTTTTAGCTCATTTTCTTTTATTTTGAGCCCTGCTGATTTACGATGCTCATGATGAATGTTTATGCCCTGAGCTTCCTTGCCTACCCGTTCCTACATTGTCTAATGATAGCTCTGCAATAATCATATCTATTTCCTCCACTTTTCCTCCTCTGGTAAAATTCCGGGACCAAAACGACCACCATTGTGCTTCTTGTTTTTTTTTTGTTGTTTTTTTTTGGGGGGGGGGGGGGGTAAAATCTTAAGTGGGCTTGATTGCCAAGTAATAGAAAGCTGTTCATTTGTTTTCAGGGTCAAATTATGAAAAGACCAGTGTTCATTTTGCGACGATACATATAACATAAATATCGAACGATGCTCACAAAAGATTCGAAGATTTCAAGATTGTTCCTAACGTAAAAAAGCCATTCCGCAAACAGCTTGTTTACTTCACATTGAGGTAGAATGCATCCACACAGATTTACGTTTTATTGTTTGCTGAAGGTATAAAGCACGATCGACGTGGAAGCAGGAGGAACGATTGTTCTCGGGTTTTGTTTTTTATTTCCTTCATTCGCCGCTCACATCACAAATCCGCCTCCTCGTCTCGCTTTGTGTTTATTCGACACACCGGAGTGATTGTGCTTTCAGCTGGGGGAAAAAATACTTGAGGCTATTAAAAATCAACAGTAAGAAGAGCTGACCTTCCTTTATGCCAGAGAGCCCTTCATCTATTAATGCCTCCCCATCATTGTCCGAGAATACGGATAATTAAACCACTGATGTGTCACATTCAACTTCTGACCACCACTCTACAGCATTCCAAGGAGCTGATTGTTTGGCAGAGACCTTTTCATATCATTTCCCGTAATTATTGTATTTTTCCTACCCATTTTAACCACATTTTCAAAATACGTAGTTTGTGTTGACTTTGTCCGTTTTTTTTTCTTTTTTCTTATTTTTATATTCATTCGCATGAGTTACTTCCCAGGTCCGAAATAAAAGTATTTAAGAAAGGTTACAACATAATTGTTGTTTTTGAGGGGTGATTTTTCTGTCTATGCTTTGCACTATTCTACTTAGATTTTTTACAGTGCATAGATATTCATCCAAGACTTGACATCATTTAAAGGGAATTAATTGCAATACTATACAGCTTTAATTATATAGAGCTTTCACAACCGCTGCAGCTGTAACAAAGTGCTTTAGACAACATTTAAGATAGTATGTTGGCACACCGTCGGCTTTTGAGAAAATTGAATGCTTTTAGGTGCGCCTTATTGTGTGGAAAATGCAATACTCAACTCAACTCAACTGTATTTATAGAGCACTTTCAAACAGCCACCGCTGCATACAAAGTGCTCTACATGGAGCAACTAACATATACAACAGTAAAGCAACAAATCGGTGTATACGTTGAAAATCACTATTTTGCTCCAAGATCGTAAAATAATGCTGTATAAATTGAGAACCACTCTTTGAAACTAATGTGACTGTTCAAAATGTATAATATGATAATGTCTTGCATTGCTTAAAATAATACTAAATATTGTTTTTAAGAATAAAAAGTTTGATTCATTTCAACACTCAGACCTCTTACGGAACAGTATTTTAATGTTGGACTTGGACTGCTGCTAAATGTTTTGGATGGTACTTGGTGTAAAAATTTGAGCACCACTGCTCTACAGCCATGCTAGATTATAGTCATTCTCTGATTGATTTGGCAGATGAAAAATGTTTAAACCTCTGTGAAGGGCCATCCTCTGGCTGTTCTCGTTACATGGGGCGTCTCGCCAATCGTATCGTCTTGCAAAATAATTAAGATTCTTCTCGGGCCACCTAGCGGAACATATCATTATAGGGAAATGAGTTTGACTGGAATCCATTTCCATTTTTGACAGGTTTCCTCAGGAGCTGAACGTGGGGAAGATTAGCGCCGAGATCACATGGCACCTCTTTGCCCTGGACATGAAGTATGCCATGGAAGGTGAGTTTCATCTCACATTTGGGCTCCTTCACATTTGAGTCGAAATCCAGTTGTTCGCCGAGCACTAATTAAGGCATGCGCTCATCAGGTGTAAGGTGACACCAACACTTTCATTCGTTGCCTGTCACAATAGAGCTCATCAGCTGCTCTCATTCACACACTGATTCACACAATCCGAGTTGAGATCAACTGACAGTGGGTATGATCCAAATCCTAACAATGGCAACAAGAGATTTTTTTTTTTTTTTTTTGGGTCCAAGAATGTGGTGGAGCACATTTGCACATTTGTAAGTGATCAGATAGACAAATTGTAAGTCAGAGGATAAGTCAAAGGAAAGGTCCTCTTGTAATGATAGGCAGAGATGTCAAAGTCAAACACTGAGGATTGTTTGTGCCCTCACAGCCACAGCGTGTAGCTGCTGCTGCTTTCCCTGTGCCACAGTGGCCTGCGTTGCTACGACAACCAGATACCAAATCAAAGTGCCAATTGCAGCCGTACAACACACACACGCACGCACGCACACACACACACACACACACATTATAGACGCCGCAGACATTAACAAAGGCGGTCCATTTTACATATACAGTATAATGTACATAGCACCACTGAGCAGCTGGTCTCAGACACCGAATGGAAATCACTCAGAAGGGGGAGGACGAGATTATGTAAGAAAGTGAGCCTGAAGGATGCCGCCATGTTTATTTGCGCGCCTATGTTGCGTCACAGAAAAAAAAAAAATGAATGGGCACGCGTGCGAGCACATGCGCGTGACTTAATCGGGGCTTTGATGCATCTTTTGCTTCCTGCTAAGAAGTCCTTGGTGGCAGTGCGGCTGTAAAAAAAAAAAACAACAACAAAAAAAGATGATGCTAATATTAGCATCTCTGTGTGAAGATGAATGTGGGCGAGAGAAGACAAAGAGAGGCAGAAAAAAGACAGAAGGAGAGGGTGTGAAATAATGAATGAGCGCACTTCCTTCTGCTTTTTCATGCGTTTGTACACAGGTACTTGACAGCCTTATTTTTGGATGTGCGCTTTGTACGATTTTACTGTGGAAAGTCATCCCCCCGCACCCCAATAAAAAGAGGCGTATCAATTGTTTGGACGCTCCCATGCAAGATGTCAGTTGTAACCCATTCGGTAAAATTGTTCTCGTTGCTGCTGTTCTGGCTCGCAACAAGTTGAAATGGGCTTATTTTCTAGTTACTCCCCTGTTTAGTTTTTTTTTTTTTTTTCTGAAACAATATGGGAGGCATCGATTACAGGAAGGCATTTGTTTCTGTTGCTTAATCAGGATGAAACACCCGGTGACTGATTTGGCATCAAGTAGAGGGCCTGTCACCATCTCATAAAATATGTCTGTGCAGCTGTTGCCAGTACGGCTAATGGCATTGGGAACAATAGCTTCAATAAAAATGGATTCTTCCCTCAAGCCACATTTTATTCCTATCCGCGCAGAACAAATTAACTGATTGTAAATGCCTCCGGTCATTTCCAAAGTTTTGAAATGAGTTGCCAAACAACACCTCTCACCTTTGAGCTCGACAGAGATAACGAAGCTGCCACTTGTTAATTTCATACACAAGCGGTATTTCATGACAAAAATGTGACATCAATTATCATGCCGAACATGTTCAAAATTTGTTTGTGAGAAGAGAAAACCTGTTTGTGGCCATCTTTGGCACCCATCTTTGAGACCGTTTGTGAACTTGTGCAGACCCTGAAGAATCAACATTCAATACATTCGCAAACACTCGCAAAAACCTTGGCCGCTCAGCGGGACAAAGGATTTAAATCAATGATGCTGAAACAAAGAGGGCTCCCGAGTGAATCGCTGCGTCAGATAAAAAGACATCCTCACCAGGGATGCTGAGCCAACTCCTCCCTCAGGATAGTCAACATTGTTTAACCATCGGCGGGGCCACAAAAGAACTTGTTTCACAATCACAGGCTTAGCAACAAACAGAACATTTGCGTTTGTTGACAGGCATGCAGCTAAATGTTTTCCACAAACACTGTGAAGCAGGATAAAATAGTGTTTCATGCGGTGATTAGTCATGACCCCGTTAAAAAACACGGTTAGAATGCCAAGTACAGTACAGGGGGTCCACTCTTGGCCAGGGGTGTCCAAGTATGTTCCTCGAAAGCCCCCATCCAGCCTTTTTACATATTTCCCACCTCCAACGCAACTGATTCAAATGATCAGGATCAGGATCGGGCTTTTTAAGGAGGGAGGCATCAAAAACGGGGAGGATGGGGCTCTCGAGGAACATTTTTGGGAACCCCTGCTCGAGGCCATCAAATTAAACAATCAATTGAAAATCAGTAATTAACAGTCACTGAGAGGGCCGACACATCTGTGTGGCATGGCCGCGCAAATCAGTTTATTGCCGTGTTTTTCGTCACCGGGGAATGCCGTATCGTCAGAAAGTATTGCGCACTGAAGGAACCCGTCAATTATTTCATCGTTACCACAAAAGGGACAATTCTTGGTCTTCCAATCAATAGAGAGGAACACAATTATTCAGCTCGACGATACCGCAAGCGAACTGTTCTCCAACAAAAGTGGGCTGAAAAGTGAGATGACAGGAGTGGGAAGCATCTTTGATGGTTTTTGCTTTCTCACAAGAAAGAGGAGAAATTGTACAGATCAAATGAACAGAACATAGTTAAGCAAGGTCTTGGAAGACATTGCAGCTGCTAGCCCACTGGAACTAACTAATTGAGCTAAATCATGAGCACAAGCATACAAAAGTCATGTTCTTCTTCAACAAATCTAAAAATATTATCATACACGACTCACAAAAAGTTTGGGATAGTTGGCTTTTGGGTGAAATTTCAGGAGGAGCCAAAATGCATTCAAACCTTTCCAGGTGAATTTAACATGACCTTGTCTAAGTATTTGAATGCACATGTCCAACTGTTAAATGTTTCAATACTTATTGCACAAGTTGCTGTTCTCTAACGAGGAGCTTAACGGAAAAATTCAGGTGTTTGATCCTTGACTCGACCAATAAATGTGCTGGTTCAGTTAGGGCTGGCGTTGAAACAGTCGTCCTCATCATGCGGTTCACATTTTGACAGAGACAAACTCTCATTTTTAGAATCAGTGTGTGGCTAACATTACTTTCTGTACTTGCATCAATCATTTTAATACAAGAGCAATGAAAAATATCGCTAAAGAGGATGACGTGTGAGGGCAAGAAAAGAACATACTGCGGCTTGTCCTTCTCTTGTCTTTGTTCAACATTCAAACATGCACAAACAGGCGGTTGGTTCGCCGTGTTGCGGCGAGAGAAGACCTCATGAGAATGGATTTACATAAGCGGTAGGAATATACACCGACTGACCTTCACGAGCGAAAGATATGCATTGATGGGCCTCAGAACATCGTGCTGACCGGACGCTTCATTAGGTACCCGCTCTGCTCATGGGATACGCGGCACAATCCAATAAATCAATCAAGTTAAAGCAAGGACCTTCGGTAGCTGTTTTAATTGTTGAACACACAAAAAAAGTCACTTGTCGCTTACAATCCCGGTTGAATTTGTTGGATATGAATCATTGAAAGCTTTTCTAAAAATGACGCCAATGACTCACTCGGAAGAAGTCACGCAACCCTGCCGCGTTTTATTGCACCGCTCCCGCTGGCCTCGTTTCATTTCCCTTGGATTCTCCCTTCTATTTCAAGGCTCTGGGCTGCGGTGCCAATGAATGGAAGGAGAGGTACAGTTCACTCAAAGTCAGGGGTGCTTTTTTTTTTTCTCCGAGCAATGTTGGGGCTATTAATTTTGCACAGGGGCCACATGGAAAACTGGAACTCTTGCCAAGGGCCATCCTTATTATTTTGACCATATTGAGAAAAATAACATTATTCTTATTTCAATAGAATGCTACATGTGAAAATGGCAAGTATTGTTGTCAAATGGAAGTACACAATTTAAACAAGAGTCGCTGATGGTGTAGTGCAGGCAGCGTGGGATCGGTTCCCACACGGTGACGCTGTGGATGTGGGTGTGAATAGTTGTTCGTCTCTATGTGTGAACTGGATAGACTACAGCACCACCAGCGACCCTCTTCAGGATAAGCCGTGTTGAAAATGGATGGACGGATGGTCATTCGAAACAAACTTAAAAGCAGCCATTAAAGTTAAATCTTTACACATTCCAAAACACCCGATACGCGGAGTCCGTGAAACTGTCGATTTGCGTTGAGTATTCCCAAGTCCTCTTGGCCCTCTTTTGTCCACCATGCAGGAAATTAAAATGTTGTTAACATTACGACCACTCTGGTCGCTTTTGCTCGTCTCTTTTAGGGGAAAATATAGTTGCTCGAGGAGTCGAGAAAAGTCACTAAATGTAGTAAAAGTTTTTTCTGAATTGGCAACATCGCAGACAAGTCGTAGCTCACGCTTGCTCCATCGCTTGGACCAACATCCACACGTTTGCACAAAAAGTAAAAGCACAACTTTCAAAATAAAAGCACCGACAATTTTACGTTCGATTTTGACTTCGTAGCCTCTATTGAGGGCCAGTCAGAGACTGCAATTGCAAAATATATAACATGGAAAAAGACACTTTTTTTGTCCTTTCGAGTTTCATTTTATTTCGAGTTTCATTTTTTTTTCACACCATGTCCCAATAAGCAAATGGGACATGGTGTGATTAAAAAGATTCCCGTACAAATGATGCAGGCTGCACAGTAGGTAGTGGTGAGCATGTCTGTCTCACAGTCAAGTGGTTCTGCGTTTGAATCCCACCGTGAGTTTTGTTCAGGTACCTCAGCTTCCTCTTATATTCTAAAACCATGAGTTTGTTGAACACTCTTAACCTAGTTCCTCGATTTAACTACGATGTTTGTGATTTTGTTTTTTTTAACCCATCAAGCACTTTGCATGACATCTGTGAGAACAGTTAACACACAAATAAAATATACTAACTTATAGGATGCTGGAAGGAACTATGAAAAAAAAAAAACTCATGATGACAATGTAATGAATGCAAACACAATCTTACTAAACACCTGCTGACCTTTTCTTTGAAATGACCTCCATCTGCTTCCCAGAGATAGCAGGTGACAAATTTTATATGGCCGTGTTTGGCCAAAACTGACAGCATGGAGCGATAGTGGGTAGTACATCTGCTTCACACTTCGAGGTTCTGCGTTCAAATCTCAGTTTACATGTGTGGAGTTTGCGTGCTCTTTGGGTGCTTTGGCTTCCTCGTATATTGCACAAAGGGGGGGGGGGGGGGGGGGGAGGGTTGTTAATTTAATGCCTGGTAGCATAAAAGGAGTATAAATGTGACTAAGAAAAGAAAACATGGTGTGTATTTCAGCACTACAGAAACGATTAAAAAGGCGTTGGAATAAACGGTGAATGTGGACTGTGAAGGTACTTGACTTTTTACTTGATGTTTTTGCTGTTTTCCAAACAGTTTGTACCATCTCGCTCCTCACTCCTGACATTCAGTTCTTGCACACGGATGACCGATCGCCTTTTGAAAAACATACTCCGAATGAATCTGCCACCAAGTGAAACTTGACATTTCTCTGTGTCGTCAAAGCCGATTCACCCATGACGGTCGGGTGTGGATGAGGGCAGCGATCTCGGAGGAAAAACAACTGGAAAACGTTGACTGGTTTCATTTCAGGAAGGATACTGCAAGTGCTTTCCAAAAAGTCTTCTACTCGGGCTCCGGGGATCCCTGCCAAACTGTCAAAATGTAAACACTATTTGAACTAACTCAACAGTTAGGAGGTTAAAAGGCAAGCATGGAGCAAAGGAAAAAAGGGCTCTACTACACAAACTAGAGTGTGAGCTATTTGTTGTGTCAGGA
Source organism: Hippocampus guttulatus (assembly GCF_054856545.1). Classification (NCBI taxonomy): domain Eukaryota; kingdom Metazoa; phylum Chordata; class Actinopteri; order Syngnathiformes; family Syngnathidae; genus Hippocampus; species Hippocampus guttulatus. The sequence goes on from NC_141263.1 coordinate 20,313,495, forward strand.
GTCGGGGATCAGTGATAAAATGAGAACCAAAACAAAGATGACATTTGCGGTGCAGCTTTTATTTTGTTATTTTCAGAGCGTGTGAAAATCCGTCATCGCCCTCGCAACCTTTGTCTTCATGAAATCTAGCAAGAGCCAGTACTGCTTTGGTTATTTGAATGCAACAAGCATGTGTACGTTAAAAAAAAAAAAAAAGGTAATTTAAGCACCTGGCAATATTTTCATTGGGCTAAAAAAAGAGTGTGGGATGGCAGGCTATAGTTAGCGCTATTCATCAGGCTAAGCACCCGTGGTTCTTATCAGGATTAAGGCGTGACAGCTTGAGTGCAACGAGCTGGATTCCAACCGTCTATTCAGTTAGCGTCAAGGAGGTGTGAGCTAAATGAAAGCAGCCATAGATGAATTCCTTCATATTGTTAGCATCTTAAGCTTCATTTTTGACACGATGCTGTGGCCGTACACGTTAGTCCACAATTCAATTGCTATTATCAATCAATATTTTGAACTTATTTTAGATATAATATGGGTTGAGCTGTAAAGTTAATAGACTATTTCATGAATGTACAGACTGTCATGTAACTTCCTGTCGACAGACAGCAAATATTTTATTGGGATTTAATTTTTTTTGAATGAAATCTGTCCATTGTGGCTTTCGAAAAGACATGTTGATGTAAAATGGTTAAAAATCGATGTTTGGATTTCACTTCTTTACTTTGACAGCATCATTCTTGCCCTCCCTTGAGTGGCAAGAGCACAGCAATGTGTCGAAATCCTTAAAACTTGTAAATGAAAACAAAAGTTTCTCCAACTCGAAAAATGCTTACCTCCCCATGAACATCACGAGAATAAATCGGAGAGTCAGAGGTGTGTGTTCAACTTTAAAGAGGCAGTGCCACATTTATTAATGAAGTAGGGAAACCCATAAAATGTTTTGCTCCGACCTTTGACAATGGAGGATACTGTAAAAGAACACGTCAGGTATTTCTCATATTAGAGATTTACATTAAGTATTTCCAAGTTTATTTTTCCTCGCCTTGTTACACTTGATCATGACGAGGGTACCCCACAGAAAGGTTTAATTGCTCCAAAATAAGTGAGACAAGACTTCATGACTCAGCAGCAACGTCAGGCAAAAACGGATTTATCTGGATTTTCTCTGCAATCATTCAAGGGCTTTCTGTCTTTTCTAAAGGGAGCTGCTGGATACTTTTTATTCTCTAATACCGTCAATAGCTGCAGGGTGTTGGCACGATCGTGCCTGGGAAGATGTCTGTCTTTGTCAAAGCAAACACGGCAACCAAAGTCTCGTATTTATAATGAACACGCTTGCGCATTTTTGGTCTCTCGAGTTGGAGTGAATTCGAAAACAATGTTACAGGTTGAATGGAACAAGCTTGTTTTGATTTATTTTTATTTTATTTTTTCTGACCAAGCTTTACGATTTGGCCGTGAAGTGTTTTGAGCTAACCGTTTTCCCTTTCCTTTGTTTTAATCTGCATTTCAGAGCATGATAAGCACCGCTTATGCAAAAGCACCGAATACATGAATCTTCACTTCAAAGTCAAATGGTTCCATAATGAGTACGTGCGTGAATTGCCAGCCTTCAAGGGGGTTCCGCCAGAGTATTCTCTGTAAGTAATGTGCGCTCTTTTCCTCAACGTACATACACTGAATGGACCTACGGTCAAAACGTATCACATGTGAAATGATGCTGCCGAGATATATTGGTGCTAAATAGCCAGATGGAATTCCTTCTTGATCAAATCATGCCAACATTTTTGCATCCCTTAATTAAGAGACCACTTTAAGTCGCCGCAGAAAATGAACCGTCCGTTCAATACGAGTTTCAATGCATTTCCGAGATGACGGCGAGGAGGGGAAAGTCACACGAATACTTTGTCACACCTGATTTATCAGCACAGTTGGACGACTGTCGCAGAGGCAACATTGTCTGAAAGTTAATATTGATGGTGGGCGACGCGTACATTAAATTCCGTGTCACTCTTCAACATACAAAAAGGAGCGCGAGTCACACGAACAGATTTCAAAGTTAACCTTGGCGGAGTTTGTAAAAGCGCACTAGCATTCAATAAAATAAAATAATGACAGGAATTCAACAGCACTTTAGATGTTTTTTTTGTTGGTTGGTTGGGTTAAAATGTTTCAGTGCCACCATAAACTTGCAGCTTGAAAGATGCATGTCGGCTTAAGACATCTGTCGCGTTATCAGCTATAGTCATAAGAATTAAAGACACCTAGTGATGAGCACATTTGGTGAAGTGGCAAACACACCAGGTCACTTAGGCCAGCTATTAGAGTGGAGGAAATACGGTCGTCTTGTAAAAGGAATCCTACTACAAATAAAACCATGTTGAATCACGTGACTTCCTCACTTACCTTAACCCAAGCACAATCATAAGGTACACTGCAAACGTCTTCTTTTCTCCTTCAGGTGGTTTGAGCCGTTTGTCATTCAGTGGCTTGACGAGAATGAGGACGTGGCAATGGATTTCCTCAATGGAGCTTTGGAGAGAGACAAGAAAGATGGCGTGAGTAAAAAAAATCAAAATAACATAAAATAAAAAATGAAAGTGTTCCTTGCTTTATTTAAATGGGCCAAGGAGAAGCCCTCTAAAAAGAATTGCGCTTCTCCAGGAGGAGAGAGTCTCTCAGATAAAAAGGAATTTCACACAGACAAGAGGCATTCTTTGCCTCGGGTCGCGCACGAGACAGGAATACGAATGGGACTGAATGAAACAGAAACAAACTGATTTCAAGGCAAAAAAAAAAAAAAGAGAAAAGGGTGGGGTGAGGCTGCCAGTATATTAGAGAATGAGTTGAATAAAGAAATTAGTTGCCTTCTGGCACCCTTTTTTCTGTATGGATCAGTTTAATTTAATATAAATACAAATTATAGAAACTGTTTTTTTCCTAGAAAAATTTACAAAACGCTGGAAGAACCGTTTTTTATTTTATCTTTCGAAGCTCACAAAAATGAGTTTACAACCATTGTGCCATTCACCATTGCAATTTTAAATTTGAAAATTGTGCATTCTGAATATTTTATATCTGCATTGTGTCTATTTTATTTATAAATTATTTATTTTTCATTTGTTTAGATTATTGTATGGAATGTAGAATTTTTTGAATGCCACTTGATGTAAAGATAAAACTCTGTTCCCTTCAAATATTTTGGATCTGTGCTCAGTGCAGATCTTTCTATTACAATGAGTATATCAGAACATAATTTCACACTTTCGTAATTGCACCTTAAATATGTGACTTTATGTTAATAATTGATTGATACGTAAAAACTGACCTAGAGATATCTCAGTCAGTGGATTTGAGTCCTGCTTTTTGAGAAAGAAGTACTAGGATCTTTCCAGTGTTCAAAACGACATTTCACTCATTTCGTGCAATACTACATTTGAATACGCTTTTCTCTCAACAGTTCCAGCAGACGTCTGAGCACGCCCTCTTCTCCTGTTCGGTGGTGGACGTGTTCACGCAGCTGAACCAGAGTTTTGAGATCATCAAGAAGCTCGAGTGTCCGAACCCCCAGGCTCTGGCTCACTTCATGTGCCGATTTGCCAAGGTCAGGTTTTTATTTGGCAACAAGACACAGTGGAGCTTTTGAAATGTATTTGATTTGTTGGGGAAGGGGGGTTGAAGATTTTTTTTTTTTTAATCGAAAGTAGAAATGTGTTCCAGGGTCAAACTGTGCCATCAGAAAACCAACAGTGTATTTACTGTTGAGAGACTGTGCATCACCATTAGCTTTAAGATACATATCATCATTAAAATAGTTGGAATAAAAACACTGGGCTCATTTCATTCTCATTTCTCGAGCTGCAACCTAAGTCCTTGCTCGTCTCTTTATTATATGCTCGTGACTCGCCTCCAGAAATTCCATTGAGGAGTGAGGAGAGTGACAGAGAACGGAGACAAGGAGGAGGTAGAAATATTTTGTTGGGGAAATGAGACGACCGTTCCTTAACGTTGTCCTTTCATGGAAACGTCTAGTAAAGATGACGTCTCGACAATGACGCGTCAATGGTCCTTAATATGGCGACATGAGAATAACCTCTGGGTCATTTTGGATGTTTGGAGCAGCGAAGAGCGAGGAAATTGAGATGAGCACTGTATGTGGTGAATTTCTATCACATGAGTTTCACTTTTTGAATAGAGTGACTGAAATTAATTGTGTTTTCCACAATATTGAATAGTCGAGATTCAAGACAAAGAAAAAGTAAACAATGCTTTGACGGTCGCGGAAAGGCAAAATTGCTGAGGTCTTGCATGATGTCATCTTCAACACTAGTCCATGTTTTATAAAAACTTTTGTGGGAAAAAGTAAAAAAAAAAAAACAATGCCTAACGTTAATCTTTTTTCAGGATTACATATCACCTTAAATGTAATTCCACTCACTTCACTATACTTTCACTCTGTGGTCTTCTTGACTTGCCATGTTCTTCTGTCACAAAAAAAGCCAAATAAAAGCAGAATAATCCTTTGACGCTTGCAGACCTAAGGTTCTGTGAGATTTGCGCAGCAACAGTCCATACCTTGAAATACAATAAATGTTGAAAAACAAAACAAAAACAACACCCCACAAAAAAAGGAAAATATTCTAGCAACCCAACAAACTGAAATGAAAATATTCCAAATGACATGTTAAGAATCATCAACTTTAGAAGTTGCTCTGAAAAAAAAAGTCACAAATGCTTTAGGCGTAGAAAAAAAAGTAGTGTGTTTCCGGTAACCCGACCGACCGAGAATTTCTACGTCGAAAAAAAACTTTACGGTCAGCATTTTTTTCGAAGAACCGTCTACATTTTTGTGTAGAGGGTTTACAACGGTGCAAACTCTCGCGATATTCAAGTTGAGTGCGTGCGTCGTTTGCCCTGTCTTCTGTCAACAAAATTGAAACATGGCGGCGGCCGCGATCTGCGACGACAGTTTAAACCGCGTTTTCTGTGTTACAGTTGCATTCTCGCACCGTAATGTTAAGAAAATAGCATCCATTGATGTATCGAAAAAAATCTGCGAACTATTTGATGAACACCACGGGCCGAGTAAACACAGAGAGCGGAGGAGGACGTCGGCGGAGGCGGCGGCACGCCCTCCCCCCGGAGCGGGGAGAAAACTAAATAGGTGGCGGCGGCGCCGGCCGCGGAACGGCAGGTTCAATGTCTTCTTGTTTTATGTTTTATGGTTATTTTGTTTAAATTTTTGATGGAAAAAAAAAAGATTGAAACCCTAAAAGCTATGCTGAAATTTCATGTTACCGGAAACACACTATCTTTTTTGTTTGGCCTTATTACTGCAGCGTGCAGTGATATTGTCTTTCCTCAGTTTTTTGGGGGGGGGGGTTTCTCAGTAATAACTGACTGTATTGATCTTTCATGCCATCAGGCCACGTCGCTTGTATTGTTTTTTTTTCCCCTGATATGTTGCTGTGATTCATTAACTCATTCAGTACCAGCCAATTCTGGACGAAGTCTGAAAAGACGTTTAAAAACATCCTTGGGAGTGAATGAGTTCACAGCAAAAGCAAACAATTCTAATTAAAATGCCGACTCCCGCCCTCCCTCCATACAGACTATCAACAAGGTTCTTCTGCAGTATGCCGCAATCATTTCCAAGGGCTTCCCTTTGTATTTGAACAAGGAGAACGTGGTAAGTGCGCTCAACTACTGTATATGCAAATATGTGACACGGGGTTGATATTTATTTATTTGTTATTTATATTTGTTCCAAGATAAATATTTCAAGGCCATCCAGCCGAAGCTATAACAGCAAATGCAAGTGTTCTTGGTTGAGTCAAGCGCCGTGAGTCGTGATGCACGTTAAAGCAAAATTACTTATCTCCCGGCCCAAAGTTTTTTTGGCGGGACCTTTGTGTCGGATGGTTAATGTGACAGATGACCAAACACTTCGAAAGGTCCTTCCCACCACCCAAATTACGCCCGCCGGTTTTTCTGGTGGTGATGGAATATGAAGCAAAGGGTTCCAAACGAAGCAATATTACGGTATATTTTGAGTTGGAAAAAAAAACAGTTTTCTTGTTAGACAAATGGATGACAATGTAAAAAAAAAAAAAAAAAAAGGTTAAAAGCCATTGGCATGATGCAGTGGCAGTCATACATCAAATACAATGCAATCACTATAATGATGTTTGTTTTCCGTGCACTATGATGTAGAGCTGATAAATGCAGAGATGCAATTATATGACTCAAAGATCTACTTAGAGGTATTGTAGCAGCGCATTGATAAATTTCATAATTGTAAAAAGAAACACAAACACCCCCCCCCCCCCTATATAGAATCAGTCAACCTGTCATGAGCACAGTGTGCAGGATACTCAGTGAAGATTTAGCGATGTTATTTATATAGTAGCCACTGACTTGATGTACTTTTTCAACTTGATGCTTTAATATGAACGCTCACGAACCACACGTGGTGAATTTTATGCTACAATGCAGTCATCTGTGTGGGTGTGTTAGGGAAAGAGACTTTTCTCCTTCGCTAGAGTTCCGTGGCATCAATATAACCTGAACTTGGGACAGTTGGAACACAGCGTAATCTATCACAAAGCTACCGTAATCATCTGTATGAAATACACCTCGAAGGTCATAAATAGAAATCCATCAAATGGAAAACACTTAGTGTGGCGGTAACTGCTGTGTGATTACATATTTTTATGCCGCTGTGCAAACTGTTCAACTTGTTCCACCTCCTGCACCTCTGGTCACCCTGGGGAGCTTCAGTCGCTCAGCCCTCCAGCTTTGGAACACTGTCCCACCTCATATTAGGAACTCTCTTGAAGCAGGCATATTCTTTATAACTGGTTTAGCGATTAGCGATAGCAGATTTGCACTTGAAATAGTACTGATGTTTTTTGCACTACAAGCGCCAAAAAACAAACAAAACAAGCAAAAAGTCTCAAGTGGTTGAACTGGAAGTGTTAGTGGAAGAAAAACATGCTCGGTGACAAAAAATAGTTCTATCGTGCCAGTAATTCGGGTGACGCTGCATCAAAGCCAGAAACCTTGTCCTCGACTTTTACTTCTAGCATTATTCATGTTTCTGTTTACGACAGGACCGACAATATTTCAAGGTTATGAAAAGTGTTCAGTGAAGAATGCTGCAAGACAACTCTAAAAGTACCTGAAGGCACGCTCAGTAACCGCCATGCTAACTGTTTTTTTATGCTAATGTTTCCTAGAATGATGATCCTACTGAATCATTAGCATAGGTTAGGCTAAGCTAGTGACTACAGATCGTTACTATGTACGACAACTGAGATGGTCAGAGAAGACTTTTCCAATACTGTACTGGATTTAAAAACTCCTCACATTAAATGGCAAGCACGATAATACTAATCATACACATTTTGTTCAATTAATAATATGTACTTTAAGTTATGGTTGGTGAGTGTACATTACCTGTATTAAAAGCAATTAAAGGAAGTCAATGAATCTGATCTGAAATTTTAAGTCAAGAAAAAAGAAGCAACTTTACAAGCCTTTAAAGTGGCAGTCAAGTCAAACATTTCCCCAGCTTGTGAATGTCACATGACCAAACCCAGACAAGAGGTGAGCCGTGACGGTCGTTAGCTGGGCTCTTAGGCACTGTGATGTCATTTTCAGTCGACAACAAGTGGCAGCACAAAGCAAAATGGGATCCCCATTAGATGGATAAAAATGAGTGGATTCCACAAACATAATATTCATCAGAATACCGATTTTTTAAAATTTAACTTCCCCTGAAACTCAAAGGGTTAAATAAATTTCATAGCCAAGCTTGTAAATAAGCCATGAGACACATTTCATCTGTCACTGTGATTTTAGGTTCCTGCGTTAATGGGCAGTTCCGCAACATTTTTCAGCCTCCCACAAGTTACAGAAGGTTTCGGAGAAATCTCGTTTCCCATTATTCATTCTCTAAACACCGGATGCAAAAGGATCGCAAAAAAGAGAAATGCAAAAGGAGGATGGAGTCATTACTGTATGTGCAGTATGTTCTCCTGGTCTGCTTTTAGTGGTTTGAAAGGAAACAATCATACTCCTGTGTGGTGAACACAATCTCAGCCGTATCCATTAAATCTATCCTCCTTTTTATAAGCTGCGGGGCTGAATTTGCTACTATTTGGGGCAGATAATGCACGCCTGACTAAAAGCTGAGAAGAATTATTGGCGGCCTAGCATAAAAAGTGTTGTGATTAATGTTCGTCATCTGTTAAATTTGTCAGGGAGCTGAAAAATCGATAATGTCCGGTGTATTCAGCGCAGGCATTCCTCTCCCAGTAGCATAATCTTCCTCTGCTGACTGACAATGTAGTACAGACGTCTCGCATCACTTGTGTAGATGATGCGACAGGAAAGCCAAACCGATGGATGTTTGCCATTCCTACGTTTTCTTTTGGAGGGGGGGGGGGGGGGGGGGGTTGCTTCTTTTGTTGACGTACTCGCCATGTGTTTTCCATTTTATAAGTGAGTCAAACCTTATGTGCTGCTTCTGCCCAATAGGCACTGTCATTTATTTTGCGAGACGTGAACATTAAATATGTATTGTGTGCTAACGTCCCATTTGTTTTGAACCCCTTTTGACAGCCCTGCATTCTTCTCAACAACATTCAGCAGCTCAGAGTCCAGTTGGAGAAGATGTTCGAGTCAATGGGAGGGAAACAGGTCTGTCTGCGCCCCCCCCCCCCCCACCTTCCTGATGAAATATATGGACAAGACGCAGTGGTCGGTTGTCATAGATTACGTGCCTTTCTCAAGGACAATTGAACAGACTTGCCATTAATTAGCAACGGAGGCTGAAACGCCACATCCTCACACCGTTCAGCCCGAGAAATAAGTACCAGGTCATGATTATGTATATTATAATTTCGCGTGACATTTTTCGGAAGTGAAAAGGCATTGACCCTGACAGTGTTGTGCTGTAATCCCCCCCCGCTCCCTCACGATTATCCTACTTGTGACGATGGTAACCTTGCCAAAGAGCCAGGCTCTGTGTCACTGTGGTCATTGTACTGCTTTTTCAACATAATAGACTCTGCCTCAAATCTGGGTTGCGGGAACCACTCGTCAGAGGTCCCTGTGATGGTTGGCCTACTGGGGGGAGAAAAAAAGCAATTTTGGAAGGGGAAGCTACTGTGACAGAGCATGCTTTATGCACTCTGGCTACCCTGTCAAAGAACCTACCTCGTGATCAGTTCCCCTAATTTTGCTTGTACCTACCTTGAGGTCTAATTTTCTCTCTCATTTTGCTGACAGTGAAATTTCCAGTTAGAAACACCATTGGGACAAGTCAGCCCCCGGTTATAGGCAAGGCCCTAGGATGAGCAAATAGTTTTTCCCAAAATGACAATCAGTCAAAATGCAATGTCTAGCTGGAATAACCACTTCAACCTGAGTACAATGCACCAAGAATTTTGAAAACTGGACGATGGCTCTGGAGACATTGTGCTTTTTGTGTGGGGGTCAATAAAAACATATATATATATATATATATATATATACAGTATATATATACAGTATATATATACTGTATATATTCATAGATAAAGGGCAGAGGAAAGCCGTTGTAGTGGATGTAGCGGTCCCAGGTGATGGAAACATCAGAAAGAAGGAACACGAGAAACTCGAGAAATACCAAGGGCTCAGAGAGGAGCTGGAGAGAGCCTGGAAAGTAAAGGTCACAGTCGTGCCTGTGGTGGTCGGAGCACTCGGGGCAGTGACCCCCAAACTAGATGAGTGGTTGCAACAGATCCCGGGAACAACATCGGACATCTCAGTCCAGAAATGTGCAGTGCTGGGAACAGCAAGGATACTGCGCAGAACCCTCAAGCTTCCTGGCCTCTGGTAGAGGACCCGAGCTGAATGAGGGACGGACACCACCCGAGGGGGGGTGAGACGAGGAATTTATATATATATATATATATATATATATATATATATATATATACACACACACACACACACACCAAAACCTGAGGAAGTAGGATACCCAGTTTGAAGAACTCTAATTTTAGGTAAGCCCCTGTGTGATCACAGATATTGGTGAGAGACGTGGAGCTCGTGGGTCCATGCAGGTTTTGGAACACAGTCGAATTCGATTCTCAAAGTTCACCTTTTCTTTTGTGCACAAATAGATCAACCCTTTCAATGTGTGTGAAACACTGTCATCTCACTCGTGACGATGCAGCCCCTGTTGGTTTCTTCTTACTTGATTGCATGTTTCTCTGTAAATATCTAACACCTTGTCTCGCCTTGCGTTTTGTCTCCTATGGTCATGCCCTCGACCCTGATACCCAACCTTCCCGATAACCCCCTCCCTACCTCCCAATTTCCTTTATGTGCTCTCTCTCTCCAGGAGGAGGGGGTTGTGTCCTTCTGTAAGGTGTGTGTAGTAGGACCCGCCAACAGCCCTTTCTCGCCATTTAGTGAATGATGTCAAAAAGCACGAATTTCTTCCCCCCCCCCACCCCTCCGCCCTTTCTCGCCACTACTCATACGCTTTTTTTCACTCCACCACGCCCCTCTAGTATGAATACCTTCAGGCAGCATGTGCCACCAAGCATACAGAATCTGAATTGCCCATCATCCCTCAGGACAGGCTGCTCTATCTCACCATCACCGGCACTGTCGGGATAGTGGCTCAAAAAACATGCGTTACCATCTTTTTATTTTTAGCTTGCTTCCTGACCCCCTCTCAGCCAGTCTTTTAACCATGGCAATTTAAGAAACGTGTCATAGCTTGTCGACCACCTCCTCCCCACCCCACACAACCCTTTTGAGTTCAACTGGTTGTGATTTGGATCAGGTCATCCAGGCTGCAGCCACAAATGTTCACCTTATGGATTCAAGAGATATCTAGATTACTTTACGTTCCTGGAAATGGTGCAGAGAACAGATCGTGGTACCCGGCACCCTCCAGGGCATATACTTCTGATGTATTAATGACTCCAGAAATCTTTGTTGGCTTCTCCAATGCTGCCGGACACCCAGGTGTTTCTCAGGGAATGCTTTTCGCAGCTTTGGCACAATGTTGACAGTTTGGCATAAGGTTTTCCAAAACATCAAACAACACATACATATAGACGCAATACTGACATCCACAGATTGGTCTCAGTCTTGATTGTTCCCCATTTGGTAGGTTGTGTCACATTTTAAACAGTGGTTTATCAACCCCTTATTTACTCGGTAACTGCATTCAGAATGGCTCCTCGTACGCAAGTGTTGAAACAGGCAAATGAAAACAAAGCTTGGCTTCTGGTGATAGGCTCGAAGCCAGAGGAGAGTTTATTCAGTTGGGAGGTGACCCCCATAAACTGATAACTCAGATTCAAAACCTCTTTTGAATTGACATAGTTTACCAGGATAGGATAGAAAAATCAAATTTAAAGGATTTATGTGAGAATACTTTGTGATTACACTACTGTATTTCTCAGACTCTTTTGTCCAAATCACCCTTGTGATTCTCCTCATGAGCAAATTCCACAAACGTAAATACTATTTTGAAACCTTTCAAAGGACCAAGGCTGACTATTCTTCCTTGAAAAAAATCGTTGAAAAAGAAACAAGCTATAGAGAAATGACCCACAGATGATACGGAAAGGTGTGACAACCTCTCAGAAAACGGCATTACTGGCAGGACTCAAACATTTGACCAGAGTGTCGATGACCAATTGAAGTCAGAATTGAATTTTCTGCTCCCAGGGTACGACAGTGGCCTTGGATATCAAACTGTGAGCTTGGATTTTCCTCACTCATATTGCCATTAAAGTGAGAGTTCGCAGACACAGGATGGGAAAAAAAAAAAAAACGATTTCAGAGACTGACCGACACCTGATTAAAGGTCAGGCAAATAAGTTCGCCAGGCCATTGAGACGGATGCTTAAACCGAGCCTTTGCTACAATGTAAAATGAAAAAGTCCAACATTTGGCCAGTTTTCTCTGTGACACAAAAATATTTTATACCGGAATGTGGTGTGCTGAACTGACAGCAGTATGAATGTGTCCATAAGTGAGCAGCCAAAAGCGTAAATCAGCGGTGCTCATGTGCCAACAGAGCAATGTCTGCGGAGCAAGCCAACTAAATCATCGCTAGGTGACAAGATTTGAATACCAACTGAAAAGGAGCTGAACACTCAAAATTGTCCCCAAGTGTGAGTGTGAGCGTGGATGGTTGTTCGTCTCTGTGTGCCCTGCGATTGGCTGGCGACCAGTTCAGGGTGTACCCCGCCTACTGCCCGAAGACAGCTGGGATAGGCTCCAGCCCGCTCGCGACACTCATGAGGGTAAGCCGATTAGAAAATGAATGGTTGGATGGATGAAAAAGAGCATACCACACACTATACGTAAACTGTATAAAATTAGATTCTAGAAAGAACCCTCTGGAAAAATCTTTCCAAGTTCAGTTCAAGGCCGAAGACCAACATCTGCTATTTCGTGACCGTTGGCAACCCAGGCAGCAGTGCATCAAATCTTTGACTGAGAGTCCGTGGGCATCAAATCAGAAATAGAGAACGATATCATTTGAGAATGTAAAGATTTTATTTAATTCTAAATTTAAATTGAATGATCTTGTTTTTGTTGGCCGTGCTCATCATCCTGTTTAGGGGCCAGTGCTGATAGGCCAATGTCTTGTTGCTCCCAAGCAACCGGAGTCACCATTCCCATCTATTGAATTCAATGCATCATGAAGTCTTTGATTTTTTTCCTTGAGAATCCAAAAGTGAAAAAGTAACAAGTAAGAAGGATTATTTTTTTTATTTAGTTAGTTATTTGTCTCCATCGTAGTTGTATTTATGCTTGGATCAAAAGTACAACATTGAATAAGCAAGCCACAGGAGTGAGTCAACTTTATTTGTATTTTTTTAAATTTAGTTTACAGGCCGAAAAATTGCTCGTTGTTGTTGATCGCCTAAAGTCTTTTTTTAACTTAAAGACAAAAATTAGCAATATCCTGCCTTGAAAATAAATAATATAAATTGAAATTAAAATAAAGAATAAAAGTACCTTTGCTATAAAAATATATAAATTTTTTGGGGGGGTGGGATATTCAAAGTGATTGAAATGTGATTTTTCATATGTCAGTTTAATATTTCTACAAATAAGAAAAACTGGAGCTGACAACAGATTTGTCATAGATGTCGTAGATATTCTGACAACCAAGTTTATTTGGGGTTTTTTTGCACTGTGTTCATATTTTGAAATAATTAGTTCAACATGCTTGTATATTGATAAACGGGGCTTAACAACTCGTAACGTTGTAACGGCTAACAATGCAATAATTAACATTACTAACTTTGTTGCTCTTGACCCAAAATTCTGGTAAATCCGACTCATCACATATTAAAATCAGTTTCGGTCCTGTGGCCTGTTTCTCCATCTCATATTTTTCATTTGAGTCTTATCATCAATTCAAAATGGAAAGAATGAATCCAGAACTACACTTTCCCTTGATATTCGACTCTCCCAGCTGTGACTACTGTATGGTACGCACGAGTGCACGCAGCTTCTTCTAGCTGGCTGATTCTACTCCGCCAATGCCATGTCTTATAGCCGCGCTCATCTCGGAGCCGTCCATTTGTATTCAGAGCGATGTTCGGCACAGATGGCACGAAGAACGAGCGGAAGGCAAACAAGTTACCAGACCCCGTTGAACACCAACACCCCCTTGCCCCCCCCCCCGCTTCATTCCAGCCCAGGCATCCTGCAAAGTTGTAAGGCCGTGTAGCAGCTCTGCGGAGTGCAGCCATGCAGTAACTGTCCGTCTTTTTTCTCTACCATGACAGCTGGATGCGGAGGCCAGTGATCTGCTCAAGGAGCTTCAGAATAAACTAAACATCGTGTTGGATGAGCTCAGCGGTGTCTTGGGCTCCAGGTGAGTATTAGCACAACCCATGTACAAATTTCTCAGACGAATGACACCACTAATCTGCTTTACAACTAACAGCCACACGCTCCATTTAGAGACTCTGTCCGAAACATTTCAGACACAAATAAAAAGCTCCCGGGATGCATTTTACGGCCAGCATTCATGAATTAACAACTCCTCAACGTTGCCAAGTTTATGGCCTTCTGTCCACCAAGTTATACTCTCCAGTTCTAAACAACTAAGCCAATTTCAATCAGTTCTACGTGGAAGGGTAGCGTACTTTTGTTGACGCCGCCATATTCTTTTATGTCTTATACTCTTTCGGGTCACAGGTGAGCTAAGGCAAATCGAAACTGATTCAGTCAAGTGGCAAGGGGCATCCTGAACTGGTTCCGGGCAGGGCATATCGAGACCAACGACCATTCACACTCACATTCACATTTAAATCTGTGGACGTTTTCGAGTCTTCAATTATTTGATCAAATACATGTTTTAGAATGTTGGGAGGAAGTCAGGGATAGCATGCAAACTCACAGCAAAGCCGGAGCCAAAATTCAAACCGCAGGGCTCAGAACTGTGAGGCAAACATGCTCAACTCCATCATGCTGTTCCATGCTGCCCTGAGGCCCTTGCCTGATATTGGTTATAAAGTTAAGATAGCAAGGGAGCCTGTTACTGAAAAATAGACCAACTGCCATTCAAACAATACCTCGGGTTCTTGCGTTTTCCAAAAAAGAATGCTCTTCCCTGAACCAAAATGTCATTACACATTCTACGGACACAAGCGGAAGGAAATGCTCCGTTTCTATTCCTCAGTTTCAAACCGGTCATCGAGGATTGTGTGAAGCAGATGAACCAGGAGCTGGTCCAGATGAAAGGTTCGGCCAAGGGAAGTAATGCTGCTATGGATGCAGAGACTGTCCTTCGGCCTCTTATGGACCTCCTCGATAAAAAGTGAGTGAGGTCTCTTTTTATTCATCCTGTAAGATGACCTTAGTTTGAACAACAATAGTGTACATACAGTAAAGTGGTTTTTCTAGCGGTGAACCTTGCTTTCTAAAGAGACATGAATACTGATGCTATACCTCTTAGTAACACCCTTCTCAAGACAGAATGAGGGCTAAAAGAACAGATTGTGTCAAAGACAAGCCATTCCTGAAACAGCCACAGAGATTATAAATGGTTCAGATGAGGTTTAGAAGTCCCTCTCAGCCATTGTCAAAGAAGCATCGAGGTCAATGGAATTTTACAGAGGGAATCCTCTTTATGGTATGGAAATGCTAATCCTGACTCCCATCTGCACAATATAATGCCACAAAAAGGGGTACTGGAGGAGTTCATTACTGCCCCTCACGGTAGCGTTCATTGAATTCAATGATACATTTTAGGATGACTGTATACCCTCGGCTATTTTGGGGCGATCTTGGTCCAGCCCTGCCACAAATAACGAAAAACTAGGCCCCTAAATTACATGGATGTGAGTTCGTGATAAAACGTAAATTCCTCAACAAACTAAATGCTCAGCTCAAATGGAAGCAATGTATAGGTAACCCCCTAAATATTTGCGGCTAGGAATGTATCCTCTGTTACTCACTGAAAAAATGTACATCTTCACTGTTTTCATACTCGGGGCAGAGTCATGTATCAAATAATTTGGATTTGTCACCATCAAGTGGCATATTGGTGCCAAGCACCGAAATGAGGGGGTGAGGTCAAAAACAAAAAAGCGCTTTGCCAATTGCTACGATCTTGTCGCGTCTATAGGCAACTGAAAACGCTTTTTGCGTGGATGTCAATGTCAATTGCAGATAAATTGGATTCCGCATAGAATAACGATATGCTATTGTTAGCTCATATCACCCAAAATGCTAATGCTACATTGATAGGCCTTGTTAAAACCCATGGCGCAGGCCAGCTTAGTCAGCGATGCTTATACAGTACAATACATATGCTCTCAGCTGCTATGTTTGTGCTGGCCTACTGATTCTGACTTATAGCGAAGAGAGAGCTCCCCACCTTATCAATTTGGCTTTCGAAAAATGTTCGTGTTAGCATCCATCATTTTGTTTTGCATTATTTCCAGGGTAGAGACAAAAGTGAATCCAGTGCACTATTCTGCCTGCAAGTCAAAGGTACTGGGGTCGTTTTCAGGGTACAGCCATAGTTACAAGTCAGCGTACCTTTCAAGATATATTTTTGCAAGCGTAACAATCGCTCTGCCTGAACTTGGAATCCTTCCACGCCACCCGGTTTGACAGATTGGTCTGTCACGGAGATATTAAGCAGCGGTTTCTTGGCTCGGACAAAATTGATCCATCGAGCATTGTGTGGCGGTAATGGCAAGCGGCCAACAGACAGTAAAGCCCTTTTAACTCTTTGTTCTTGGATGTCGTTGCTGCATTCCACACCCTTTTCATATAGATGTTGACTTGTAAAAGGAATTTTTATGGTAATAAGATGAATTGTGAATGGTTTGCAGGGTGGGAAATGCTCATGCCCTCCCATCCTCCATCGGATGGAAAACAGCATAACAAGTTGATTATTTACTCTCATACAAGTATTATTAAGCACTCAGCTAATCCTTTTATATTTGAAGATGTCTCTTAAAGCAGTGATAAAACACATGCTTCTTTTTTTTTTTTTTTTACACCAATTTTGCAGTTTGATGTTATTTGCCAAGATTTGTGAGAAGACAGTGCTGAAACGTGTTCTCAAAGAGCTTTGGAAGATCGTACTAAACACCATCGAGAGAACCATCGTTTTGCCCCCGCTGAGTGACCAGAGTGTGAGTGTTTTTGTTTGTTTTGTCTTTTGCATGATTACCAATAATGTATTTCATCATTTGCTCGTTAAGAGCCATTAAGTTGCACACTTGGCTATAACTTATCATCACATTGTTTGTTTGTTTGTTTGTTTGTTTTCGATTAACACATTCATTCATGTTTGCCATAATCTGTTCATTTTATTCCACAGAGGGTTCTGGAAGATTTTATTAAGATGAATTAATTTAATTATTATTATTTATTTTTTTTAGCAATACTTGAGAACTCAACATGTGTTTCAAATTGTAATCGCTTTTATTTTTTTAATCCTCAGTTTTTTATGGTTTTGTGCTCTTTCTATAATGCTTCAAGATGTCACAAAATGGCAGAAAAGCCCTGTTGAAATTGGAATCCGTCTCAAGTAACGGAAAGTAATACATCTCGAAAGAGACAAAAATGTTGGGGGCAGGGGGGAGGTGCTGAAGGTCGTGTAAGGTCTTTACTACATGTGCATGTACATAGGGTGCTGTTTTTATTTATTTATTCTTTTTTTTTTAAATCGATTCATCGGTAAATCATTTCTTTTCAGGTTAAATTTGAAACTATATGAAACCGTTTCCGGATTATAGTTTGTGGCATATTTATGGATTAAACTACGAATATATGCAATTATATTCTTCATTTTTATTGGAAACATGCCTGCTGTAGACCGTCAATAACTCTGCTGCTCTCTGTTCATTAATTGCCCTGCAGAGGTAACAGATTTTTTTCCTTAATCTGAATTGTAAATATTTGGGGAGGGGGATGTACTTGATCCCTATCCCAATGAATGATGGTAGATTACCGTACACTATAATGTTAAGACACTTTTCCTACACACGGTATTTAATGTAATTCCACTGTGAGAATCATCGATGGTGATCTATTGTGGATGTCTACACAACCATGTATTTTTCGTTTTATATGGCACAAAGGTGGATTTATTATTATTTTTCTCTTCCAGCAGCAAGGAGCTCAGATGATCTTCAATGCGGCAAAGGACTTGGGACAATTGTCCAAATTGAAGGTAATCCAGTTTCTTCACTCCGCTGCTAATGTGCTGTAGAGTTTGCTTCATAATGCCTTCTGGTGACTCATATCACACTTTATGGTCAGGTCGTATACTCTGCCACTGTAGATATATGCTTGAAATTCACTGGTCTGTTCATTTATTTTAATGACTATTCTAAGTTTTCCAGTCTTATGAGCCATTATACAGTATATTCAGACGCTATATGGACAAAAACCTCCGCAAGGTCCCACCATTTGCTGCGACAACAGCGTCTACTTTTACAGTAAGACTTACTGGTATGTGACTTTGGCCCACTTCATGCATAAGGATTTTTCAAAAGATTGTTCATCTGTTACAGAGCCCACACCTGACGATTAAAAATCAGGCATCTCACAGTTTTGGGCGTACTTTGCGTGGTGTGCTGCGATTACTTCAATACAGAAGACCACGAAATAAAGATTCTGTTCAACCACCAATCTTGAAACAAATCTCTCAGATCTCAGAGGCAGAAGTCTCACGTGATTATATGGGATCTATCGAATACAAAGACAAAGTTTCACTACTAGATATATGGATATGCACCAGTCTTTTCAAAATGACTGAAGCGGGGACGTTGAAAAGGGGCGACATCAACAAATCAAAAGATTTGCTCAGGAAACTACTTCAACCCACTTTTACACAAAAAAAGGCTTACCCATTTTTTTTAACTGCCGCTTACACCGGTTCCCAGTCAGCTGTTGAATAGATTTTAAAATTATGCTCCTGGTCTATAAATCGCTGAATGACTTAGGTCCTGAATATGAGGGCTGTACACTAATTGGCTGCTAAAAATGAAGGCCTGAATCAGTCCTTTCGGATTTGAGTGAGAATAATTCATAGCATATTGTCACGCGTACGAGTGTCACAGGAATTGGGATGGCAACGCGTGTGACATATAATGGAAAGCTTTTGTGCGTATATTGGAATGTTTAGCCAACTGATGAACATTAAACAAATGAGTTCTCTAAGCAGAATCTGAATGGGAAAATTCACAACAGGTGTTTAATCCACGAATGGGCCAATACATTACCTAAATGAATTAGAATGAATGTTGATGAAGTCCTCTTCATCATACTTGTCAGCTGCTTCTTAGAGAACAGCAAATCGTGCAAAAACTACTGAAACATTTGGAGATATCCATTCAAAGGTTTCAAGAAGGTCAAATCCACCTGTAAAGGTTGTGGTGCCCTTTAGTTTAAACTAGGAAATGCACCCGAAACCCAAATATCCAGATTTTTTTATTTACCGGTATTTATTTTTTGAGTAGTGTATTTTGGTTAATTTAGATTGTGGCCAGAATAAAAACTTTTTTTCCGCCACATGTCTGCGGCTCTGTAAAATGGTTGTTTTGTGTGTTTGTGGTTGCAGTTTTTTTTAAACCAGTAATGCAGAAGCTATGCATTTTTAAATACCCATTTACAAGTCCACTTAGCCTAAGAGAAACAAATCCTAACAGCCTAACACAAATCATGCGGTCCAATTAATATATATTAGGTCAAATTTTTTCTGTATGTCCTCAAGGATTTTAAATGCAGCAGTGCAACTTTGTGTGCATGTATAATCTGGTTCACGCTTGCACTCACAGTGTGCAGTGTGATTATACAACAACAAAGAAGGAATGGTAGCTGCCTGTTAAAACCAAAACATTTGTTCGCCACTGCAGTACCTCGGCATCAATCCAGCCGAATCATGTCTATTTACTGAAGTCACACGTGGACGAGTAATGCCACAGGCTCCGAGAACTTTTGCTTTGACTACCCACCGTGAATGCCGATACCGGAGGTATTTAACCTGAGAGTGTGACGCAACAGATGCACGCCCAGTATATGATTTTGCCTTTGCATTCCGTGGAGTCGGCAACCATCCCCGTTGCTCGTGGAAACGCTGCCATCCTTCGAGGGGGCGACATCTGGAGAGGAGCGCACAGATGGGCGTGTGTCTGTATCCTTCCTAGAGCGTTAAAGTCGTTTATTATCCTCTTGTTAATGCTGGTCATGAGTCATAATCATCTCGTATGAGGGATTTTCAGAACAAATGATAGCCAAGGGTGTATAGTACTCGGCTGCAAATTGGGTGGTGTGGGGTGGGGGGTTGTCTATATTGTAGTACAAATGGGGTTTTGGAATTTATTATTGTTATTATTATTGATAATAATAGCAATAATAATAATAACAGTTGTCATGTTAATAATAATTATTATCATTATGCTTATTATTATTATTATTATTATTATTATAAGATAAGCAGTTTGGATAACGGATGGATGGGTAATAATATTATCAATGGTAGTGGTATATTATAATTCATGTCAAGTGAGTTTTACACCAAAGAAAAATTACTATTATGTAGAATTTCAGAGAAAATACTGAACCAAGGTATACTGGGCAGAAGGACTGCACATTATGGAGCACATATCAGTGTCAGATGAAATTCTAAACACCAACATCACCGCACAACAAGATGTTTAATACTATGCACGGAATGGGCAGTGTACTATGAATCATTGTATAGCGCTGTCTGTGCTAAATGGAGCGCTGCACTTAGCGTACATACCACTTTATCTACACCTACTACAGTATCATGTTAATGGCTTTCATAGTGACGTCGCTAGTTGCTCCTTGTCAGCTCGGTCCCATTCATTTGTATGTACTCGGCACGGTAGGTATATTGCTTGCGCACGTTTTGTTGACAGGGACTGCAGGATTCACATCCACAGATACTGCGCATATGAATTTGTAAATATTGTTACGTATTTTTGTAAAACACAATTTATGTATGCTTCATTTTTAGTATATGAATGGCGTGGTGGCAGCGCAGCAGCTAACTCTTGCTTGCTTAAAACTCAAAATATATAAGTCACACTCCCCAAAAACTGAATTTTTTGTTCTGAAATGCTTTTGGGTTTCTCACAAAATTAATCGAAGCAATTTCGACCTCATCTGCTGAAAAAGTGTCAGTACCCTTATTGTAAAATCATCTTTAATATTGTGCATGAAACATTTTTTTTTCTACTATGACAAAGCTGCTGCCACTGTAGTTGCTGTTGTTTTGGTTAAAGGAATTCACATGCTCAATGTTTTCATGTCAGCACGTGAGTGATCACTGAATTGAATGAATTTCCACAAACACCCTTTTGTTTTTCTTCATCGGAAAGAGGATGCATCTATTTAGACTGTGGTGGTTTACCACATCTTTGTTTTTTGGTTTACCGTGTCTTGCACTTGAACGGAGTCATTGAAAATGAAATGGGCGCAGTTTGGCACTTGCCTTGCATTTTAGCAGAGATGGCGATTTAAGTGCTTGCAGTCTCACATCGCCTCATGGAAATCAATTTAAAGTCATCTCTGATTAAATGAATATGCATAAGAAAGCGAGGCAGGGCTTTGCGTTTCATCTGCAAGTTCTAATTTTAGGGACGGCATGTGCGTTTTCTCTGCAATGCACCATAAATATCAGCATGGACGTGTTAACGGCTTTGTAAAAGCTAATTATAATCGGCATTAGAAGTTGAGCTATTTTACAGTATCCTGACTACGTTTTTGACTACACTGCTCATGATTAAGATAGATTCTCTTATCCTGGCACGTTATGGCAATGTTCTTGTTTCCCACGTTGAATTCAAGTCTGCACTTGAAAAGCGCGCAAGCCACAGTTCAATTCAGCAAGCTAATTGTACTTTTACGTTGTTTTATGTTTGTGTCCCTCTGCAGGAGCATGTCATCCGTGAGGAAGCCAGGAGTCTGACTCCACGGCAGTGTGCGGCCATGGACCTCGTGCTTCCCACTATCAAGGTGAGTTTTATGTTCGAGAGGCAACTGGCCCAACAGACATGAATGGATAGCTTGCTTGAAGCCATTGTTTTGTTTTGTTTTGTTGTTTTTTTTTGGCTCTTGGGTTCCCCATACAACCACAAAATGCAATTTACTGTTCAGGTGGGACTCATATAAAAAGGATTTATGTGGATCTTTTTTGTGATGCAACTACAGAAGGTTACCGTTGCTGACAAAGAGGAAAAAGGTGATAAGATGGACATATTGTAGCAGTTTGGACTTCAATGAAGTGTAGTGACGAACACACTTCCCTGTCCTGGCCTGGTTTCGTTTTCAAGAGAAGCTAAACCTACAATGTATTACAAATCGGCTGGCACATTTGTAGTTTCCACAAAATATTGCTCAGTTTCTTTAGACAGTCTGTCGACTGCGGTTAGTCTGTTGTTTATTGATATTTGAAGAGTAGGTACTGTCCTTCTTTTGGAATATAAAGTGACAGTGACAAAGACTCATCTTATTTGTGTCCTGACTGGTTAGACTTTGAGTTATGTACTGCTGTACCTGCTGTGTCTAATCTAGTTAAGTGTTGTGTTTATGTATGTTCAGCTCCACCTCTAGTGAGGATGCGTTGGAGATTCATAGCAGAGATTCATATATGTTTTCGCTACTTTATATTTCCTGATGGCTCATAAATTTCTGGCAAAGCAAAGCATGCAGTGTGCTCATATTAATTCACTCTTATATGACAGTTGGGAGACCAAAAGCTTGACATCTGAGCAGTTGTGTTGTGTGGGAACAAATTTGGGAGTTCTGGGAAGGAGCGGCGCTGCAAAGAAAACGGATTGATTGCACCGACTTTGAGATGACTACCCGGTGGTTTGGATCAATCGGGTTGCTGAGATTATTGTCATCAGTATTCCAACAAGAACAGTCAATTAGCATCGTTCACAATTGCTTCGGAATTGTGCGATCGGATTGATCCAACGTGCCTCCTCTTGATAATAATTTCAGAACATTTACACGTGCACACACAAAAAAAAAAAAACCCAACAGTGACAGGATGCAGAAGCTGGATTTTCCATGCGCAACAATTGAACCAAACCGAACTTTAAACCTGTATATGCTAATGGACAGAAAAATGGATACATGTGCAGACCCATATAAGAGTCCACACGTGACAGGGATGCAAGCTCCGCAGACACATTTCTAATGATGTAAGTTTACTCTCATCTGAACTCCAACCTGGATAGAATCACAGCAGAGAGGCAGTTGCTCCATTTCGCCAACCTAGTTTGATATGCTGAATATGTAATTTATTAGCATTGCAGCTAATGGAATCCACACAAAATAAGAGATTATGAAAACCTACAATAGCTTTCAGTCCTTCTACCAGTGGTAGCGGTAAAGCTCTCGCTATAGTGATGTTCTCTTCATTTCTGGCTCTTAAACAAGCCTTTGTAATTAGAGCCGAATTAAATCACTGTTCCACTCCAGTCCCCTTGATGGCAGTAATGCACAATACAAACTGGCTGTCAATTGCCCAATGGAGAAATGCCATCCATCTGCTGGAAGTTTTGACTGAAAATAAAAACTCCAGTTCCATATCCTTTCCAGGATTCAGAACAAAATCTAATAGTTTGCAGGTCCAATGCCCAATATTTTCCAGACAAAATGTGGAAATCAAGAAAAATTATTGCCCATTAAAGTGTAGTTGTAGACAAACATAACCAAAATATGTAAGTTTTTTTAAACATACGATGTTGGGGGGGAGGTATCTGTTCAGGGAAGCTTTGCAATTTTCCAGAGGAAATAATGTGTCAAACCTGCCCTGCAATTGACTGGTGACCATTGCAGGACCATTCCAGGACTGAGATAGCCATGACCCTAATTAGGCAAAGGATATTAAAAATAAATAAACAGATAGATGCAGAAGAGTGTAATGTATGGCCATCGTAAAACCTTGATCAACTTGTAAACCGTAAGCTAAGAAACATTTTGACAAACAACTGGGCAAATGCTACCTGGAGCTTATTGACAACAATGTGCCCGAAGCGCTTTACAGAGGCTCACATTCACCCCATTCACGCACACGTTCATACGCCAATTAGCTGCTGGTGCTGCCATCACGCATGACGCTGCAAGGCCCACTGGGAGCAGATCTGCGTTCAGTGTCTTGCCGAGGACCCTTCAATCACCGGACAAGCCACTCGACCAACCTACACTTGGCTGCCCTTACATGCGTAAAAACACGAATGAAACAGTTTTCATAATAAGATATAACAACTATGCAACAGGGTTAATTTGAATTATGTTTTGAAGATTGTATTCAAAGTCCAGTCTTTCACAGGGTATTCAACTTGGTGACAGTTATGCAATACTTTAGGCAAGCACATAAGCTGCACATAGGAATAAGAGGTAGAGTATAATTGGGAGTTCACTGTCCCTTGATCTCGTCTCTCTTCTCACTTTACGCCACAAAACTTTCACACTAAATACATTTGATTTGAATTTCATGAACATTCCAGACAGGGCCTCCACATTTCCATGAGTGCTAATTAGCTGCAAATGTGGCTTAATGCATTTGCTGCCACTTCCACTTATCACTGAGCCATTTGCAACATGAGTATAACACATTGTCCGATGCAAACCCAAGAAATGGTTGTTTGCCTGTTTTCTGCAGCAATATTTCCATGCTGGAGGAAACGGGCTAAAGAAGACATTCCTGGAGAAGAGCCCGGATATGAAGTCCCTCAAATATGCTCTTAGCCTTTACACTCAACCTACAGATGCCTTGATCAAGAAATACATATGCACCCAAACCTCTCAAGGTAAGACACCCCACTAGCTACAAAGTCTAATTCACTTTTTGAGCTGTTGTTTATGTAATATATTTTGTGCTACTGTACATGTGATAACAATTCTTGCTCACCTGGTTACTGCCTTTTCTCTTTGATAGATATATGTATGGAACCTTTCAAACTCTCTCTCTCACTCACTCACTCACTCACTTACTCACTCACTCACACAACACACACACACACACGTTGCATATAAGCACCACCTTGCTAACTGACAGCTTGCATTTTTTCTTTCATTATAGTCACTACACACCTAATAAGGCAAATGCAGGATCTAGAAGTGAAGGTGGTGAGGTGGCTGATGCACATTAGGTCAGCAAACAGGGCAGCGATGTGCTGGCTTTCGAACGTTCGTTCATTAATCACCAACCCCCCGTTGCTCATGACAGTGACATATTTAGAGCCCGGTGTGCGTGTGCTCGTTTATTCCACAGAAGCCAAAGTATGTCGCACCAGCGGTCAGGCTACAATAGAAAAAGGAATGTTTCTCTCTTCAAAGTGTGCGGCTTATTTTGTGGTCATGTGGGTCATTTGGGTTTTTTGCACCCAGAATCCCCGTGTTCTTGGGAAACTTGTGATTCCCTTATATTGCATAGAATGCTACATGCTGTGCATAGACAATAAAGATTCTAATTGGAAGACGACTTGAATTTGATTTGGTATTCATGAGAGTGTTTTAGACTTGAACTATATGCTTGGCCATATCTGGCTTGTTTCCATTTAAAAATAGTTTCCAAGGCAGTGGTTTTTGTGTGTCTGCGTGTGTGGTGTGCACAAACATGGGATGCTGAGATGCAAAGAGCAGAAGCTACCTCATGAAGCAACTATCATGGAGGGAGTTTAGAAGATTATTATATTTGGATAATATTTTTCTATAATCAGAAAAATGTGATCATACAACCCAACATACAAGGTTTTTAACTCAAAGATAATAACAATGACATTGAACTTGATTTCTTACCACAAAATCCCAAAACACAGGCAAGCGACATTAACCCCACCATTTAGCTAACTGATAGCTAAAACCGTCAGATATTCTAGCTTTATGTGTGTATTGTATTGTGTCTGTATTTAATTGAAAAGAGAAGATGCTCAGTAGCGCCCCACCCCCTTGGTATTAAGAAAAAATAAAAATATATCAGTTGACCTTAAATTGGGTGGACATCTATCATAAGTCTCTTGGACTGATACATAAAATTGAACAGAAAGTCTGCCATTTTAGTTTGAAGTTGCCATGTTGGGAGTTGAAGGATTTTGACTTTGATCAACTCGACTGAGGAATTCAAATGAACCCCACCTGGTACCATCGATCCCAGCACTTTGATTCTAATATTCTAGGACCTGGGCTGACGTTTTAGGCTTTTAGCCCACACCATCTCGTGTCACAGCATGGCCTCAATGTTTGATCATTTGGAGGATTTACCATGAAAAAAAAAAAATAAGTTCAGCAAACTACCAACCAAGAAATAAGGCAATGTAGAGAGCAGTAGTTTGGAATCAATGACTTCCATCTCGCAATGACAGTGTCAATCAGATCTTTTCCACTTCCACTGCCGTCACTTTAGAAATAGAAGTGGAAAAGTTACCCGTAAAATTATATAACAGCAATAATTGGCCAAAGGGGAGCCACAATAGCGAGACAATGCAGAGATTCACATCGTATTCAAAGATCAATAGTTGGCTCTGTGTATTATTTCAGCTGGAATCTCGTGATCCGACAAGATCCAACATCTAAACAAAACAAAAATCAAACATTATTGCAAACAAACATTAACTAAACAGCGGCTGAGGAATAATATCCTGACTGGTCTACTGATACAAAACGCTAAAGTAGGGTTGCCGGGGCAACGCCAGTCAGCATCCTTGTTATTCCAAGCCAGTGCACACTATACGTATGTTGATAATGTACAGTCGAGCTTCCGTCCCTGTACGCGATTACAAATACTGTGCTGGATCAGCACATTCGTGAGGCAAAAGTGCTGTGATGTTTCTTTGTTTTACAAAAGTTATTAGCTTAATTATGCGGCAGGGACTCTCAGCCCTCCCCTCGCGCTGTCATAACAATAAATCACCTGGCTTGTTTCTTCATTAGTGGCATAACATATGCATCGTGTTTGGCACGTATCGATCAGCTATCAGCCCAGCACGCTCCATCATCCGTCGTACGAGAGCCCACTCGCAGCCTTCGGGCGTTCACCGTCCGTCCTCGCTTGGCTGCAGCGCAAACGTGCTCTGCAATCTGATCGAAAGACTACGTTTTGGGTTTTTTTGGTACTTGACTTGGTAGCAGCCCCTGAAATGTGGACTGCAGTCGCTTTCAAGCAACTGCACTAGTACAATCTGCAAACATGCTGAACGTGATGTGGCATTTTTATTAGCGGGTTAATGTTTGGTCACATTAATTTATAAAAAAAAAAAACATTTCTTTTGAAAAGAAACTCCAACACTAATAACTGTTCTAATAATGATACCCCATTTCTTGAGGGTCACTTAAATTAGGCTTTCTGGCTACTGTAACCCCGATTACTGTGGAAAAGACTCAGGCCACCAAAATATATTTTGTTTTTGTACTGTTATAATGAGCATGTATAGCCGTGGGGATTTCTTATTTTTTATTTTTTTTGCCAGTACAATTCCAGTACAATCCCAAAGCTACTGCTGTAAGAATTTAGGAAGTTATTTTAGTTTAATATCAAGAAACCCTGTCGCAAACTCTATGACTTTTGCATATTGTAACATTTTATTTGCCTTTTGCTATTCAATGTAAAAGGGTCAAACATTAGAAATGCCCCTCAGCATGTTGCACTGCAACATGTACTAGACCACTGTGAGAACCCCTAAAGTGCTGCCAGTATTTCGTTGCCATTTTTGTGGATGACTTCATTGTGAAAAAAACTATTTAATGTATCCCTCCGCACAATCTGCCTCTCGCTGGCCTTCAACCAGAAAGAATATTTCTGTTTTCCTTGCCTTTTTTTTTTTTTTTTTTGTAACTCCTGTTGCGGTTCTTGTTCAGCCTTGGGCTAAAGGAAACATCTTGTGGCCAACATTGTTGAAAGAAGCGTGTATCCCTTCAGCATTTTATGGGTTTCAGTTGTTTTGTTGATGGGGTTTTTTGTTGTCTTCTTGGCTACATCTCCGAATTTTAACCACGCCTTTTCCTTAATTCTCTTCTGCTGCCGTGTTTTCAGGTCAGTCAAGCAACGGCTCGGTGGGCGAGGTGTCCATACAAGTGAACCTCATCTCTCACCCTGGCACCGGAGAGCACAAAGTCAGTGTGAAGGGTGAGCTTCAGATCAGTCGTCATTTCTATTCAAATGTATTCACGCTCGCTCGCCTGAGGCAACTCCCGAGATGATTGTGCTGCCGGCCGGGATCCCGAAAATGAATGAAGCAGCAGGTGACTGTGCTTGTGGCTCCATTTAGAAACAAATATGGTGTACCTCAGATGGTGGCCAGGGGAGAGTCATTTAGTTACTCAACTGCAGAGAGGGAAAGGCATTATTAGAGAGAGACATTCATACTTTGCACTAATTATTTTTTGGACAAATAAATGATGCTTGAGGAGTAACGTGAGCAGCGGAATAGCTCATGTCCTTGTGTCACCAACTATCTTTTTAACGAATGTATTTATTAGAGAGGATTTTAGAGGTGTTTGAAGCACTCATTCCATACTTTTTAGAAAATTCTAGAAAGATGGTGGCCACTGGTCACGTTACTACTGTTAATTTGCGATGGTTAGTTCATGTACTTTACTAGAAAACACCTTTTTGTTGCTCCCAGAAAAAACAAACAAACAAAAAAAAAACAATACACGACATGTGTGGTTTTTATCAGACATCAACGAGATATGTCACGCTTAAAAGGAACTGAAAATGTACTTCAGCACTACTATCAAAAAAGATGCATCACCTGTGAATGCGAACATCAACATGGATGGACAGAACATTGCGATGCGACCACTTGTTGTTTAAGAGTGCATTTAATCCATGCTTACAATTGATAAGAAACTATATCTCAGAGACTGTCTACATGCCTCGTTAGGTCCTGCTGTTTAGGTGCGCAACCAAGGCTCAGCAGTTACAGTGGATCGCTGTTTGTGATACAGTGAACAAAAGAAAAAAAACACTGGCAATATGTGTGTGGGACACTTTGTGTTTCAGAGCCCGTCCTATCAATTATAATGAATTGTCATTCTTACCAACAGGGGGCGTATGACTTAAGCATTTCCCCCTGCTGTTGCACTCCGTCTCACTGCGTAGATTCTTTTTAATGGGTGCCGTTTTATTATTTTTTGCCTCCCTGAATAACACACTTTGTCAGCAACATAAGCGCTATGACGACATGTTCACAGCCTTACATTTATCTTTATTACCAAGGCAGTGGGGTGTGCCATTAGCTCGTTATTAGGCCGCGCAAACAAGAGACTGAGTGCTGCTTTTTGCCTTAATCTTCCATCATCTGTCTTTTTTTGTGTTCGTTCTCAGCCACAACATCAAAAGTAAAGT
Organism: Hippocampus guttulatus; assembly: GCF_054856545.1. NCBI lineage: Eukaryota > Metazoa > Chordata > Actinopteri > Syngnathiformes > Syngnathidae > Hippocampus > Hippocampus guttulatus. Next base: position 20,342,377 of record NC_141263.1, read on the forward strand.
TACATTGGCAGTGCTGGAGCAGCCGACGTACCAATCATTCATGTCTGTCTCCATGGCGCAGAGCAAATCATAAAACAGTTCGGAGTGCTAATAATGTGTTAATAAAAGATACTTTTCACGTTGAAGTCTAGTTTGGCCAAGTTTGGATTTCCTTTTGAAAATTCAGCCCCCAAAGCCAGTTTCACAGAGCAACGTACAATTTGGTAGGCATTTCTATCATGAGGAGACCCACAAAAAAGTCTCAAGAACTCTCAAGAACACAGGAAATCATGGGGTCATTCTCACAATTTCCAGTGGTCCATTGCAAAGAGTTCTAAAGATTTCGGCTTATCACAACCTACCTTGTGCACCACCTGTATTTCCCAACATTTAAGCCGAGGCTTATGCATTCGACCAAACAAAAGTATATATGAGAAAGTAAAAATGATCTCGCCTCAATTTATTAATTCACTTATTCAGTTTGAAATCTGGGCCTGTTTAGTTGGGGGGTTGTACAAATCATAACAGGTGAATTCACAGAATACCGTATTTTCCACACTGAAGGCACACCCAAAAGCCTTCAATTTTCTCAAAAGCGCACAGTGCGCCTTATAATCCGATGCACCTTATATATTGGTCAATATTCTGGTTTCCTGGATGTAGGATTTGAACTGTTCTGTAAAGTGCTTTGTTACAGCAGCAGCAGTTGTGAAACCTCTATATAAATAAAGCTGTATTGTATTGTATTCCCTTTAGCGCAGCTCCATCTAGTGGATGCATAATGCAACCACAACCACAATAGTAGCTTCTACTCTATACACCTTATAATGCGGTGCACCCTATATATGAAAACAGTTTCAAAATAGGCCATTCACTGAAGGTGCGCCTTATACTCCGAAGTGTCGTGTAGTGTGGAAAATACGGGAAATGTTTCTCCTGCCATCTGGCGAAAGAGCTTTGGCTGTATTGCTCACCCTGTCATTATATGTCCTTGGCACAAACTGATCAATACACATCCATTGTTTTGATGTCAGTAACATGACTTAAGTGAAATTGATCATTTCCTCGGCACTCTTTATGAACAGAGAATATACTTTCTGTGATGCAGTGGTTAGGAATCATGACATTAATCAGACAGGCGACAAAATGTTGGCGTTTTTGTCATTGAATGGCCGCAAAGTTTGATCATTTGTCATGAATGCATGAAACTCCACAAGGTCGGAGCTTGATCAAACACCCTCCTTCTGAGATGAAGTGACAATTTCTGACAGAAATAGTAGAGGCTACTTGTAGTAACCCTGCCTCTTCCAATTTCCTTCAAACTTTTTACTTGCATCTCATCTGACAATTCAAGGGTAGGTTTATCGCTGCTCAAAGCTTTAACTCAGACTTACTTTGTGTATCAGTGGTCGGCGTGAACAACCTCCAGTGGCAGACCACCGCCATGTTCCGGCCATTCGTTGAGGTCAACGCCGTCGGGCCGCACCTGGCTGACAAGAAACGCAAATTCAGCACCAAGACCAAGAACAACAACTGGTCACCAAAGTACAACGAAACATTCCAATAGTAAGTCATGACTGGAAAAACAGGACTAAATTAACTCAACAATCCCCAAACAAGTGTGTGGCTTTTCACATGTCACTGTCACAATCATTATTGTACTTTGACACACTATTAATGATGAAGGGGGGGGTTAAGGTACTGTATTATCTGTGTTTCGGTTGTCGGCATTGGTTTCTTTGTTTTCGGATAAGAATTTTCATTTTGGGGCATCACAAATAAAACCTTTATGGATATATAAGTAATATTGCAACATTCACACACTAAGTAAATAAAACATAAAAATACAATTTTAGTCTCATGGCAAAGGCAATGTAACATTAACTGCCATACCGCAGTACAAATGCATTAAGAAGCTGTTAAGAGTAAAAAATAATAATAATAAAAAATTCAAAGTATATTACCGTATTTTCCAAAACTATAAGGCACACCTAAAAGCGTTCAATTTTCTGAAAAGCCGACAGTGCGCCTTATATATATATACAGGTATATATATATATATATATATATATACAGTATATATATCAATATTCAGATTTCTTGGATGTAGTATTTTAAATGTTCTGTAAAGCGGCTTGTTACAGCTGCAGCGGTTGTGAAAGATCTATATGAATATAGCTATAATGTATTGTATTCCCTTTAGCATAGCTTCATCTAGTTGATGCATAACGCAACTGCAGCCACTCTTGTAGCTTCTATTGTATGCGCCTCACAATGTGATGCACCCTGTATATGAAAACAGTTTTAAAATATGCCAATCATTAAAGGTGCGCCCTATACTCAGAAGTGTCTTATACTGCGGAAAATGCGGTATCGTTGTTGTATACTGTAAGACATTTATGAAATCTTAACTCTGATGACAAATGACCAAGGTAAACAATCTCATTTCAAAATCTTCTTATCCTGATAAATAAATTGAGGGTGTATGATGTGAAGACAGTGTAAATTCTGACAACTCAAAGTTGTCTGAACAGGGGAATTTTCCAGATAATAGCTGGAGCGGGTTCCACAAAACAAATTCATCGAGACCCACAACCTCGTGGATGATTACTGTAGTTACGTTCAGAAAAAAAATGCTAACCTACTGAAGAACGGTGAAAGGTGAACTGCTGTTCACTGCATTTGTCAATCATATGAGATTTCAGCTTTGCATTCCCTCTTTCCCATAGCGTCTTGAGCAACGAGCATGGGCCGGAGGCGTACGAGCTGCATGTGTCGGTGAAGGACTACTGCTTCGCCCGCGAGGACCGCATCATCGGCATGACCGTCATCCAGCTGCGCGAGCTGGCTGACTCAGGCAGCTGCGCCGCCTGCTACCCGCTAGTGAAGAGCATCGCCATGGACGAGACAGGCCTCACCATCATGCGGATACTCTCGCAAAGGACCAACGACGAGGTGGCCAAGGAGTTTGTGCGTCTCAAGACGGACACACGCTCAGCCGAGGAAGTGTCGTAATGCGAATTTAGGGTGTGTGGGGGTGGGGAAAAAATGCAGTATTTCATTTGAATGGTTTTGTCCTACAGATGAGAATGACTGGAATGGTGTTCTACTTGAGATGATCCAAAGCAGGATGCGAGCAAAGGAGTTGTTTGTTTGTTTGTTTGTTTGTTTGTTTGTTTTTGTGCATGTGTGTAAGAAAAAAAAACATCTGTTGGAATGTTCATTTGAATACTACAAGTACGTACAAGTGTTTACTGACCATATGCTTATTATTAAGTACCATATTCTATCGGTTACGTTCAAGCAGACAAAATATCTTTTGTACACTTGGTCTTTTTTTGAACTGAGATTTGTTCCAATAAAGTGCCAAACCAGTGGAGTTACAACAACAACAACAAAAAATGAAATGAAACAAAAAAGAACAAAGCAGACAGGAATTGTGGCGATGAACTAAGTATGTTGGAAAATTTGCTCGATGATCCAGTGTAAGTCACTTTATGACTGTGTGGCATTCTGATTGTTGCAGTCTCTCGTTTGTCTGTTTGTTTGATATATATTTTGCCACCCAGCGTTGTAAAGTTCCTTGTTGTGTTTTTAAATTATATTTTTTTGTTATTTGTTGTTTATTAATTTATTTCTACGACACGTTTGCCACCCAACTTTTTGGCGAGTTGTGTTTTTGTATGGCTTTGTTCTGCATTCATTTACATTCCTCCACCCCGTTCTTGTCACCTTGCACTGTTGCACCCAAGATTTTTTGTCATTTTTTAATTATTATTATGCCCCTCCAAAAAAATCGAGTCCCCTTTTGTCATTTGAACCACCCTTCACTGTTACAACATCCCTTATTTTAGAAAGAAAAATATATATATTTGGGCCACCAACACTATTTCGGGGTCCTTTATCTTATTGTACTTTTTCCTACCAAGCACTGTTGTGGAGTCTTTTGTATCTTATTTTTTTACTTTTTGCCACCTAGACGTATTGTGGAATCCCTGTTATTGTTTGGTTTTCGCACCCAGCACAGTTGTAAAGTTCCTTGTTTTTAATTGTTGACCTTTTTAATGGATTGCATTTTGTATTTGGTTGTCACACAGCACTGTTGAGGAGTCAGTTGTTTTTGCGTTTCATTATTTTCTTTCAAGTGTGTTTTGCTTTGTCACCCAGCACTGTTGCACGTCCTCTCGGTTGCGTCTTTCCCATGTTCCCACGGTAACCACCAAACAGGGTCCCGATCCCCGAGCCTTTAAACTCTTTGTATCGTAAGTCCACCGCAAGGAATTTGTTTTGATCTTATTTTGAAATGGCGACGACTGCTACGTAAACCTTCATAGGTGTTTGTAATTTTATAATCATGACATATCTGACAAAAGACTCCAGAAAGAAGGATTAGTCGTTTATTTTTTCCTCCTTTTTTGTTTCTTTTGAATTGGTAGCTTCTGGCCTTTTTGAATGACCACTGTGAACATGAGCTTTGGAAGGCAAGCTTACGCCGCATCATTTCACGTCATATTTTTTGATTGTTTAAGTTCCTGATAAACTGCCAAAGTTGTTTAGAATCTTTGTACAAAAACAAACGCAATCCATTCCATAAATGGAGATATATACAGTATATGTATATGTACATGTTTTTATTTGCCGCGGACCTGGAATGCGAGCAAAATATGAGAGTGGCACATGTTCCTTTAAGATAGAGAGAGCTGGAGAGAGAAAAAACACTCAGCTTCTGTCATTATTTTTCTTCATAAAAAGGAAAAAGTTTAACATTTTTGGTAAATATGCAACATTCCTATGTATTGCACTGATGGCAAATTGTATGTCATGTAAATATATTTAGTGAGATATTGTACAAAAAGTCTACTTTTCTTCTATGTGCATAAAGTATGTGCAAATGTGCTCGCAAATCTCGATCATTTCGCAAATCAAATATGCACTAGGGCTATCATGGATGACACATTTTTGGAGTCCATCCATCAAGTTTCAACACCACTTATCTGAACAGGCGGGGGGCTGGAGACTATCCCAGCTGACTTGGAGCACAAGGCGCACTACACCCTGAACCTTCGCAGGGCACATATAGAGACAAAAACCATTCACACACATCCACACTCTCACTGAGTGGGAACCGATCCCACGCTACCCACACACAAATCAGGCAAGTGTGCCACTTACACCATCAGCGACCATTTTTGGAGTGTTTACCTGCTTTGGTAGGTGCTGCATATTTTCTTCAAAAAGAGATCAAATGAGCTCAATGGTTGATTTGTGTGAACGATCACATCTATGAAGTGAGATAAATATGGCTAATACAGTAGTTAGTTCATACGGTACCCATTGTGGCAAGGACATAACAATATCCGGAATCTACAATAGTTTATGATCTGTGTCACTTTTTGATTAAAAAAGACATATCAAAATTTTGGGAACAGTTAGGGAACAGACATGTTAATATTTCAGTCAAATGCAACTGTGTGAATATACTGAATATTTTGATAAGCACCTTTACTTTAGAAATTTAGAAATGCATTGTCCATCCAGCCACTGTTGTTTAGATTTTTTTTCTTATTTAACATCCAAGAAGAAGGCGATGCTCTGCATTGTCAGGTTGTTTGCTTTTTTTTCCCCCAAGTGAGTATTTTATTCTCTGCTGTGCTCTACTTACTCTGATCAGAATCAGAATCAGAATCAGAATCATCTTTATTGGCCAAGTATGTAGAACACACAAGGAATTTGTCTCCGGTATAACACGCTGCATTAGTATCATCGTAAACAACAAATCATTGAACCATTTTAGAGTAACCAGTAGCAGTATTTGTAGTACAAGAAGAGTGACTACGTCAGTGACTGTTTAAGGAGTTAATGGCTAGAGGGAAGAAGCTGTTTAAGTGTCTACTGGATTTGGTGCGCAGGGATCTGTAGCGTCTGCCTGAGGGGAGTAGCTGGAAAAGGTGGTGGGCAGGGTGCGGGGGATCCAGGAGGATTTTCCGTGCCCTTGTCTTGATTCTTGCAGTGTGCAAGTCCTCAAGAGTGGGTAGGGCGGTGCCAACGATTTTTTCCGCCGTCCTAACTGTCCGTTGAAGTCGGATTTTGTCCTTTTTTGTGGCGGCCCCAAACCAAACCGTGATGGAAGAACACAGGATTGATTCAATGACTGCCGTGTAGAACTGTCGTAGCACCTCCTGTGGCAGGAGGATAATTGGCAAAGCGAAAGAAGTAATGCTTGTCGGTGGCAAATAAGACCCAGCAATGTTTTAATGCCTGGCGAGTGCTCTTTATCTTCAGTACTTTATTTTGCTTTTCTGATTTAATGAGGTGGCACATGTATACACTTGATTGAAACAGATCCAATTAAATGTAAACAGTTGAGCCAGCATCTTCAGTTGCAAAGAGAAAAAAATCTGTTTACTGAGAGGATAAGGCGCAAAGTCCAGAGCGAGGTATACGTGAGCTTATTTGTCTTTGAGAGTTTCTTGTTTGGGTCTGAGTATATGATAATTTTATGTATTAAAGACAAAAATGCAAAAGCACCACCATATGCTTAACGACAGTATGCCCTTCATCTGATACTTTCAATTCATTTTCAATGAAGTGTCAATGAACATTTGGCAAAGAGAGGGCCGATGAAAACTAGCTTTTAGCGAATTCGTGTATATTTACAGTACTTTCCATAAGAAACAATTAATATACTTTGTCTCTTTTTAAAAATGATGACATTGGAATAAAAATGATGCTCTTTTTTTTTTCTTTAATGCCCTTAAGATGCCACCATAAGCTCTGCTTCTAGCGGAAGAGCAGCTAGCTACATTGGTTTGCCTGTTGCAAGCTTAATATACGCAAGGTGAAAATCACACTGATAACACCATTGACCTCCGATGAACGAGCACAACGCAACGAGAGATTGAATCCAGATCTTCAAGCAATAACATCACTCACATCAAAAAAGCATCACACGCTCTGACATTTTTTAGCGACGCACTTATTGGGTCATTTGTTAAGCTGTTATCAGAGCGTTCAGTCCTTAGCACTTATCTTGATGGCGGAGGTGGGGTCAACCAGATAATGTCAGTCAGCCTGGAGAGTCGAAATATGTATTTTTCATTCCAGAAAGAACATTCCCGGCCGAATATGAAAATAAGTGCTGGGAGAAAGCAGGAAGCGATAAAATTGCATTCACAGAAGAATGAGCAAGGAAGCAGGGGTCAATTTGTAAGACTTTGGGTTGGAATGTTAGAGTTAAACCAATCGTACTCCGATATGATGCTATAACGAAACAGTTGTTTCCAAAATTTGGAAACTGATAGGAAACATACTTGATAGGAATCCATAGGACAGAGAAGGGTAAATACATTTTCAGACAACACTGATAAACATTCATTATGATTTCCACGAAAAATAGGGGAAATACAGAAAAAAAAAGGTAAAATCCAAAATATAAAAAAAATATTGGGGGGGAATGAATATGTGAATCCTCGGGTGCCAGACTGTGAATATGCTGGGATTGAAGTTTAAGTTGTAATTTCACCATTCACCACGAGATGGCAGACATGGCTTTGTTGCACTAACACCGGGCCTCAAGTGGCTCGTACCTGGCATAGGATAACAAGAAACACTTTGTACACAAAGAAGCGAACCAAGATCCAGAATCCCTCAAAACCTTTTGTTCAATGTGGGGTCGCCATTAAAATGTAAAGGACGGAAGGACCTAGCAGTTGGTTGTAAATTGAGGCCACAGCATGTGTGTGGGTGCGTGCGTGTGTGTGCATGCACATATTTGGAATCGTATCGAGCCTGCTGATTTCTTTTACAGTTCAGATGACATGAGTACAATAAAACTAGGAGGGAAAAAAAGAGAGAATAAATTATCCAGAACTTAGGCGAGGGGCCACATGGATCATGCATGTCCATCTGTGAGGAGATAATGGGATGCAGCAAGCTGTTACTGTATGTGTGAGTAGCAGTGTGAGTAGCACCCCATACACATACTGTATATAGCACCCAACCTGGACTTTGCTGTGCCCTTCAAAGAGGAATGCTGTTTATTTTTGAAGGGAAAGATTGATGGGGCTTACCTCTAGGGATGGATTACTCGATCGCTGACGGACTGTATTTCTGACAAGCCTGAAACTGGACCATTTCAAAGAGTCTAGAAACTTCTTTAAAAACTTTCTACACTAAAAAAATAAAAAATAAAAATACTCAATCTCATCAGTTCTTTGTTGGTCTACTCAAAGTTTTGTAAACATTTGCTCTGCAGTTACTGAACAAGCAACCAAGTCTAACACCCTATATCACACCTGGTATCTTTGAATTTGACATTTTTTCCAGGTAGAAAGCATTTGCTGCAAAATGTACAAATACATCAGAAGCGGAGAGGAATAGAAATAGAAACAAAGTGACGTTTTAGTGAAGCAATGGCTTGAAGATGAAAATTTGATAGATGAGGGAGTAAAACTGTAAACCAATCAGAAGCCTGAAAAAAGTCACTCCATGAAAAGACCCAACAACTGGAGACAAGGAAGCTCATACTGTACAGGATCTGTTTTCCCACATCCTTCATTGCCCTTGGCTCAAGGTTCACCAAAAAAATAAGAAAAAAGGAGTTGTAATTGGAGTTGCAGTTCGCAGTGCTTTAGGACTGCACTGCATCATCCTGCGACCACTTTGAATGGACCAAAGTGCTCAATGAAAGCATACCGAGGGAACGTGTTTTGTTTTGTCATCCAAGTGACACCAAATGGGATCATAAGGCCATTAGACGAGTGTCATTGACCTTCTGGTGTTTGCCGCCTTGATGATGGGAGTTGTTGAAGCCGCTGGGGTAACCAGTCATTGTCGCGTCGTGATGTGTCAGGTCATGTCACGGGCGCAAACTATGCTGTAATTGATTCCGCCGCGTGGCAGCTTTATAGCAAACACACTTGACGACAAGGACGCCTCATTTGTTCAACCCTGCAGAACGCTCTTCTCAACTGAGCGCGCGCACACTCATGTGTGCCCATCTGGTTGGGATGACAACGACAATTGCAATTGTGAGTAGATTACATATGCTGATGTGAGAAAAAAAATCACCTTGTTTCTTTCCCTGTGTTGTGAATCCACTTAATCATCCAGAATTACGCTGCATCGAGTTATATTTAACGCTGGCATGCTTTCTCTGACTCCATCTATGAAATATAGTATACTTTCTTAGCCTTCAAAACAACAGCCGAGCGATAGTCCTCACTCTCGACCCGGATGATAAGAGAAGGTTATGGCTGCGCACTAAGCATCTGTGTCCTGTGGGAGTGCAGACAAGCAAAATTGTGTACATTGTCTTTTTAGAAGCAGGTAGTGAGTCCACAAATCTATTGGTACTCTATTAAAAAGAAGACATTTTCAGCCATACTTGCTGTGATATAAAATGTTAAAAATGGCTTCTTGTTTTTTTAGCTGCACGGTAGCCAATAAGGATGCTGACAACGACAATGCTTCCAAGTCAAAATATGGAGAATGGGATAGAAGCAGGACTGATGATTGTGAGAAAAACATTCTCGGTTTTAGCCAATCAGAAGAAGCTTGGAGTAAGCCATTTCTTGAAAGGTCAAAGCGGCAGCTAAGGAAAAGAGAGAATCCCATGTGTGATCAGTCCGTGACGGGCAATGAACCATTGATAGAAATAATAAGAAACGCCGAAATCGTGGTTACAAAAAGATGACATTTTAAGAAAAGCAGCCGCAATAGCAACAGCAGCAGTTAAGCGAGAGAAAACAATGTGACTAATCTTGAATTCACACTTGACAGGGATTGAATGGCCGCAGTTTTCTTGTTTTACACCTCAACAGACGGTATTTTTGCAGTAAGCCTCATTACAATTCCAACCCAGTTTAGTTTTTTTTTACATTTTAGTTTTGTTGAGCGGAGTGTTATGATGGAGCATGTGCAGCACAGCTGCGAGGAGCTTCGCCCTCCAACTTGGAGCTAAGTGTGAGGTACGTTCTAAGAGAGGAAGCGAGAGAGAGAGAGAGAGAGAGAGAGAGAGAGAGAGAGAGAGAGAGAGAGAGAGAGAGAGAGAGAGAGAGAGAGAGAGAGAAATGTCTAGATGGGACAAGAAAACTGAAATAAACTACCCACTCGGAGGACTGTGGTTGCTCCTTTCCTTTCAGACTCAGCTTGGTGTGAGTGACGTCACACCAAAAGAAATTGGTGTGTTAAATTTATGCAGTGAAAAACGTTTTGGTTAAATGTACTCAATTTTAACAGGTGGATGCACAAAAAAATCAAGTGGATCCAGATTGATTTTTTTTAAGCAGGTGTATAGTCCATGAAAAAAGCATGCTGTGATCACATCTTTCAACCCAGTATCCTCACTCACCTCTCTAATGAACTAACAGTTAATGGCTGAAATGAAGAAAGCGATTGTATACTTTGATCGGAGCACAAGATTGTCTGGTTATTTATTGATGACCGTATTTCCCGCACTATAAGGCGCTACGGAGTATAAGGCACACCTTCAATGAATGGCCTATTTTCAAACGGTTTTCATATGAAGGGCGCTTCTGCACTATAAGGCACATAGAATAGAAGCTGCAATAGTGGCTGTGGTTATGTTATGCATCCACTAGATGGAGCTACGCTAAAAGGAATACAACACAATACAGCTTTAGTTATATACAGCTTTCACAACCACTGCAGCTTTAACAAAGCGCTTTACAGAACAAATACTACGTCCCAAAAAAAACTGAATATTGATCCATATGTAAGGTGCGTGGGATTATAAGGAGCACTGTCGGCTTTTGAGAAAATTTAATGTTTTTAGGTGTGCCTTATAATGAGGAAAATATGGTACAGTATTTCTTTTTTTTTTTTTTTGCCTTGCTTTGCTTTTCTATGCCAGGTAAGCACTGCAAAAGAATCTGCTCACAATGGCCTTACCTGGAGGCCATTGGGAAAGAACGAATGACCGGTAATGATGGAGAGCAGGGCAATGGGCTAATAGATAGAAGCGGAAAGGAGGAACAGAACAAGGTTACAAAAGAAGACATTTTAGCTAGTCAATGGCTTGAAGAAAGTCATTACTGGAACAGCAATCAGTAAATTGAGTCACACACAGGATCACATCCCGAACGAAAGACAGAAGCAATAGGGAAAGTGAGTTTGAATAAAGTATATTTGGAGGAAAATGCTTGAAACATGAATCCAAACAACAGTACATTTGGTATGCTAGGGTCTTTTAAATAAAAGCAATTATCCTACATGTCATGGTTGAATCTAATAAAATGCTGTGGAAGCTTTCTGGGTTACCACTGCCGGTTTTATGAGATTTTTAACTGCATGAAAAAAAACCCAGCTAAAACAAGACAATGAGTCAGCGTCTTTTTTTTTCCCTGCCCCTGATTTGATGTATTGCGGTGGGACAGCTGTAACAGAGATGGAGCACCTGCGCAAAGCTTTACATGCCTGGCTTCCATTTAAAGCGCTCTGACTGTGCGACTGCAGTTGCGCTCACTTTGCGGGCGGCCTGCGCCCTGACTCGGAGCGTCTTCCTGCAAAGACCATCTGCTCCTCACGTAATTACATCCTCATGGGTGTCATCACGCTCCACACGGCAGTTTCCACTCTGCGGCCTCTGGGCCAAGGTGGCAATGGGGCAATAGATGGCCATGGCACCCCCACCCCCAACCCACACACACACACACACACACAATGATAAATTGATCAATCAATCAGAAGATAGGATAGATCTCACTTCAGAACGACGGCTGAACAATTTTGAAAAAGAATCTAAATGCAATTTTTCCCCCTCAATATTCCGTTTACGATTTAATATGCGATTATTTTTTTCAAGGTCCTCTTCTCATGTATTTTTTTTCCATCTGTATTACAATAAACAGTAACAATTTACGATACATAAGTGTTTTGGTTTCATAGGTTAGGCTTGTGCTCAAATAAAGGAAAATGAACAATGTAATAATATGAAAGAGTTTATTAATCTCCTTCAATTAGAGTTGTTCATTTACAAAACACCTTGACTTGAGTCTTTTAAGCGTTCAATGTGCCGACTTCTCAAAATTCAGATTCCAACCACAATGCAAACAAATCTGTGGCATTATCAATTCAATTCAATTGTCAACAATGAATTTATCACAATCCTACATAAATAAAAATATAATATATACATATACATATACTGTGTACCTATGGATAATATATGCAGTAAATATGAACTAAAGTCAACCGACTGACCAAAGCGATGTTTTGAACACAAATTGGAACAACTGTGCAACGTTTTATCTCAGAGGCACAGTGCATTAGAAGTAATGAATGGTCAATAACAGCCTTCAAATGCGTCCGGAAAAAATGGAGTGTGTAATGGAGTGTTCACTTTTTGGTTTTATACTGACTTAGAGAAGCAACACCGCCTAACGCTACAGCCCAAGGCACTTATGTTAATTTTGTTAGTCACTGCCAGCGGTCCTGCAGTTAAAATTCACTCGATGTCAAAACAGTCTTCTTTTGTTCCAATGTGTCTGCAGGCACTTTATTTATTTTTGCTCCACTTTATGGCCTTCGCACCTCATTGCATGCAAGTGATTGAATAGCGGCGACTCCGCAAACATTTTAATGAAGTGCCTCCCTCATTGATTTCAACTACAAAACAAGAGTATCACAATAAGTATGAATGCTCTCCATATAACTGAAGACGGCCACACTCAAATCTAAAAAAATAAAATAAAATAAAAAAGGAACACAAGCACTGAGCCTGATTTAAATAAGTCAAAACCAGAGCTTTTTAAATATTCATGTGAGATTTAAGCATGAAGGTAACATGAGTTCTTTTAAAATCAGTTTACGGCAATCTTTCAGCTCTTTGATATGATAAATCGCCTGTTTCTAAAGAGCTCTTGAATGGATGTACGATACAGCCATAATATTTAGAAAGCATCATAAAAAAATATCTGCGCACCGCATGTGCTAATGGAGATGACGCATGCAAACGTTTGCATGTACCGGCTGTCAAATCAATATGTCAGCATAGCATGATCTCATACGGTGCTCCTGGTACTTGGACAGTTTTACGATTAATCATCGTCACTGCAGTAGCGTCACCTTTCACTCTTCATACGCCACACTGGAGGTGAGCGACTCATTTCCATAGTCATAAATCATTTCATATGAATATATTGTGATGCTATTTTTTTTTGTGCCTGCGCATATTTACTTACAAGGGTCAAGTGTATATTTACACGTATGCGAGTGTTTGACATTTGGGATTCCAGGAGGTTGTCAGACTGCAAATACGGTGGCATTTCAAGTAAGCATCAGGAATGATTGTGTTTATTTTCACCCTGAATGGAATGTTGGTGTCACAAAACCATGTCTGGAACTACTGTAGCTTAGGTAATGTGGATAAAAGTTTTTTACATTGAACTCCTACCTACTCGTGCTTTGCGATTCACATATTCACTTATTTGCGATTTTTCTTATTTCCAGCTACTTTCTGAAGAAAGCATGTGTTGCGTGTTGAATCAAAATCTTAAATTACTTTTTTTTTTATTTCACCCCGGCAGGATACTGTTGTAATTTTCAGGATGTTTCAAAAGCTAAAGTGAATAATATCATGGAGGAAATGAAAGGAAAATTGAGTAGGTAGAGTTTTGAAGAGGAATATTCAATAAAAATTTTTAACCGTATTTTCCGCACTACAAGGCGCTTCCCGGAATAAGGCGCACTTTCAATGAATGGCCTATTTTAAAACTGTTTTCAGATGGAGGGCACACCGCATTATAAGGTGCATAGAATAGGAGCTACAATAGTAGCTGCAGTTGCATTCTGTATGCACTAGATGCAACGATACAATCCAGCTTTATTTGTATCGAGGTTTCACAACCGCTTCAGCTGGAACAAAGCACTTCACAGAACATTAAATACACTACGTCCAAGAAATCAGAAGGTGCGTCGGATTATAAGGCGCAATGTCGACTTTTGAGAAAAGTGAATACTCTTAGGTGCGCCTTATAGTGTTGAAAATACGGTAAATCTGAACTCCGTATTATTTACTCCTTTACTCCTCACCAGTGCTGCATTGAGCGAGAAAGGTCGAAATAATGGCCTGCTGTTACGAAGGAACCTTTATATGTAATTAAATATGTCATTGAAGTTAATGACCATAGCAGGACATGCATGTCCTGTCTGTTTTGATGTATGACATGCAGAGTGCTACTGTACAAAACAGCCTTTGGCGTGAGTTATCCAGTGTGATCCGGATTACACTGTTAATGCACATGTCTGACAGCATGGAGGATCATATGTCGAGTGCAGTGAATGGATTTCAATCAATGGGGCTTTGTCTATGTCTATGTCTACATCGGAACTTCTAAAATTATTGACATTTGTAGCATGCAAAATAAAATTCATGGAATTCACCCCCCCCCCCCTTTTGTTTGTGTCCTTTCATGTCTCCGAACAAGCCAAGTAGTCCGTAACAGGTGAACTGTGCTAAAGCAATCCAAGAGTCTAAAAGAGTGCGGAGCACAGGCGCGCCACCATGAAGACTGTCAACACATTGTCATTTCACTTGTGGAGGTGACAGTTCATTCCCAAGTTTCCAAATTACATCTGTAAACGTTTTGACTCAACTCGTGTGCAGATTTGTGCTTGTGATGCATGCAGCGTTTAGTCCATGCTGACATCAGGGCTAAATTCTGGAAGCCTTGCTCGTTTTTGCGGTGAGACAGAACACAGAAAATGGATTCTGTTATGTAGATTTATTCCCCACTTGATGGCCGGGCAGGCACTTCGGAGGCCAAGCATTTGTATTCAAGCAATTAAAAAAAAAAAAAAAAAAAAAGTTCCCATAATGACCCCCCCACTAAAATATTATCTGCGCTGTTAGTAAAGTTTTATGTGTGTGACAACTTTACCCACAATACAAATCCAACCTTGTGTTTGCCAAAAAAACATATTGTGAACACCCTTCATCAGTACTGATACAATTTGACATCCTGTAAATCGATATCTGTTTAAAATCGATGCATGTATTCAGTCTTCAAAAGCTCAATAGATGCATTTATTGCTTTGGATGGATAGGTTGATGCAAGTTTTCCTCTGGATGGATGGATGTAGATGGGTAGAAAACACTCCCGTGGTGTTAATAAATGGACCAAACATGTTTTTCCCCCATTGTTTTAATTCAAAATCTGTGTCATGTAAAAAAAAGAAACCCTGAAATAGTCTCCAATGAAGGCAACCAAATGAGCGGTCCCACATAACCATGCGGACACTACGCCTGCCTCATGTGTCTTCTGCTGATTTATGAGGTTGGCGCCCTCTGCATGTGTGTGTGTGTGTGTGTGTGTGTGTGTGTGTGTGTGAGTGTGTGTGTGTTTGAGAGCTGAAGTAATTATGTCAGCACTGTCAGTGTTTTTAGGTGCTCCACAAATTCACATGTGGACATATGAGTTCCTAAATTTGTGGAGGCAATCCCTCAAAAGTGAGCGGGTGCACCCCTGCAGAATTCTATTCATCACGTTCATCCTCTCTAAAACAAGTTTCTAATCTTAGAGCAGAATTCGGCCTTTTTTTCCCCTTTGAGACTGCAGCTGCAATCAACTCATTTTTGTGATTCCCTCCATGAAGCAGGCCAGCGGGAACCCAAAAGGGCGATGTGGCTTCTGGGGAATGTAGGGGAAAAAAATCGATCTGGGATTGAGTCTGCCTCCTGAAGTGTGATTCTCGAACGTATTCTGTATCTTCTTTGGCTGAATGCAGTTTTCATTCATTAAAGCACATTGTGATCTTGTACTTTGAACTGCTAAAATGACCTACTGTTGTTTGCTTCTAGCCTAGTTTCATCCCAAACCATATAAAGTCTGGACAGTGACGCACCATATTGTCACCCAAACAGTTTGACATCTTGGCACGGTGGTGTGATTGCGAATTTTGCTCTGACGTGTTTCTGCGAAATGATTAAAAGGAGTGGAAATTACAAACGTGAGTCGATTTTGACAGCAACACGAAATGCCACGTCTTCTTCACAAGTCACCAACCAATGCATCCTCGGTTTAAATTTTCTGTGCGTTCTTGGTTTATGCATACTTTCTTATGAAACGCGGGGAGTTAAGCCACGACTGGTGCCGTTTCACGAGCTCACAAGGATGCACGAACAGAAAAGAAAGTGAATTGAGAAATGGCTAAAGATAACATGTCTCCATCAGAATGGGGCTGGGCGTGTTGGTGAGCTTTAAGAAAAGTTTTGTTTTGTTTTTTTTAAGGCGGCAGGAGCAAAATTGAGTTCAGTGGTACTTCATTGATGTATTTAACATTGTACTGACATTATTTTTGGAGTCAGTCTCGGTGCTGTGCAGCTCCTCAGAAATTATGCCGGCGTTTCCGAAAGCTTGAACATGAGTGCAAATAGACACGTGAGCCCAAGCAGCCACGATCCATTCGCAAATTGTGGCGCAACACCCCCGGCGCTGCCTTCAGTCTTTGTAAAGTTGTGTTCGCCATATTCGTACTTCTTGGTATAGGTTTTCCCCAAGTCATCATGGCATTGTTCCAAAGAGCATTCCGTAAACACCAGGCAGTGACAACCCCTGCTGAATGCAGCCGATATCTCTAATGGCATTCTAATGTGCTAGCGCTTTAGCAAACAAAGAATCATGAGCCAAGCCTTCATTAGCGATTCACAGTCACATTTCCTGTTGGGTAAACCTTATTGAATCAAGCTCGCTTGTATGCAATGAGCCCTGCATTTATTTTCACTCAGAGCCAGGAAAACTACACTTCAAACCATAAAGACCATGGAATCATTACTTACGCTTCATTAAAACCAGTCGACACCTCCATGTCTTCTCTTCACTGAGCACCGCAGTCCCGATGACAAGAACGCTGCTTCTCTGTGCATTATTTTGTCCAAAAATTCATGATTTCAAATATCAGGGCATTTTCTTTCCTTCCAAATGACGGAAGGACTGAACAGAATACCTATTTCACCAAAACCATGGATGTGAACAGAAGCATTTTCAGAATTAGCATCTAACAAACCCTAAATAAGCAAGTGCTTGTCTTGAACAATATCGAATTCAAGTGCTTCAAATAACATGCCAGCCATTTATCCAAAAAATGAAATAACGCTTGTTACATAAAGTAGACATTTTGGGTATCAATACTTGGATTTGATATTTCTCAGCCTACTTTGTACTTCTACTCCTTACACACACGAAACAAGTCTCATTACTATTTCCTTTTGGATTTCATTCAATCACCACACCGGATAAATTGCGCAATAGCAAATCGAGTGATTTTGATTGTGGTTGGATGAGAAGTATAAGCACATACAGTGGACATCTTATGATGTTGTTAGGTTACAGGGTGTAGGAAAGGGTTAAGTAAATTAGGTGAGTGGATTGTCACAATTTGTCAAAATACAGAAGAGCTCAATTCTAGCTTACTTGTGGAAATAGGCAGCCAATAAACGATCTACTTGGTCGTTGATTTTTACCAGTGTTGTGTGCGCAGACACTCCACAGACCCAAGTATTTATGTTTCAAAACATTAAGAAGTCCATTTATTTTACACAATATGACCACTTTACTAGAAAGCACTGTTGATAAGAAAAAAAAACTTTTTTCGCAAGCGTATAATGGCAAGACTAAAGTAAACCGACAGCCTCGGCAGAACGCAAAGACAAATGACTTTTAATGATGTTCCTCAGGATGTGACATTAATGGCTGCCTTGCGTTGTTGAAGCCGTTGTGTGAGGCCGACAGACAAGATAAGGGGCTGAGTGCGATGTGCAACGCTTACTTGGAGAGCTGAAAAGTGGGTCAGCCAGCCCTCTGAGATTCCGCTTGTACTGTTCGCCGATGTGGAACTAAGTTTTCCTGCATCGGGAACTGAAAGCAAGGCTGCATGCTCTCCCATACACGGGCAGGTTTGACCAAAGCACCTCATCTTGGTTTTCATGCTGGATGAGTCGCAGTTCTGCCAATTGTCAACACACGCAAACACGATAACATGTTGTACTTAGCTGTATAGCAATGGCACATTGTATACAAAAATGCGACTTCTTCACACGGTCGTGAAGAAAGGCTGTATTTCCTTTTGTGACACATTTAAAAAGAGATTCTCTTTTCGTGGGATGACAGAAGAAGCCCCCCCCCCCCCCCAAAAAAAATGCTTTTTTTAAAAGGGACATACTGTGGAAAATGAACTTTTGAATTGTTGCCTTACAAATAGTTGTGCCTCTGGAGTGCCTGCCCACCCCTCAAGTGTGAAATTGAAGAACCATTACATCTTTTAATAACGGAAAACTAGTCGGTGAGCGAGCAGCTTTCAACTTTGTTCAGCGGCCGAAACGTGCATTAAAGCCAGTAATAAGGAGAGCTGCAGTGGTTTAGCTTGACCTAACACTGATTCTGACAGCATTTACCTTAAATAGTAATATATTTCATCTATAACTGCTTCAAACAAAAAGTGTACGCAGGAAAAGTGCTTAAGATTGGACGACTGTCTGCGTCTTATGTGTTGTGTTGTATTATTTTGTCATTTAATGTTAACTGTTCTTTTGATGGCTGCAGTGGCACCCGCAGCGGCTCCTCTCTCTCCTGAGGAATGTAATTTCATCTGTGCTGTATGTTGCACATGTAGCACATTCGACAATAAAGTTGATTTGATATATAATAATTCAATTAAATATATTAATATTTGGTTAAATTGTCAATGTGGAGGGGCATTTCCTACGCTGCACTGCTAATTTGGCGACTTGGTGATGAAATGCTATGGCCATGACTTAAAATGCGATCGAATCAATCCATGCTTGCTTTAAGTGTAAGTTTAAGTTTAAGGGGTGGGGAGTTTATGGTTAAAATAGCAGGTGAAGGCTTGATGCAAAGTAAGTGAGAGATATTGGATGCAACGATTAGCATTCTAACAGCATTAGCTTCTGAAATGGAACACTTGCCTGATTGCTCTATGAAAAAGCGCAAGCATCCTAGTTGCGAAACGATTGTCGGACTCGCCGTTTGACGCAGCACTGTGGAGGGCAAGATGAGGGCTGGCGCACTGCGTTAAAACAGATGAGCCCCTGAAATGAGCCAACTCCGCCATGGCATGTGTATGCTGTAAAATATCATTTTTCATCCTGACATTTGATGACATTTTGTCGCCGACATTATTATGATACCTGGGAAATGTTTTAAAATGTGAAAAAAAAGTGCATCATGTCAATTTAAATGGACCGAGTGCCGACTGGGTTGTTTAAAGAGGACAATGTGATCCACAACCGGAAGAATCCAGATATGGGACAAAAATAGGACACAATAAGACCGTAAAATCCTGATAAGAAAATCTGTCCAGAGAGGGAATGCAAAAGCTATGCTTGACCGCTTGCAAGCTGTGCACCCTACAACCTTTCATTTTAGCAGCCATCTTGTTATTGTACTGTATGTATATAGCAGGAGATAAGAAGTCTAATTGAAGATGACTTTTCAAATCCCCCTCTCCCAGACTTCATTCATTTACCTCCTCCCTTATCCTTCCATTGCCATCTCATCAAGGCTGTCTCTGTTTGCTTTAGGGAATCTTTGATTGGCAGGTTGGAGCCCCCAGTTGCACTGACAAAGAGGGAAATGTACTTTATCTGGAAGAGGTGTTGAAAGTCATTTCACAGAACTGATGCATGAGTACAACAAATGTGAAGACAAACTTTGGCGAGTCAACAAGGCTTTAGACCTAAGACTCAAGTCTTATGTCACAGAATGTGATATTTTTAAAGCTCATTCACTGCCAATGACAAATATTTATGTCTTCCAGACCTTAAATCTCAGGTATTTATTTCATTTTTTAAAATTCATATGGTAGGGGAAAGTAAGGGTTTGAAAATAGCTACCAGTCATTTAGTGTGCGGTCACGCAAGAACTCTCAAGTCCAGTTTTGTTTGCCTTCACATAGGTAGTTTGCATTCTCTGGTCCACATCAGTTGATTGTGACTTGCTAACAAGTCGTGCAGCTCACAGATGAAATCAATTCCCATTAATTCCTATCAGGATATAAATGACACCCAAGCAAAAAGAAAGTAGACCAGTGTGCAAGAAAGGAGTGAGTCCAACTGTCACCTGTGACTGACGTGTGTCACACGAGCTTTTCTTGGAATTCTCCATGGAT